>NC_037682.1:52194024-52494024 GCF_003255815.1 Theropithecus gelada
TTTTTTTTTTTTTTTTTTTTTTTTTTTTTTTTTTTTTTGAGACAGCGGCTCACTCTATCGCCCAAGCTGTAGTGCAGTGGAACAGTCTCGGCTCACTGCACCCGCTCACTGCACCCTCCGCCTTCCCAGTTCAAGCAATTCTAGTGCCTCAGCCTCCTGAGTAGCTAAGATTACAGGCATGTGCCACCACATCCAGCTAAGTTTTGTATTTTTGGTAGAGAGGGAGTTTTGCCATGTTGGCCAGTCCAGTCTCGAACTGCTGGCCTCGAGTGTATCCACCTACCTCTCCTCCCAAAGTGCTGGGATTACGGGAGTGAACCACCACTCCTGGCCTGGAATATATTCTAAAAATGGAGTTGTTGGATCAAATGGCATCTCATTTCATATGTTGACAGCTCCAGCCTGATTGTCTTCTAAAAAAGCATTCTACTGCCCATTTCTACTCCCACACGTGGTGCATAAGAGTGTCAGAAGCTCACACTATGAGTGGGTATTATTGCTGTATTTAATCTGTGTTACCTAATTGGTCAAAAACTTTCTTGTTTTCAATTGTTGAGCTTGATAGTTTTTGATATTTAACCATCATTTATGTCCTTCATCCATGAACTATTTTTATATCCATCAATCATTTCTCTATAGGAGTGTTCAATTTCATTTTTATTCATTTGCAATGGGTTTTTAAAAAAGACATTGTGGTAAAAAACACCTGACATAAAAGTTACCATCTTAACCATTTCTGAGTGTACAGTTCAGTGGAATTAAGTACATTCACAATGTTGTACATCCATCACCACCATCCATCTCCATAACGCTTTTCATCGTGCAAAGCTGAAACTCTATACCCATTAAACAGTAACTTCTCGTTTTTTTCTCTCCCCAGCCCCTGGAAATCATTATTCTACTTTTCATCTCTACAAATTTGACTATTGTAATGACTTTGAATATAGTATGAATATAAATATTTATCTGTTAGAGAGGGTGGACATATTTTCCAAAATTTTTGGCTTGCCTTTTAACTTGATAATGCCTCTTGTCATATAGAAGATGCACTTTTTTTTTCTAAGCTTCACACTTTTATATTAGTAAATATGACCATATTTTGCTTTTTGGCTTTTAAATTTTATGTTTTACTTTAAAAGACCTCTTCACTCTAAAATGATAGAAGTATTTTCCTGATTTCCTCTAGTTATAAAAGCACTCTGGTCATGTCTGTATCTCAACACTTCTCCTTCTGTATTCTAATGAATAGTAATAGCTGACGTTAATGAGAACTGTATTCCAAACACTGTGCTAAGTTCTTTCCATGTATTATCTCATTTAATCTTTGCAACAAATTGATGAGGTGGGTCATATTTTTATTTATTTATTTATTTTTGAGACAGGATCTTGCTCTGTCTTCTAGGCTAGAGTGCAATGGAGCTATCACTGCTCACTGCAGCCTCGAACTCCTGTGCTCAAGCAATCTTCCCACATCAGCCTCCTGATTAGCTGGGACTACTGGTGCATGCCACAATGCCTGGCTAATTAAAAAAAAATTGTAGGGACAGAGTCTCATCCTGTTGACCAGGCTGGTCTCAAACTCCTTTCCTCAAGTGATCCTCCCTCCTTGGCCTCTCCAAGTGTTGGGCTTACAGGTATGAGCCACAGTGTCCAGCCAAGGTGGGTTTTATTATTATCCACATTTTACAATGAAAAAATGAAGATTTATAGAGTTTAAGTAACTGTACTGCAACTGGCAAAGCTGTAGTCTGGGCCTAAGCTATGTAACTGCACTCTAATCACTAAGCTATGAATCTATTTTCTCTGTGAAAGGGTGTTCCCAAAGGGTATGACTGTGTCTCATTTGTATTCCTACTCTAGTATGTAGATCCTCAACAATGATTTTCGGAGTGAATTAATTCCTTTCACTTAAACTCAACATGCTATGCACAAGCTTAGACATGGCCATTCCTATCTATCTCTTCCTCCATCACCTCATTCATCTATGAATTCAGTCTTGACTTCTAAGCCCCACAGAGCTGCTGCTTTCTACTGGGAACAAACTCCCCAGGATGTTCAGGGTCTTCTCAATCATCACTGCCACTTTCTCAAGGTGTTAAGTCCCCTATCAAGACGTTGCTCCCCTCACAGAGTTCTCTACTGGGTCTGCTCGTATTTCACCTCTGTCCTCTCAATAAGCTGATGGATTCGCCTGTAGCTTACAGACCATAGTTCTACCCTTATCCTCAAACAGATTTTCCTCTTTCGGAGTCCTTAAGAATTTTAGCACCAGGCTCACAGCCTTCACCTCTCCACCTCTCTTTGTCTCCCTTTAGAGCTCGAACCCTTATAGTGATAACCCTTCCAATGCCCTGGCCTCAAATCCTCAATTTTCACAATCAAATATCCTTTCTCTCCTAATGTTCATAACATCAGCCCAGCCTTTGGCCCAGATTCAATTATTGCAAGATGCTGCTTCCTTGTCTTGCTCTCTTTTCTTTCTACTGCAGCCCTGCCTCTTTTACCAATTTCCAGACCTGGACAAACCCCTTCTATTTTCTCTACTCTTTCACATTGCTGGGGAAGTTCAGGAACCCAGAATGTTTGGATCTGTTACAACTTTGGGAGGACTGTCTCCGTGACTTGGCCACTCTCCCATCACCTCCACCTGGCTTCTTGTCCACGCTCTGTAGCATGTCTTGTAAACCTTTCAGTCTCAGCTGGACTCCACTTTCCAAAGATGCCTTTGCCTCTTCCTTCACTGTGGAGGGAAAGCCACCTCACTGGAGCTCTCTCAACTTCCCTACCCTCCACCACACTCCCTTCTTTCACATCTCAGAGGAGTAAAGCTTCTCCACTTCATCCTTTGGGGTGCCCAAGAAGTATAATGGGGAAAAATGGATTTTGGAAACTGACAGTCTTGGGCTTGAATTTGAGCTCAAGTAGCAAGCAGTTTTATGTCTGGGAGCAATTTATCTACTGTTTCAAGCCTCACCTTTTTCACCCATAGGTGGGGATGACAATAGTACCAACCTCAAAGAGATTTGTAAAGAGGATTAAATGGCTGGATGCATGTGCAACTGAGGCATCTGCCCTGAATTTCTGAATTTTCTTCCCACCCCCACCCCCCCAGCTTCTCCATTTGAGTCCCAAATTCCATTCCCTTTCTCTTCGGAGCTTTGCGCCATCAACTACTTCGTACTTGTTTATGAATATTTTGTAATTCCCTTTAGCTAAACTTTTCTTTTTGACTTTAGAAAATGTAAAATTCTTCTTCACCTCAAGAATTCGTTTTGGTGACTCTAACAATTTCAACCTTCATCTTCTCCTTCTCTTCTTAATTTTACTGCCAAATCTCTTGAAAGAGCAGTCTATACTAGCTGAGTCTATTTCTCTGCCACCTACTCTCTCCTCAACACCTCTTCTCCCTCCCTCATCACCATATTTAAATTGGGTTCCTAAAGTCACAGTTTTCTAGGCCCTTTGATTGCAGGTTTTCCTTGGTCTTCAGCTTGCCATGTGCAACTGCAGTATTGAACAGTGGCAATGCCCTGGATCTACTTGAAAAATCCACCTTGACTTCATATCATTGTATATATATTTTTGTTCTCCTCCTGCTTCTTTTGTTACTGCTTCAGTTCACTCACAGAACAATTTTTTAATTTTTAATTGAGCATCTATTACACACCACAACTGTGCTAGCTGCCAGGATATAATGGTGAACATCACAGGCATTGTCAGTGGCCCGCTAGTCCTTTAAGCTTATGGTCTAATAGAGCAGACATCAGTCATACACACTCTTTCTATCAGCTATCTGCTGCACGTGTGTATTTACATATTTACAATATATTATAAAAGCATATAACAAGGAGGAAGCTGGGAGAGGGGAAGGCAAGTTAAGGAAGAACAGTTTGAGGAAGTGATACATCTCAAAGTTCAGATCTGCAAGATAAAACATGTTAGCTGAGTGAGGAGTGGTAAAGTTGGAGAGGTGGCTTCCAGGAAAAGGAAGAAGAACTGTGAAGGCTCTGGAGTGAGAAGGAACTTGGCAAATTCAAGAAACTGAAAGAATACTCGTGTAGCTAAAGTGCAGGGAACAATGGTGGAGGGATGAAGTCAGAGCCACGGACAACGGGCCAGATTATGTGTGATCTTGTAGGGAACATGGAGAGGGTTTGGGATTTATTCCCAAGAGCAATGAGTGGATACTGAAAAACCTGTCTTTCCCTGCCTGCTTCCTCATTTTGAACACACTCATAGATGGGTTGTCTACGCTTTTGTCCAGCCAGTGTCATGGCTGAATAAATGCTCTTTATGATTGATTCCTGAGCCCCAATGCAAACCAGAATTCTAGTCCTTTCCTAGCTACCTACTAGGATTCTCCCATGGTATGTCCAGCTGGCATTGCAATAGTAAATGTTAGAAACAGACTTCATCTTTCTTTTCAAAATTCTTTCTCCTTTTGTGTTTCCCATCCTGGTTCATGGCAGCTCTGCTGGCCTCCCATCTATCCAGATTGGAAATGCTAGTGTCTCTTTGACTCCCCCTTTCGTTTATTCATTCATTCCTTCTGAGGATACAGCATGGACCAAAACTGATGGCACTAGCATTCTAGTATGGGTGACCAAGATTAAACACATCAATATCAATGTATATTATAATGCCAGTTAGTAATCAATAAATACTGTAAATAAAAAGCAAATAGAAAGCGATGGGGTGGGGATGCTGCTTATTTTCATCAGGGAAGTTCTTTTTGAGAGGATACATTTGAGCAGGATAAAGAATCAAACCATGTGGATATTTGGGGAAAGAGAACACCAGACAGAGAACGGCATATGCATAGGGCCAGAAGTGGGAGCTTGCTTGAGAAACAGCAAAGAGGTTAGCAGCCGGAATGCATCGAGTGATAGGTTGACAGTAAAGAGACAAGACCAGAGAAGCAGCACCTCCAGATTGTGCTATGAGATATGGAAAAGGGTTTGGAATTTAATTCTAAGTGTGATGAGAAGCCATTGGAGGGTTTCAATCAGAGAAGCAACATTCCTATGGTTTGAATATTTGTCTCCTTCAAAACTTGTGTTGAAATTGAATCCCCAATGTGGCAGAATTGAGAGGTGGGGTTTTTAAGAAGTGATTGGGCCATGAGAACTCTGCCCTTATGAATGGATTAATCTTTTCGTGGATTAATGAATTAAAGGATTAATAGGCTATCAGGGGAATGGAACTCATGGCTTTATAAGAAAAAGAGAGACTTAGCTGGCACACACAGCCCCCTCACCATGTGATGCCCTGCACCCACCAGCAAGAAGGCCTTCACTAGATGTAGACCCTTGACCTCGGATTTCAGCCCCCATAACTGTAAAAAATAAAGTCCTTTTCTTTACAAATTACTCAGTTTTCGATATTCTGTTATAAGCAACAGAAAACCAACTAGGACAGACATGATCTGACATGCATTTCAAAAGGTCCCTCTGGTTGCTGTATGAAGAATAGACTGTAGGGGGCAAAGTGAAGAACATATAGTAATCCATGTCCCCCTGACATTCACAGAGTCTTGCCCACTCCATCCTCCCTTCCCATCCTCACAGCTGCTGCTCTAAGTTAATTCCCTGCATATCATACGTGAATTATTAGTGTGGTCTCATAAATGATCATTCTGCGTCCTGCTACATTTATCTTCCAGTTGCAGAAATTTGAGCAGGCTATTTCCTTGATCAAGACTCCCATTGTTCCCTACCCTTAAGTTTATATTAAGTACAACTTTTTCAGCCTTATATTTAAGGTCCCTTCTTGCCACTAACTGCTTCTCCAACTGCTACCTTTCACATACCCCAAGCTCAAGTTACACTGAACTACTCAGTTTACCATATAAGCTTCTTGCCTTCTCACCTCCATGCTTTTGCTCAAGCTATTCCATTTTCCCATAAAGCCTTCTCTCAGCCCTCATCTCTGTAAGGCTCAGATTTCCTGAGTCTTTCTTGATCACCCAGGCAAAAGTGATTCTTCTTACCTTTGGTCTCTTACACTTTCCTAGTGACACTGATCATTCTCTACCTAAATTATGGCTCTTTATTGTACATGTCTTGTCTTCCCCACTAAACTGTAAATTCCTACAGGTCAGGGTCCAAGTTGATATGTCTGTGTACTTTCCATCCACAGTGCCTAGCCTGAATCTTGTAGTGAGTACACAACAGATATTTGTTGAGTGAATGAATTTCTAGCCTCAGAGGATTTTAACAGTCTATTTAAAGAGACATAACAAGTCCTAAAGCCATGCAAGTAGAAAATATAAGACAGTGTGTAATGGAAGAATACATTATGTGGCACATAGTCTATGGGCTGTAGGAATTCATAAGGAAGGTCAATAGTAGGTGGATTGGTCAAGGAAGAGCTTTAATAGCGAATGTTTCTGGAATGGTGACCACATTCCAAGTTCTAGGCTGAACACTTCACATGCATTACCTCACTCTTCTCAACTCCTCTATTCTACAGGCACCTCTATGATACTTTCTACACTTTAAATGTGTCTCCCAAAGTTTGTGCATTGGAAACTTAATCCCCAATACAACAGTGCTGAGAGGTAGGACCCTTAAGAGATGATTAGGTCATGAGGGTTCCACCTTCACGAATAGATTAATGCAATTATTAAAGGAGTGGCTTTGTTATAACATTGAGCTAAGCCCTGTCTTGCTCTCTTTCTTTCTCTCTCTCACCCTCTCTTCTTCTGCTATGGGATAATGCAGCAAGAATGCCCTTGCCAGATGCCAGAACCTTGATATTGAACTTCCCAGCCTCCAGAGCTATGAGAAATACATTTATGTTCACTATAAATCACCCCGGTCTATAGCACGGTGTTATAGCAGCACAAAATGGACCAAACAATTCTTATGTATAGATATGGAAATAAGGTGGTAAGGTGAAGTTATTTTCTCAAAGTCACAGTGCTATGAAATCTACAAAAGTGGAATTTGAGCCCATGCCTATCTGATTGGTTAGATTATACAAATCACTCCACTTGTCTGCCTTTGAGAACAAAGGAAAGGCTGTGCTTAAAGACAGCATTTGTGTTTTATCTACTATCTCATCCAAAGTGGATCTGAAACAGCTAAACATGAGCTGAGCCATGCCTGAGAAGACTAGGGCTAAAAGATGAGGCAGGTGTTTTGGGTTAAGACATCAGCTTTTTGCGGGTTAAAAAGAGTAAACCTGTTCCTGGATGAAAACAGACTGATCTGGCCAGTTGGAAGATGTGTTTAGGGACTAGTTTACTGGGTAAGTGGAGACAGTGTGCGGAAGACGTTGAATGCCAAGTAGAATGGTTGAGTGTTGATATTCCAGTACACAAGAAGATATTGTAATATTTATGAGTAGGGTCAGGACATATCTCTATTCAAAGAACGTTCATTGGGAAAGAGTTTGCCCTAAGCAGATGGCTAGATGGCTGGAACTGTAGAATTCCATGAGAAAGCTCTTGCTCTCAAAGAGCTAACAGTCCTTTGGAAGAAATAGCCCATAGAATGCAAACAAAGCACAGTAGAGACAGCTGAAGAATAAGAATTTTAACAAAGCATCAGAAAGAACTTCCTAAAGGCTATGGCACTTGAATTAGGCCTTACAGAGGGGTAGAAATGGAAGAATGGACAATGGGGCCCGCTTCTGAGCTAAGGGAAGGTGGCATTTAGAGAAGATTACCCTGGTAATCGTGTACTGGCTGGGCTATTAAGCAGTCTCTAACACGTTGAGATTTCCGGGGAAGAGATGCACTTAAGGCCAGAAATCCATCTACACAGGCAGCCATTCATGTGAAAAAGACATAGGAGTCTTAGCATTCAGCAAGTGCAGTGAGAGAATGGAGATTCTTCAGTGTCAAAGGAGCTATGCTAATCTTCAGCTGCCTTAAAAGACATACAGTGTTGCACATCCAGATCCCAGATTATATCTGGAGAATTTTATCAGTTTTGGTGGCCGTGCTCTCCACCTTATGGTTCACAACTGGGGGTGTTTTTGACCCCCAGGACATTGGCAATGTCTGGAGACATTTCTGGTAGTCACAATTGGAGGGAGTGCTACTGGCATCTAGTGGGCAGAATCCAAAGGTTTGGCTAAACATTCTATAGTATATGGGGTAGCCCCTGACTCCCCATGGCAAAGAATTACTTAGGCCAAATGTCAATCGTGCAAAGCGTGAGAAACCCTTCTCTAGTTGATGAGGCAACTAGAGCATGGTTAGTGGAGGGAACAGTTTTTAAAACAGTGTTATTAGGGAAAATTGAAGAAACTGGTGATTATCCTGGAGAAGATTTAGGGACCTGAGAAATATCTTAGAAAAGCAAAAGGACTGAACCGTCCAGAGCAACTGCCCAAGTTTCTACCAACATTCACCCTAACCATTGTGATAGGGGTCCAATCAGATCCAATGTTCGGAAAACTAAGGAAGTCATTTTTAATAGCAAACACTTGTATAGCATTTACTGTATTTCAGGCACTATTCTAAGAGCTATACACATATCAACACATTTAATTGTCACAACAAACCTATGAAACCCGTTTTTCAAATGGAGAGACTGAGACACAAAGAAGTAGGTAAGTAACTTGCCTAAGATCACAAAGCTGAGAGCGGAAGAGCCAGAATTTGAGCCCTGACAGCTGCATTCTTAACTACCGTTCAATATTGCTTTGCTGTACTGGAAAGGATGGTAATATAAAGAGACAGACCTGGGCTCAAATCTCAGCTTTGCCACTTACTAGTTTGTAGCCACAGGCATGTCATTTAACCTCTTGAATCAATTTCTTTATCCTGTATGATAAGGGTGTCTGATAGTAACAT
This sequence comes from Theropithecus gelada, assembly GCF_003255815.1. NCBI lineage: Eukaryota > Metazoa > Chordata > Mammalia > Primates > Cercopithecidae > Theropithecus > Theropithecus gelada. The sequence goes on from NC_037682.1 coordinate 52,202,831, forward strand.
GATAAACATTTACTAGGTTCTTCTGCACTGTGATGAATGTACACTTGTGTTGTTTAATGACAGAGATGTGTAATTGAGAATAGTTAGGCAATGTTGTCATTATATGAACATCGTAGAATGTACTTAAATAAACCGACATGGTTATAGCCTACTACACACCTGGGCTATGTGGAATAGCCTATCACTCCCAGGCTACGCACCTGTACAGCATGTTACTGTACTGAATTCTATAGGCAATTGTAGCACAATGGTAAATTTTTGTGTAACTAAACATAGAAAATGCTTAGTAAAAATATGGTATAAAAGATAAAAAATGGTACACATATAAGGCACTTGCCACAAATGGAGATTGCAGGACTAGAAGTTGTTCTGGGTGAGTGCTGGGTGAGTTGTGAGTGAATATGAAGGCCTAGGACATTACTGTACACTACTGTAGGCCTTATAAACACGGGACACCTAGGCTACAACAAATTTATAAAGAAATATTTTTCTTTCTTCAATAATAAATTAGTCTGTCTTACTGTAACTTTTTTACTTTATAAACTTTTTAATCTTTAAAAAGTTTTCACTTTTAAAAATGACACTTAGCTTAAACCACAAACACATTGTACAGCTGTACAAAAGTATTTTCTTTCTTCATATCCTTATTTTATAAGCTTTTTCCATTTTTAAATTTTTCTTTTTTACTTTCTAAACTTTTTTGTTAAAAACTAAGACACAAACATACACATAATTTCATAGGACTACACAGAGCCAGAATGTCATCAAGATGTCACTAGGTGTGACATTATACACATATATACATACATATGAAACACATACATATTATATAAATAACATATTCAGATAAAACGTATATATTTTCAGTTCCATTATAAATTCACGGATCACTGTTGTATATTCGGTTCCTCATTGACTGACATGTTGTTATACCACATGACCACATTTATTATCCTCATTTCACACACGTGGAATTACATGGTTTAGAGACATTGAGTGACTTGCCCAGGGTCACACAGCTAGGAATTAGAGGGTCAGAATTTAAATCCGTATCTCTCTGACTCCAGAGCCTGTTTTTTAACCACAAATTCATTCTATTTGCAAGCTTATGATGGTAATAGTACGAGAAGGCATATGAAAATTGCTGGGACACCGTAAGCAATTAATAACTGCTTATTATTAGATTAGTAATCATAGCTATCATGTTTATTACCAGCTCAATCAGGTGTGTAGACAGTAGCACATATTCTAGCTAAAAGGAAAAGATCAGCAGAAAATGGATGATGCAGTAGCTTGCGTGTGGATCACAATCCCCCAGCCAGCTGTTCCATAATCCTGAGCTTCAGTCTCCTGGTGAAATGTTGTCATTTTTTATTCATTCTTCCTGCTGTCTGTATGGTCTACTATTCATAGAACAGGAGTGGGAGGAGCAGGGATAGTGTGAGGCTATTTAATGTCAAGGTTCTACGGTCCATACATTTCATAGAGTCCACTTAGTCATAATTTTAAAAAACCATGAGTATAGTACCTTGCGCAAAACCAGAAAAGTGACCACACACTCACAGACTGCACTGAGAATAGAACCACAGCTCACCTGATGGTTAATTCCACCCAGGAAGGATTTCATCTTAAAACAATTGCCTGAATTCATTGCAGGGAACACTGTGAGTGTTTTCCACAGAGGGGGTGGCATCTGCCTAGCAATTAGAAATAGGCTAGAGGGTTGGCAGCACCCAGATTCTGCCTGCAGTGGATTCTTAAACATGAAGTTGTGGCCGAAAGGATGTCAGACAGGAAGAGACCAGAGAACTGCTTGGATTATATCTGATGGTAGTAGGTACAAAGGGCACCGGGAGCCTTGGGCAGGGGCCACTAACTGCCTACTTGGTGGCGAGTGATCAGAGAAACTTAGGGAGGGGATATTTGAGCTGGATCTTGATGGATGAATAGAAGTCTGCCAGGTGGAGAAAGGGGGAGGGTATACAGAGTGGAGAGAATGACAATACTACAAATTTATGTGACCTGGGAGAACATGGCACTCCTGAAATGCTTTGTGACAGATGGTGGCAGGAGCCCAAGGAGAGGAGCATGGCATGAGGGAGATGAGGCTGGAAATAAGGGTTGGAATCAGCTCACAAAGGGACTGAAGCCCCCACAAAGGCTTCTGGACAGTGAGGTGTAATGGCAAGGATTTCTGGCAGTGCAGTCTGAGGAGAAACAACCCCGGGGGTTTAGAGTGAGTCAAATCTGGTTTTGAATCTGAGTTCCATTACTTACTGACTATGTGGCTGAGGACAAATGATTTTGCTTCTCTGAGTCTCAGTGCCTGTGTCTATAAGATGGGGACATCATGTCCACCTCACATACAGAGGAGTTATTTGGATGAAACAAGGTAAGGTATAAACTCCTAACATAGCCATGGCATATCATAGCTCTTGGTGAATGCTAATTCCCTCTTTGTTTCCAATTGGGCAGAGTTTCAACCAGATTTCTATTTTAGAACAATAACTCCAGTGGATTGCCTTTGGAGGAGTGGAACTGGGGGACTGGAGGCAGACAGAAGACTCAACTCTGGGAGTGAGTTGCTTTGCTAGTCTCAATCTGTAAATGCTGAGTTCTAATAGCTTTAATTTCGGGAGTTTACATCTTCATTAACAGAACAATATCCTTCTCTAAGAAGACTGGACAATGAATGAGCCAGCTTAGCTGCCTCAGTTTTCCCAACGTGAAGAGACCAGTCTGAAGGGACACAGTTAAAGCAAATTCAAGTTTATTTGGCCATGTGTACTTGATCTCTTGTTTTCCATTTAATTTATTCATTTGTTCACTCATCTAGCAAACATTTACTGAGCACCAACCATTAAGCGGGCTGGGTGGATGTTGGGGATATGGTTGTTCACCCTCCCATCTGCGTGATTTTGTATGATCAGATCTTGAAGGAACAGTGATCCCGTCTCTTCCTAGTGCATGCACATAGCTGCGGCTTCCCACTGGCCGGTTAGACACATCCCTGAACTTTGTGGAAGTAATGAGTAGAACAGAGAACATGGCCCAGGGGAGATTCCTGCTGGAGAATTACTGAACCATGCTACACTTTATCAAGCTCTATTTTCTTTTTTTTTTTTTTTTTTTTTGAGACGGAGTCTTGCTCTGTGCCCCAGGCTGGAGTGCAGTGGCACGATCTCGGCTCACTGCAAGCTCCGCCCCCCCGGGTTCACGCCATTCTCCTGCCTCAGCCTCCCAAGTAGCTGGGACTACAGGCGCCCACCACCTCGCCCGGCTAATTTTCTTGTATTTTTAGTAGAGACGGGGTTTCACCGTGTTAGCCAGGATGGTCTCGATCTCCTGACCTCGTGATCCGCCCGTCTCGGCCTCCCAAAGTGCTGGGATTACAGGCTTGAGCCACCGCGCCCGGCTCAAGCTCTATTTTCTAAAATTTTAGCACAGCATTTTGAATCTAGGACCAGAGATCCTGAACTCTTGTCTTTCTGAGAAAGAGTTAAGAAAAAGATAAATGAAAAGGAATAGTTGGGCCAAATGCTGGGGCTCATGCCTGTCATCCCAACACTTTGGGAGGTCAAAGCAGGAGAGCTGCTTGAGGCAAGGGGTTCGAGATCAGCCTCATCAGCATAGTGAGACCCCCATCTCTACTTAATTTATAAATTTTGAAAACAAGTAGCTGACAGGCCATAAAAAAGAAGGTAGTCTGGCTTCTTTATACTGACTGAACTTTTGGAAATATGCCCAGAGGGTTAAGTTAATTCCACTATTTGATTAATCCAGAAATCTTACCTCAAGTTAAGGGAATTTAGAGAATTAACCAAGAAAAGCAAAAAACAAAACAACAACAACAAACTCTATCAATGAGGTTAAACAGCAGCACCATGACCAAAGCAAAATATGTCAAAACTTTGTGATGTCAAAACTTCGTGATGTCAAAACTTCCACATCTCATTAAGACATTCTAAAATGCTCTCTTTTCCCTCCTGAATCCATACCACTGTTTGTTCCTCTTATGGAACATTCTAAGAGCCTCCTAAGAGTTCGGCCACTATGGCAGCAACATGCCCCCATCCATACTTTATGGAGTCTTCAGAGTCCCCACAAGGAGAGATGGACCCTGGCTGCTCCCCAACTCTCAGTCTCCCTCAGAGGAGTGTCCTGCTCCTGGCTGAAAATCAAGGCTGTGCCAAGCCAAGGTCTCCTGAGCTCCACCCGCTAACAGGCCGCCATCGTTTCTCTCAATCTCTGTTTTTCAGCCAGACAGAATGGGGAAACAATGCTGTGACTTTATACCTTGGAGTTATTTCCTTTTCCACCCCCTTTTCCTTCAAAATCCAGCCCAGTTATCACTTCTTTTAGACACAAGTCCCTTGACTCTCTCTCTAGGGGGTTACCCACTTCGACATCTGCAGGGCCACCTCTGTATTTTAATGTTTCGAATGTAGCTCTTCCAAAGATGTATTATACTTTATTGTCTGACGTGTCTTTCTCACCTGCTGTGACCTTTACACACAAGGGCAAGGACTCTGCCTTATTATATGTCTCTGTTTCTCCACTGCCATGCATAGCACCTGGCACATAATAGACAACTCTGTATGTGATTTTTTTTCTGGTTAAATTGAATGATGAAATGGAAAGGAGGGGAATAGATGTTCTGAAATAGGAGAAAAGAAAGAAGACCAGGCAAGTCTGTCTCCTCAGCAAACAGTCAACACCACTTTATTGTGAGGGGCTGCCTTGTGCAAGAGATGAGGCATTTGTCCCTGAGAACCACAGAGACTTTGCCCTCCTGTTGTTTAAGAGTGTGGACTTTAATGTCAATCTGCCTGGGTTTGAATCCCAGATCTGCCACTTGCTGTATGACCACGGATAAACTACTTAACTTTCCTATGCCTTGGGTTTTTATCTGCAAAATCAGGGTAATGATGGTTCTTACTAGGAAAAGTTTATCATGACAACTAGTGATATAATCCATGTCTTGCACTTACAGCAAGCAGCGCCTGACACGGTGGGCATGGGGTAAATGTCAGCTTTTATTAAAGAGCTCAGTCAAGCAAGCTTGCAGTAACATGAAGATCAAGAGAGTCGTTATTAAGAAAACTTTGTTTTCTTAATAAAATTTGCACACACATCTTCAGAAGGCTTTAGAGCTGTTGGGTAGATTCTTTAATGAGATGTTCAAGACTGAGGCTTTGATGCCAGAGGCATGACTGGGAGAGAATAGATGTGATGGTTGAAATGTCTTTTATGGAGGCTGGGAATAGCTAATTCCCAAATTTTTCTGGGATATTCAAGGCAATGGCTAGAGCCAATTTGTTGAGAACGCCAGGAAGAAATGGGTGGTTTGAAAGAAAGGAAAGAGAGGGCCGGGTGTAGTGGCTCAAGCCTGTAATCTCAGCACTTTGGGAGGCCAAGGTGGGCAGATCACTTGAGGTCAGGAGTTTGAGACCAGCCTGGCCAATATGGTGAAACACTGTCTCTACTAAAAATACAAAAATTAGCCAGGTGTGGTGGTACACACCTGTAGTCCCAGCTACTCAGGAGGCTGAGGCACAAGAATCTCTTGAAGTTGGGAAGCAGAGGTTGCAGTGAGCAGAGATTGCGCCATTGCACTCCAGCCTTGGGTGACAGAGCAAGACTCTGTCTCAAAAGAAAAAGAAAAGAGAGAAGAAAGGGCTGCTAACACCCAGGGAAAGGGCTTTCGCAAGGAAATTGAGTTTTTAAATCAGAGCTTTTGATCAACTTTTCTGTCTGGTGTGTGATGCAACCCTCTCCTTAGCCTTTGCATGAGGTCCTCAGTGAAATCTCCCTGACTCTCTTTGCTGCTGGAGTTAGTTTGCTTTCTTTGGGAATGCAAAGAGTCTGGGTTTGACGTTTTCGTTGAGGTCAGTGGTATCCCCAGGATGCCAGCCACATCTGGGCTACAGATCATTACAACCCAGTGGGAGAGGTTCCCACATGAGAAAGGCACTTTGGGTACACGAGGTGAAAAAGGAAAGAGCACCTTTGGGCGCAGCTGGAGAGATCAGTATGTTACAGCTGCTAAATATACAGTGGAAATGTAGAATAAAGTCAAGTTCTAGAATCTTACAGCAGCCTGTCCAGTGGACAGGCACTAGATGAGCTATCTAATACTAAACACTAAGTGTCTCTGGGAAGTTGCTATCATCTCTCACATTAAATTCAATTATGCTGTTTACAGCTGGGACAGGTAGGAAACATGACACCTGCCTGCCGAATTGGCATGAATTGCTCTTTGTGCCTGAAACACCAGAAAGCGCCAAAGGACACAGCGTTGGAAAACCTCCAGAAGCCTCCATGGTATTATGCACTGGTTAATGGATCAAGCACTTGGAAGACCTAATTCAAATTAGAGTTCAGGGCTCAAAACCTAACTATTTTGAGTCATTGTTCAATTTTTCCATTTTTAGTGGAGTAACTTTGGGCACTTACTACCTGCCAGTTACTGTTACGTGCTTTACTTGCACCATTTCTTTTCATCCTTTCTAAAACCCAGTAAGTTTGGTAAAGTTGTTAGTTTTACATTACAGAAGAGGAAAGTAAGGGTGAAAGAGATTGACTGACTGCTATAAGGTCATACAGCTTGCAAGCAGTAGAACTGGGATTTGAACCCAACCAGGTCTCTTGGACTCCAGAGCTTAAGATCTTAATAACTATGTTAACTGGTTTGGAAAGAACCAGAGATTGTCCAACTCAACCAATTGTATACCTAGGGGGAGCAACCTGCAATTTGGAAGGGCATGCGACTAGGAGTCTGCTCTCATTTCGTCTGAGGCTCTGCTGTGTGACTGAGCAAGTCACTAAACCTTCCAGGACCCCAGTTTTCCTTTGCTATCAACTTTTGATAAACTGCTCTGTCTTCCTCACAGGTTTGTTTTAAGGAACAGTACGTGAAAGCCCTATATAAGAAGTGGAACAGGACAAAAGCCACCCATTTGTCTTACTAAACAGACAGCAGGCATACTCTAGTCCTCTTTTATGGGCTAGCTAATTTCTGATATATCTAGCCAAATGTGATTAACAGGGAAATGTTTAATATAGAACCACTCCCTTTTCTGACTCACTAAGAAAATGACATAATCTTGAATATTGTACTAAAATAAAGAATTTAAAAATTGAGTTTGATATTTGGCTGCTCTATGCTTAAGCATTTTCATATGCATTTAATCTCCAGTAGAATAAAATGAGGCTCCAGATGGCTAAATTTTTTGCCTCCAATCACACACAGCTAATCAATAGGAGAGTAAGAATTAGAAACCAGCACTACCTGGTTTTACTTGCAGGTGATTTTCCATACAGCAAGGGATTGGGTCAGATCCATCTGATTACAGAAGGCAACAACTCTGTCTTCATAGGACCTCATTGCTTCCAATGAAGTCACCATAATATCCCTAGGACTACTCCTTATGCCTCCATGCACCCTAATGGGAGAGTTTTCTGTTTTATCCTTTGCTGTGTCAAAGTCTAAACATTTAGCAAAAATCCAGCCTTATCTAAAACAACTAACCAGGCTCAAAGCATAGATGAGCTAAAAGAGATAAAATACTATATCATGTGTATCTCTTGATGAGAAATAACTTTCCTAGCTTTGAAGTAAAGGAGGAATTAAATTTCTTGCTAAATTATGGACAATATTGAATTAGAAACTTGTTTAAAATGTAAAAACAATGGCATGGGATTGAAAGGAAAATATGTAACCGAAGATGATTAAGACTCAACTATATGTATGAAGAAGTAATTCAGATTTTAAGAGAAAAAACCCCAAGATCTCAATAGCTCAATGGCCAAAGGACATGAGGAAAACATTTACATAGAATAGAATACAAATACTAAACACTTATCCTAGAAAACATTTATCCTGAGTAGTAATCAAAGAATTACAGTTTAAAACAATCTTTATCATTATAATTACACATAATAATTTTACAGTTTTTGATATTTACCAACTGCTTTACATATATAAGTTCATTTAATCCCTAAAACCACCATAAGAGATAGTGCTATTTCCATTTCATAGGTGAAGAAACTGAGGCACAGAGAGGTTTAGTAACTTGCTCGACTCATAATTAGTTAGGGGAGACTTAAATTCAGACAGTCTGGCTCTTACATTCATATTACACTTGGGAAATTAGTAGAAATAAACATACCTAAAAGTAGACTATTCAGTTCTAGGAATGTTCTTGAGAGATCCAGTGCTAGTGCTTTATAAATTGCTACAAGTCTTATGCAAAGCAATATCATGATAGATAGCAAAAACCGTTAAGACTATACGTTTCATTCTAGTAAGCTCACTCACTGGACTGCAGATTGTGGGAGGAATTCAACGGAAGTAGAAATTTATAGGCAGATAGTTGTACACTGAAGTGTCATCTAGGCAAACACTGTTCAATATAAATATAATACACACCACATTTATAATTTAAAATTTTCTAGGAATCATATTTAAAAAGACAAAGTGAAATTAATTAATTTTGATAGTTGATTTAACCCAATATATCCAAATAGCACAATTTCAGCATCAATATAAACATTTACATTGTTTTTCTTATATTGCCTTAGAAATCTGGCACATATTTTATACTTACATTACTTGTCAATCCAGACTAGCTACATCTCAAGTGCTCCATAGTCGCATGTGGTTAGTGGCTGTCATATTGGATAGCGCTGATTTAGAACATCAGACGATGGGAAATGGACAATAATATCCAGTGATGTAGAGAATGCTTTAGAAAAAGTATGGTATGTCAGTCTCTGGAGTTGTATCAGATCATTACCAATAGCAATAATAAAAGCCATTAAGAAATATACAAGGCTGGATGCAGTGACTCATGCCTGTAATCCCAGCACTTTGGAGGGCCAAGGTGGGTGGATCACTTGAGGTCAGAAGTTCAAGACCACCTTGGCCAACATGGCAAAACCCTGTCTCAAAAAAAAAAAAAAAAAAAGAGATATGTAAAATGTTTATGCTACATTAAGTAAAAAAAAAATCCAAGAATACAAAATATTAAATTAGTCGATATTTAAAATGTGTTTGTATGCAGGCTGTGACTGAAAAATAATGTCCAAATATTAAAATAGTTGTTAGCATGATGAGATTTAAGGTTGATGTTTTTGTCAAATGTTCTTTTCACTTAAATAGGCATACAACATTTATTTTTATTAATGAACTTTTTAAAACATAAAACAGACAAAGAAAGGATCCTTCATATAATAACAACAATATTTCTGGATTTAATTTTAACATATTTTTCATATACTATGTGTTCTAATAAATTCCACATGCCATATATCATGTGGGTTTACTTATACTTTAGTATTCTCCTGGTAAATAATTCAGAATTTTTGAGTATTAGATTTTCCTCTGTTTATATCAATGTTCTCTAAAGAGTTGAGTTACCTAAGAAAATTATTCACAAGCCTTTGAATAACACATTATTGAGGCAATGTAATGATAGGACCATCCTTTCCTCTTTGTAATATATTTAATATACATTATTGATTGATTAGTTGATCGACTGAGACAGAGTCTCACTCTCTTGCCCAGGCTGGAATGCAGTGGTGCGATCTTGTCTGACTGCAGCCTCTGTCTCCTGGGTTCAAGTGATTCTTGTGCCTCAGCCTCCCGAGTAACTGGGACTACAGGTGCGCGCCACCACACCCAGCTAATTTTTGTATTTTTAGTAGAAACTGGGTTTTGCCATGTTGGCCAGGCTGGTTAATACACATGTTTAATATTGCATTTCTTTTATTTGACCTATGAGCTATACCGAAAGCTGACCCAAAGATATCCAATTGTTTGGTGGGTTTCTAGAGATAGAAACTAATGAACAAAATCCCAACTACTTAGGAAAAACTTTGAAATTCTGATTTCAGTTTTAATTAACATATTTAACTGAGAATTAGAGAAGCAGAGACATGGATGGGTTAGATAAAGAAGGATGGGATGACCAGAGTCACAGAGTGCTGTGAACCTGAACTTGGAAAGTCAGCATCTGCAGAGAAGAGGGCATGGGATTGGGGTCAGAGAAAACAATTCTGGCCCTGCCTCTGCTACCTTAGGGAGTGCACAGTCATTCCCTATCTGTAGAACTGGAGATCATGAAATCAATCTCATAGGTAGTAAGAATTAAATAAGGTAATCTACTTCTCTAAAGATCTGTAATTCTCTGAAGTCATTAAGGGCAATCCTTTATTTTACCAATGAGGAACACAGGTCTAGAATGGCAAAAACAGGTTTGGAATCTGGATGTCTTGTTTGAATTAGGGTTCTTTGAGCACAAAGACCCAGAGCCCAGGCCTGGAATCAGGGTCCTTCTGTCACTGTGCAACTCAGTTCTGACACTGTCACAGTGTCATAACACTATAACCTTGAACAAGTCTCTTACATTCTCTCATTTTCCCTATCTGTAAGGTGGGGAAAATAATTGTGTCTAATTCAAGATTAGTTGTGGAGTTTTTAAAAGTCAAACTACACATTATGTCTGGCACATTGCAATCTCTCAGTATCTGTTACCTGTTATTGACAGTAGCCGTCCAAAGAAACCTTCTTTGGATGCTTTTGGTGTCCCCAAACCAATCCTCACAATTGTCTTTACAGTCAGCATGTATATTTTCCTCATCAATTGGTTGAATCTTTGCAGCTTAAACTCTACAGAATTATATTTTGGAACTTCATAGAAAAATAAAATAGGAAGTTGGGGAAGGGTGGCATTGGGCCACCACTAGGGGGAGTGTTGGTGAACGTTTATCTTAGACACTCAGGCGGGCAGATTCTGCAGTGGGTAAGGATTTGGTGGAGGAAAGGAAGGAAAGAGGTGGGCGTTCAGGAAAAAGCTGGGTGGGACTCAGGAAGGCATGGAGGTGTGGTCCTGTTGGAAGAGGGCTTGCAAGAAGGATAAGAAGGCAGTGTGGCACATTGGTAATATCTCTCACTGAGCACTTGCTGTGTGCTATCTAGGCTCTGTGACTCTCACTATTAGTTTCTGTTGCTGGAAAATGGGAATGCTAATAGTTTCTCCTTTCTAAGAGTTATTGCAAGCACTTTGAGAAATACTATGTACAACATTTTTGAACAATGAGTGCTTGAAACATAAAAGTTTGTTGTTACCATTATTATTTACTACTAAATCCTTCAAAGCTCAGATGAGGAAGACCAGGGAATGTGTTCAAAACCATGGAGCTATGGAGTTAGTAACTGACAGATATCCCCTGTTGCCTGGCAAGTCAAGCAGAGTCTTCCAACCTCCTGCTGCCCACCCTCCAGCCCCATCTCTCAATCTTCCAGTGGTGTTGCCAGGGTGGACCTAGATGGGCTCAGAGCCCCCGTTCTGCCTCTTCATGGCTGCAAGACTGGAGTAAGTCACTTTGCCTTTCTGCAACTCAGAAAGCAAACTTCCAGTTTGCTCATTTGTGACGTGGGGGTCATGTTTCCTATAGGGATTTTGTAGGAATTCAATAATGTTTTCCAAGTAGAGTGCGTAGCCCACTGTTTGGCACATAATTACTCAAGGAGTATTAAGCTGTTAATGTGAAGTGAGCCCTTGGGTTCTTCCTGACCCAAGTTTCTCTAGCCCATGACGTTTCCATACTTAACCTTTATTCTGGAACAGTCTGGGACAAAAGAAACATATTGGAAACCTAGGCTTTGACAGCCTTCTCTCCCTCTTTTTATAACACACAATTTTCTTAATTCAATGCCGTATGAAGCAATATAGCTTCTAAATTCATTGATGGTGTCTGCCGGCAAGGAAATATCAGAGCACTTGGATCCAAGTGTCCCATTGCCGTTCTTTGGCTTTCACTGGGTGAATGGTAACATTTTCAAATGAATAAAAATCTCCAGGCAACATTGCTCTCCTCCCCCAGAGCAGATTTATAACAGAGTAGTTGGCATTTCCACATGCTCTGCACTTGTCAGTGTCAGATTCACATACGTTCTTAGGTCTCTGTACATATATAGGCATAATTTAAATCTCCGGTGAACAAAGGCTATTTTTCTAACTTGGAGATATTCCAAAAGATCTTTGCATTTCATCTATTTTAAATGTTTGTGTGATTTAAAAGCATGGTGATGTCGAATGGTACAGGGGAGGACTGAATATTCAGCTTCCAGCAACTGATCATGTGCTATGTGTCAGGTACTTTATATCCAATATTTCACTGAACTGCACGATACATATGCATGATCCTCAGTTTGCAGAAAGGGAAACTGAGCAAGATTAGTGACTTGCTCAAAGTCACATGTAAGTCACATGAGCTGAGAGTGGTGGGAGTGCAACAAAAATCATTCTGATTCTGTATTCAATGTTCCTGACATTTTATCACAGATGCCTCTGCAGAATAACATGCATGCATTCATTCATAAACAATTTACTGAGCACTTGTAATGTACCAGGCACTATGCAAGGCTCTGGTGATCTAACAGAAGAAAAACTAAGCAACAATTCTTGCTTTCAAAGAGCTTACATTCTAGTGGGCAAATAACATGGGCCAATTCTGTAACTTGGTGAAAATTTCATCTTCATTGGATGGGATGGAGGTAGAAGAAGAAGGTGGAATGCAAGGATGGCTGGGATCATGGTCTCTGTTCCTCCCCAGATCAAGCCAGGGTAAGCATTTGGGGAAGGTCTGAGAATAATGATGAGGCATAAATCTGTGACAATTCCTGCCAGGCCTCTATTCTCATCTGCAACACAAAGGTTGCTCTCTTTGGAGGCACAGGATTTTGACAGCAAACATTGCTGCTCTAGAGCAAGTAGAGATAAAAAGTGGGCTATTGAAGAGAGCAAGGCATGAGGAAGGTGTTTTTAGGGGTAGTAAAAATAGAGAAGGGGATGAAAGTGCCAGGATGCCTACAACAGGCACTCAGTAAGTGATAGTAGGCAGACTGTGACCTACTATTACTACTATTCAAAATTTGTAGTGAAATCCATGGAATATTTAAAACAACTTCCTGTTCATTTTCAAAAGCAATGTTGCTAGCTACATTCATTAAGCAACTCCTATGTGCCACTCACTGTACCATGTTTCTTGTATGCATTGTATAATTTAATTCCCAAAAAATGAAGTTGCTGCTCAGAGAAGCTAATGAATGAAGAAACTTGAGTTTCAAACCCAAATCTGTCCAACTGTAAAGCTCTTGTCCTTTTTGTTCACACCAAGCTGCTTCTGTGGCTCCTCATAAGGCTCTTAAGAGAAAGTAGAATTAATTTGTAACTTGCTCTGCATCCTACATCCTTGCAACTCATAGTATAGTCTGCAGACCAACCACATTGGCACCACCTAGGAGCTTACTAGAAATGCAGAATCTTTGGTGCCACCCCAGACCTATTGAATCATAATCTCCTTTTTAACAGGATCCCCACGCACAATAAAGTTTGGGGGTTTTTTTGTTTGTTTTTTTTTTAGAAGGAGTCTCACTCTGTCGCCCAGGTTGGAGTGCAGTGGCGCGATCTCGGCTCACTGCAAGCTCCGCCTCCCGGGTTCACGTGATTCTCCTGCCTCAGCCTCCCGAGTAGCTGGGACCACAGGCGCCCACCACCACGCCCGGCTAATTTTTGTATTTTTTAAGTAGAGACGGGGTTTCACCGTGTTAGCCAGGATGGTCTCGATCTCCTGACCTCGTGATCCACCTGTCTCGGCCTCCCAAAGTGCTGAGATTACAGGCTTGAGCCACCGCGCCTGGCTGCACAATAAAGTTTAAGAAGCAGTCTGGGCTCGGTGGCTCACGCCTGTAATCTCAGCACTTTGGGAGGCCGAGGCGGGTGGATCACTTGAGGTCAGGAGTTTGAGTTCAGCCTGGCTAACATGGTGAAACCCTGTCTCTATTAAAAATACAAAAATTAGCCAGGCGTGGTGGCACTCAGCTACTCAGGAGGCTGAGGCAGGAGAATCGCTTGAGCCCGGGAGGTAGAGGTTGCAGTGAGCTGAGATCATGCCACTGTACTCCAGTCAGGGTCAAAAAGCAAGACTCTGTCTCAAAAAAAAAAAAAAAAAAAAAAAAAAAAAAGAAGCACTGCTCTATATCTCTTGCCAAAAGACATGACACATACACTCCCAAAGGTGGTGAGAGATACTTCTCTCCGGCTCTAAACATTATCATTTCAGGAATTAAATTGATGGCTATTGTCAAACTTAATCAAAAAATCAAAGTTTTAAAAAACCTGTCTGGGTGCCTGTTAAATCAAATTGGAATGGAAGAATCACTGTGTGATCTCAGAAGTTAGCGAAAGTTTCGAGGATGAGTTTCTACTTTTTTTTTTTTTTCTTTTTCCTAACCCCTGAAACCTATGAAAGAGGATGAATTTCTATTTCAAGGATGTTTTCATAGGCTTTTTAGGAAAGGCTTGCTCATTGTTAATGAGACTTTTACCTCCTAGTGGGAATCTTGACAGCAGTTTGGGAGATGAATAAGGGATCCCTTTCTTTTCTGGTGTTAGTGTGTTGAGTACAGCCCATTAATCTGGATATAGGGCAAGGTATGATGGACTGGAACTTTTGCAACAGATTTGTCCATTGATTCTCTCTATGGTCTTGGGCAAATCATTAAAACCTCCCCATGTATCAAGTGATGCTGGCCTGGGGAAAGTCTACAACATCTGACTGTTCTTATGCCATTATAATGATGATAAAAGAAACGTGTGTGTGTGTGTGTGTGTGTGTGTGTGTGTGTTTAAGATAGGGTCTCGCTTTGTCACCCAGGCTGGAGTGCAGTGGTGTGAACATGGCTCACTGCAGCCTTGACTTTCTGGGCTCAAGCAATCCTCCCACCTCAACCTCCCAAGTAGCTGGAATACAGGCATGCACCACCATGCCCAGTTAATTTTTTGTAGAGATGGCATTTCACTGTGTTGCCCAGGCTGATCTTGAACTCCTGAGCCCAAGCGATCCACCTGCATTGACCTCCAAAGTGCTGGGATAACAGGTGTGAGCCACCACACCCAGCCAGAGAAATTTGTTTTTAAGGCAGGATATTGGTAGGTTAATATTATGGACTTCAAAAATTCATACGCATTTACTAAAATGCTTGTTAGTCCTTTCATCAACCAACAAACCAATCAATCAAACCATTAAAAAGTACTTATTGGGAAACTACCCTCTGTCTCAGAATACAAAGTGGGTAATGCTTCTGGGGCAGAAAATAGTAATTATGAATCACTTTCCACCCATTTTCAGTTCCACAAAAACTAAGTACCATGGTGAGTAGAAAGGCGCTAAGATGACAGAACCTGGGCACAGGGTATTAGGTGGGGGCAGAAGGGCACTGTGGCTCTTTTCCTGTTTACCTGCTCACTCAAGGCATGCTTCGTCTTGCCTGACATCTAGAGCAGAATCTCCAAATCTACCCCTGGAACATGAACAAGTTCAGGTGCCATGCTCCTAAGGCAGAGAAAGTAGAGGCTCAGTCTTGCCTTAGCTCTTCCTCTCTGGCTTCCACATCCAATCCCCAAGTCCTAATCTTTGTATCTCAGTAAAATCTTTTCTACCTGCCTCCACATTCCATTTGTTAGCTCAAGCCCTGTGTTTTAGGTCTTCCTGACATATAGGACAAAGGAGGTCCCTTGTTTCCCCAACAGTCTTGAATGGCAAATGAATTAACCTCTCTGAGCCTGTCTTCTCCTTGATACAATGGGGATAATATTAATGTCTGTTTCATGGGGTCGTTGTAAGGATGTAAATGAATGGAAGTTCAGAAATATGCAGCTACCTCTGTCTTTACATCTACATTTCTGCGACCTTTCCCTTTTCTTCTCTCCACACATCCTCTTTCTCTTTCACCTGACTTCTCATATCAACTTTTCAGAATCCCAACTTTGACATCACTTTTTCCTGAAAGTGTGACCCTCCCATATCTATGAGAAGTGTCTCCAGTATGTCTTCCTATATGACCCCAGCTCTTTTCTGCCATGGTCCTCATCTCAATGTGGCATGCTTGACTTGAAATGTTAGTAACTAGACCAAGAGCAGTAATATTTGTTGAGTTCTTACTATGTTCCAGGGCCTATACTAGGTACTTTTCATGCACTGTCTTATTCAATCCCCACAATGACCCTAGGAGATCAGTTTTATTATTGTCATTCCCATTTTACAGATGACGAAACAGAAAAGAATAGATTCAGTAAATTGTCCAAGATCACCCAGCTAGTAGGTTTCAGGACTGGAGTTCAAAACCAGTTCTGTCTAACTTTGGGCCCATGTTCATAATACTGGGCTAAATGTCTCTTGACCAGCACATGCCTGTCACACTCCAGAATAGGATAAAAACACATGCACACATATACAACCAATACCATGTTTTATAAAAAGTGCTTAGTAAACTGATAAGTCTTTCATCTTTCCTCCTTTTCTTCTCTGGGGGTGTCTAGGGAAGAGAAGGTTTATCATTATATGGTCTGCATCATGGTTTGGGCTGGGAAACTCCTGCTGCAGTTAACTGAGCTCATTAGAAACCCACGGAAGTGAATTATAGAAACATGACTTGTGCCAGCCTACCTAGTCACATTTTAGGATCCTGAGACATATGGGCACCAGCTCATTTAGAAAGCATTTTTAACAAAAGCACACAAAAAAGATGTTCAGCATATGTTAGAGTAGGTAGGATTCATGGAATCCTAAATCAACTTGCTTTTTATAGCCATTTGGAGAGGGGCAAATTAGTGAGAGCCGGTTTTTCCTTCAGTGCACATTGAGAAGGGGCCAGACTGTGGAGCAGGCGGAGTAGCCAGTATCAGTGCTGGTGGATTGGAGGGTCCCTGACAAGCTCCCAGCCCCCACACTCTCTCCCACCCACCTGCACATTACATGCTCATTCTCTCCTAGCAGTGCCAACTCCAAGCATGCCATAAAAAAGTCTTAAAGATGATATAAGTAACACATGTTAATTAGAAGTAGGTTTAAGAAAAAAAAAATCATCCTTACTCCCACCTTCCTAAAGAAAACATTTTGGTATCTATCCTTCCAGCTTTTTTTTTTTTTTTTTTTTTTTTTTGGTTGTTGATATTTTATATACACACACACACATATATACTTGTGTATATACAAGGGACCTCTTTTGTCCTCTATGTATGTATATATTCCCTTTTACCAAATTGAGATTATATCAAATGTTCTGTAATTTACTCCTTCCCCCTCCAAACTTAACACTACCATTTCAAGTCAATAAGCACACATTTACATCATCATTTTAAATCACTGTATGGTTTATTATAATTTATTTACTAATCTAGTGTTATTGGACATATGGTTGCCTAACCACTGCTTTTTGTCAACAACACCTCTAGGAACATTCTCATATATACCACTCTGAGCACCTGTCCCCGTTGCTCCTTAGGACAAATTCCCCAGGCACCCTGCCTTAAAAATAAATTATCACTCCTTAGTAGCTTGGTGTAATCACTCCTTTCTTTATGATAGTTATAAACCCCGACAAAAAGGGAGGTTTATTGGGTGTGAGGGTGGGTGGGTGTTTGAGAGAAGAATGGGACAGGAGGAAGAATGTCTCAGGGGCATAAGACATTACTAGAGGAATGTAGGACTTGGTGCCATGGGACTAATTAGCTATTCTAGGGTCAGACTGAAGGTGTTGGATTAAAAATTGAAACAAAAACCAACCAATCAACCAACCAAACAAACAAAACACAAAGCGGAGATGGGAAGCCTTCAACATTTGCTTTCCCGATTTGCGATTTCACCAACACTGGACCCTTGGCATGAAACCTTGGCATGAGCGTCTTTTTGGCCTTTTGGAAAATGTTTTAGCAATCAAGAACCACAAAAACAGTCATACTATTTGATTTAGTAATAGCACTCCTGGAAATATAACCTAAGGAACTAACACTAAAGAAAGATAAAGGTATGTGGGCAAAGATGTTTTGCTACTTAAAGTAGCAGAAACTTTTATCCTATGAAAATAGTCAACAGTTAAGAAAATTATAGTACAGCTACATGACAAAATAGCATGCAACTATCTGATCCTTACCAGCTGTGAGATCTTGGAGGAAATTACTTAACATCTCTTAACTGTTAAGTGGGGAAAAATAATCTTTATTATTGCAGGCTTTTCAGGATTAAAAAGATAGTATTTAAAAAGTGCCTAGCATAGTTGTTGGCTTATGATAAGTGTCAAATAAATATTAATAGCAGCTAAGTATACAAAGAATATTTTACAGTCATGGAAACAAATATGATAGGATGAAAAGCGACCCACAAAAGCATGCATGCACATGTCAGCCATGGGGAAGCCTGCATCGGGAACTGGAAATATTTTTTTGCCTCACTATGGACTTACTGGATATGGATCTCCAAGACCTGGAAAATGAGTTTTGTCACAACGGCCAGGGGTGTCAGGCTCTGAGAGGCTGTCTCTACTTAAAAGAAAATTAATGAAGGCCTGACCTAGACATTAGAGTGCCAGTGTATTGACTTAGAAAGAGAAATGCAAATATCATGTGGAACAGAGATACCTGTCCCAGCACTGTAATGCTTTCTCTCCCCAGAGGCAAGAAGCAGAGGGAGCCAATGCAGAAGCAGAAGCAGAAGCCCCAGCATATGATAAAATATGAGAAGCATCAAACCCTAATGCAAGAAGCAACAGAATTGTCCACTGTTAGATAAATGCAAAAACAAAACATGGTAAAAACATACAATGGAATACTCTATACCCTTAAGAAAGAAAGGTATTCTGAAACAGGCCGCAACATAGATGAACTTCAAAAGCATTATGCTAAGAGAAATAAGTCCAGACATAAAAGGACAAATATTGTATGATTCCATTTATTTATTTATTTTGAGATGGAGTTTTGCTCTTGTTGCCTAGGCTGGAGTGCAATGGCATGATCTCAGCTCACTGCAACCTCTGCCTCCCTGGTTCACAAAATTCTCCTGCCTCGGCCTCCCACATAGCTGGAATTACAGGCATGCACCACCACGCCTGGCTAATTTGTATTTTTAGTAGAGGCGGAGTTTCACCATGTTGGTCAGGCTGGTCTGGAACTCCTAACCTCAGGTGATCTGCCTGCCTTGGCCTCCCAAAGTGTTGGGATTACAGGCGTGAGCCACCGTGCCCAGCCGTGGAGTACCTAGTAGGCAAATACATAGAGACGGAGAGTACAACAGAGGTTACAGGTGGAAGGGGAATGGGAGTGACTGTTTAAAAGGTATGGAGTTTCAGTTTGGATGATGGTAAAGTTCTGGAGGTGGATGCTGGAGATGGTTGCACAACCATGTGAATGTACTTAATTCCACTGAATTGTATGCAAAAGAAGTTATGGTGGTAAATTTTATGTGATGTATATTTTACCACCAAAAGGAAAAGAAAAAAACCTAATGAGAGAGGCAATGTGACTTGGTGATCTTCAGAGGGCATGAGCTCTTAGGTTCATGTCCTCGCTCTGCCCGTTACTAGCCACATGTCCTGGGGCAAATCCCTTGCATTCTCTGTTACTCATCTGCAAAATGGAGGCCGTAGTGGCATCTACTTTCTGGAGTCATCATGAGGATTAAAATGAGTAGATCTAGGTAAAGTACTTTAGTTTTACAGCAATGCTGAACAAATAGTGAATCTTACATAATCCTGGGAAAATTTTTTTAAAGTGACATTCTTGGTTTCTCTTGAGAGAGCATTATGATGGGGACAGAAATACTCAAAGTCAGCGGGACTGACACATTATCTTTGTGCAGGAAGATCTATTGGGAAGGGTAAGGTTGCTTGGCAAACATGGAACCAGAACAAAACAATTAGAGAAATTGTGTATCTAATAGTATGCAGTGAAGACAGCCTGATTTTATCATAGGGATTGTCTTGCCAGCAGAAGTGGAAACACTCAAAACCCATTGACTAAAGCTCTGTGTCTCCCTGGGACTGCACTGGGCAGGGCGGCCAAGGCTTGCTTTTGTGACTTTTCTTTGCCAGCACATCCAAAGCTGGCCAATCCCTCTCCAAAGCATTCCAACATCCCATCTCCTTTGGGTGAACTGCCTCAATCTGCCCCATTCTAACATGTGTTGCCTTTACTATTTAGTTCCCTGACACTTCTATTTTTTTGGAAGGAAATATGGAAAAATGACAGCAGCCTGATTTATTGGTGGTTGCAGAACTGTGGGTGAAATATTTTCAGTTCTGTTACTGGAGCTATGATGGCTGTAAAATTTTAAAAACAGATTTTAAACAATCATGGTTGCCCAGTGTTTTTGCATTTGTAAGCTCTTTTCTGTTGGATGGGTCTGATTGTTCAGAGCACAGCAGGCAGCAGGAATAATGAGATATGAAAGGGATGCTAGATCATGCTCCTGGGCCCCATATTCATTCCAGCCTGTTACCCATCTCCCGATTGTCTTCAAACCCTAAGTGAGCCTAATGAGGGGCTTGATGTGGTGTCTGAATTTATGATGAACCCCATTCATTTGCTTTTACACTCCAGTAAACAGCTGTTGAGCTTCTTCCTCTAAGTGGTTTATTCTTAGCCTTATGTGGCTTAAAGTAACTTTAGAAACAGCAATGCTGTGTACACATATGTGCCTGCATGTTAACACCCCTCAGGTCAAGATCTGCCACTGCTGCCTTAGGATTTGATCACAGGTATGGACCCACCTGAATGGATGGGTACATGCCTCAAACGAGTGCCTTTAAATCTTACCTCACTCTAAAGAGGGGCTGGATCTCCCTGGACAGTGTTGGAGTCCGAGCTGATCTCTACTTCTTGTACTTGACTGGTAAGAGGAGAAGGAAACAGGGAAGGCTGGTCTCCCTGGAGCATGGGGTAGCAGATGTGGGCAGTCTGCTAGTCACATTCCTCAAACTGTACTGATCCAGGGTTCATGGGCCAATCTTCTATCTGTGTCTCTGTGTCTGAAGACTTTGTCTCAGAACTGCTGCAAGCTGGAAGTGCCAGGGGAGTTAACACTCCTGGGAGCAGCCTTCAACCAATGATTCTTGCTAATTGGGGCAAAAATATTCCAGTCCCTTCACCCCTTGAGTGGGATAATTGTGACTCATGTGTTTTATACTGTTTCCCAGATTTTTGCCATGAAATTCAGCTCCAGTTGCCCACTGCCATAGTAGGCTCACTCCACACCCCTGCCTGGCTCCTTCTCTTTGCTCTGTCACTTTCATTCTCCTCCAGTACTGGTCCCTGAACCTCCCAAATACACTTCCTGCACTAGAACCGCTGTATCAAGGCCTGCTTCTGGGAGAACCCACATGAAAACACATGATATAGAGAAAATAGCACAAGGTTTCAGACTAGAAGACACCAGTTTTATCCTAGCACTGTCACTTATGTGTCAATGACTTTGGGTAACTGACTTTAATCTCTCTGAGTTCTAGTTCCCTTAACTATAAGAAGTCAGAGCATAATAAAATCTACCCCATTCATTGGGCCATTCGCAAAGCCTGAGTGAGAATATGTAAGAGGAGAAACTGAATAGGATAAAGTTCTTTAGAGATGTTCATTATGTGGTTACGTGTGGCTCTGCCATCTCCCCTACTGTCTGCAGAATCTAGCCCTGCCCGCAGATATTCCTCTACACCATTCTTATTCTGATTCACGCTAATAACCTGTGTACATCTCAGGTGAATTAACATTATGAAAACTTCAGCTTTTGAGCACTTTATGGCTAATTCTTTATTTATAATTCTTTTTACCTCTGTTAATTACTATTAACATTTTCAAACTAAAGAAGAATTGAAAGAATAGGCCACTAAACCCTTGATTTGGATTCAACAACTTTAAACGGTTTGCCATATTTGCATTATCTATTGGTCTACGTTGCTACACTGTTTGAAATTAATTTCTAGATGCCATGATGCTTCACCCTTAAGTACTTCAGTATACAGCTCCCAATCTCGCACATGCGCAATTCCCTTCATACACCTAAGAAAATGAACTTGAATTTCATAATATCATCTAACATTCTACCTATTATATTCAAAGGTTCTACTTCTGCCAAGAATGTATTTTATAGCTCATTTATTGTTTAGCTAGGATCCACTCTAGGTTTACTGCAGAATGTCTGCTTAGAAACAATCATTCTGTCTCTGACTTCTGACTGTGTGTGTGCATGTGTGCGTGTGTGTGCACATATCTGAAGTATGTGTTAAAGATGTTCCCTGTGCATTCTTTCTCACTGAAACCAGATCAGCATTGTGGCTTTCTGGTCCTTGGGTGACAATGGGACAACCTGAGCCTTGTCTAGACGTGTGATCTTGGCTGGGCTGGTGGCCTCCACCAGCAGCAGAGGGTTCTAAGTGGGCGGTGACTGGCAAGTCTGCCTGGCTGTCTGTGCATGTCAGGGCTGCACCAACCACGTCTGTGGCTTCCTTCAGTGGTCACCTGCCAGATGCTTACACAGAAGTGCTGCCAGCAACGTCAGCTGTCAGTTGAGGAAGAAGGCAACCTGCCCACTGATTTAATGAGAGATGGATTTTTTTCCTTTTGGGGAAAAAAAATAAAACTATTTGGCAGGTAGAATGCCTGTTTAGACAAGTCAGTAAATGCTCTTATTCTAAATGGATGAATATTCCTATGTCCCTCCCTGTCTTCACAAAGATGTTGAAAAAATAGAGACAGAGGTTGATGGAGTGTGTTTAGAGAGCAAGAAGCACATGATTTGCAATAATAGTAATACATAGAGTCCCCAATAAATATGTACTGAGTAAATACATGAATAATACAAGCAAGCATTTATAGGTCTACTATGTGCTATCATCTCGTTTATTCTTCATAGCAACATTGTGATATAAGTGTTATCTCCATTTTATATATTAGAACCTGGGATTACTAACTGACTCAAGACCACACAGCTAGTAAGTAACAGAGCCATGATTTGAACGCAGCTGTCAGATTGCAACAACTGTGTTCTTTAACCGGAGTCCTAAGCAGTCAGTGCTATGCTCAGTCTGTACATTAAGCATCTCCAACCACAGACACTGCTACCACTTCTTGGTTAACATGCAGTACAGTGCATGGTACATTACAGTTGTTCAGGTAACGTTTATTGAATAAATGTGTAACCCAAGATAGGCATACAAAAGGTGACTATCAGATTCTCAGGACTCGCATTAATTTCCCAATGATCATATGCCTCCACCTGATTTCTCTCTCTCTTTTTTTTTA
This sequence comes from Theropithecus gelada, assembly GCF_003255815.1. NCBI lineage: Eukaryota > Metazoa > Chordata > Mammalia > Primates > Cercopithecidae > Theropithecus > Theropithecus gelada. The sequence continues at coordinate 52,225,966 of NC_037682.1, forward strand.
ATCTTCCATGTCATTGTCTCTGTATGTTCTCCCACTAGCCCCAATTCTTCCCCCCAAAACCCTCTCCAGCCAGCCCAAAGCAGCATTCTTTTATGTTGCTATTTCCTACAAAAATGTAACGTGTCCCAAATGCACTAGGTACTGGCATTTCTAGGTGTTTTCTTTCCCAACAAGTCGTTCGTAGAGAAATGCCTTCCTGCAGAAATTAGAAGGGGAGGTGCTCTGCAGCTTCTAGAGACTGTGCTCTTTGGTTGTCTATTCTCCCAACAGGTACCTTTAGAGACTTACCAGAATAAAATGAAAGGTGCTGACATCTCAGATCTGGAAAGTCTACCTTAAAAACCAAATTTCTCCAAGGGAACCAATCAGGACACAAACTCTGCTTCATACTTTAGACCCTATGAATTCTGCTCTGCCAGTGAGTGAAGGACCAAAATAAAATAAAATCTGAGGGACCCTAAGAGTCATCAGCACATTCTCATTCCCTTTGGGGGTGAGAGGCGGCTCTGAGTGTCACATTCTTTTAGTTTGGTGAATCATAAGTTGTTTGGGACCTCCTGAATTCCCCATTTCCAATCTTTATCTCTTTCTACTCCAATTCAGGCTGGCACATAGGGACCAAAGGGTGCTTGGTGCATAGGCAGGTTGGTGGATATGTACCTAGGGCTCCATGTGGGAGGTGACACTAAGGCCTCAAGGGTAGGCTTAGCACTAGCCTAGGAATGCAGAGGGGAAAATGACAGGATGGAGAGATATTACCCTGTGTTCAGAGGCATGGCCTTCACATTCCTGGGACTTGTGGGCTGTTGGACAAAAGATCAGGCAATCCCAGCAACAGGGGATGGTGCTCTGCTGTGACAAGGAGGCCAAGTGCCATAGAAGAGCTCCAGGAGAGTGACATCTAAACTGGCAGAGGAAGGATGAATAGGCATTAATCAGACCAAGCCAGAAGACTGGAGAAGAGGGGAAGGATGGCCCATGGGAGAGGAAGCATGATGGAGAAAGAAGAGGGGCATGGAGGGAGCCGAAAGAAGTGGTGGGAACATAGATTGTGAGGCAGTAAGGGCCATATGATGAAGTTAGAGCAGGAGAGCAGGACCTCAAATATGAATGGCCCTGTGGGCCTGAGGCTGGAGGTTTGGAGGACTGTTGGAGGTGATAGGGAGGGAGGGATGTAGAGCAGCTGAGTTCTGAGAGCTGTTTCGCTGCCCTCTCCCTTGTCCTCCACTAGGCTGAACATCTCCATCTAGATTTCCACAATTATTGTATCCCACATGGTCAAAGTTAACTTAAATCCTCCCTACCAAAGCTTTCTTTTTCTTTACTATTTCAATTCATGACAGCACCATATAGTCACTCAAAGTAGAAACCTTATATCGCAAATGACAAACAGATTTACATTTGGCTATCAACTCCAATTACTATGTAATAGTGGCCTGATGCACTGTGTTGAGGAGGATTCCAAGGCCAAGTCATGCCTCAGAGGGAAGGAGTACAGGGTAACGAGCCTTGCAATGGGCTGGGGAAGGAGGCTGGGGACACTAGGGCCGTATGTTTGTTAGCCGAGCCTTAGAGTTACCTAGACTTTTTTCTTTTTCCTTTCACATGCAGTAGATCCCAGAGTCCATTTCTCTCATTCTGACTCCTTTCTCTCCATTTCTACTCTCCTTCTCAGTTCTGGTCTTTTTATCTTTCAGTCGATCTCTATCACCAGGTTCCTAAGTGGGCTCCCCGCCTTAGGGCTCTTTCAGCTCTAATCTATCTTGCCCCTGGCCACAGGGCATGGCAATTTCTCCAAGCATAGTCTCACATTGCTGAAAATGCCCAGTGTTCCTGGAATTACTTTCAGTTCCCAATAGGCCATGCTTCTCCAGGCCCCCCAACCCCAGCTTTTTACCCTATGCTGTTTCTCCTCTCTAGTATACCCTTCTTCACAGTCCTGGCTCCACAGCCTCATCCTATAATGTGTTGATATGGCATAGCCTATTCTGGAAGCTTTTTCTGCCTGGCAAACTCCTCTCCTTCACCTTCCCAAAGCAGTGTGAGCGGCTTCTTCTTCCATGTGCTTCTGTAGCATTTTGCAGATTAAACTATTACTTGTTACTTCACTGCATTTGCACTTATGTGACTATAGAGTCACTCAAAGTAGAAACCTTATATCACAGATGACAAATAGATTTACATTTGACTATCAACTCCAATTACTATGTAATAGTGGCCTGATGCACTGTGTTGAGGAGGATTCCAAGGCCAAGTCATGCCTCAGAGGGAAGGAGTACAGGGTAATGAGCCTTGCAATGGGCAGGGGAAGGAGGCTGGGGACACGAGGGCCGTAGGTTTGTTAGCCGAACCTTTGGTGGTTCACTCATTTATTCATTTGACAGATATTTATTGAGCAGCTTCTATACACCCGGGGCTGCAGATAGAGTGATAAACTAAACAAAATCCCTGATCTCAAGAAGGTTACATCCTTGTATGTGTGTGTACATACAATATGAAAATAAACAAGTACATAATTTAATATCAGATGAAAAAGAAAACAAAGGTTGAGAGATAGTGGGGTGCTGTTTTAACTAGGGTGAACATGAAAAATATTTTTAATCGAGTGACATTTGAGCAGAGATTTGAATGAAGTGTCAGTAAGCCAAACTGACATTTGGGGAAGAGAGTTGCAGGCAGAGGCAATGGTGTGCAAATGTCCTGAGGCACTTATGAGGGATGTATGAGGAATAGCAGGAAGCAACTCTGGAAATGACTGAGTGAGAGGGAATGTGTCAGAGCTGAGGTCAGAGAAGGAGCAGAGATGGGACATAGCACGTTGGTCCTTTGGAACATAAAGGTGTTTGGAATTTAACCTTTGTAAGCAGGAAAGCATTTGATGCATTTTGAGCAGAGGAATGAAATAATCTGCTTCATCCTTGAAAAGGTTTGGGCTGGCTTCTGTAGTGTTGAGAATACATTATGGGGACAAGGGCAGAAGTAATACTCAAGGCTGAGACGATAGTGTGGACCAGGGTGGTAGTGGTGGTGGTAGTGAGGAGAGAATAAATTTGCAATATATTTTCAAGATAGAGCCAATAGGATCTCCTGACAGATTAGATGTGGAGAGAAAGAGAGAATCAGTCAATCAAGGGGACTGCAAGAAACTGCATCTTAATGATTCAGTCTCATGTCAGTATCTCCTTGTAGACCAATAATTCTTAACCTACTGCTTCCCAATCCCATTTGTCTTATACTCTGGATGTCTTTGAGAATCTGATAAGAGCTATGAAATTTTCTCCCTGAAAAAATTCACTGTCTGTATATATATACAGATGGGGTGTGTGTGTGTGTGTGTGCGTGTGCATGCATATGTGTGTGTGGGCATGTATATACACACAAAATTTTGTCTATAATTTCAGGAGTCACAGACCCTCTGAATCCTATTCACAAATCCTGGGATCAATGTCCCTGCCCCAACCCTTGAGCTCCTTGAGAGCCAGCCATGCCATATTCATCTTCATTTCCTTGCAGAGTAACCTGAACACAGTCGCTGCTCAGTAAATGTACTGAAATGAATGAGTGAAAAACAGCTGCTTCTTTATTTTAACTCTTGATTCGTCCTGGCAAAAAAGAAGCATGTCCCATTTACACCCTGACTAGTAACTGGGGCTATCATTGCAATGCAGTAACAAGCAAACCAAGCCAATAAACAAAAGCTGGAGAAGGGGGAGCAGGAAAAATGAGGCAAGAGAATTAAGGCAGAAAAGCATTTTTAAAAACCTGTTCAGTTCAAAATGCATTGGCAGAAATATACAGGGAGAAAAACATGTGAGTAAAAATGTAATCATTTTACTGGTAACATTGGGACATTTTCCACCTCAGCTGCAGGCAGAGAGAGTGGCTTGTTTCGAGGTTCCAGGGTCTTGGTTTGCAACCAAGTGCCTAGGGAAGATACTCAGAAGGAGTGGAAGTGAGAGCTTCATTCTAAGCATCCCAAACTCAGAGGAGCATCCTTAGTTCAGAGCCTTCCTGGGATGGGGGTGGGAGTATTAGAGAAAGGCCTGATGGAAAGGTCTGATAGAACCGAGGACCAAAGCACAAGCATGTCATCTAAACCCCAAAGCAGTGCAGTTTGAAATGATCACGCTGGCTCCTGGGAGCCTGAAAATTAACCTGGTTCTTAGGACAAATTGATCATACAAGCAAGTGGCTTTCTAGAGGGTGCCAAGAGGATATTGTCTAGATGAAGGACTTTCTCCTTGTGAATTTAACAGAAGAATTTAACTTATTTAGAAGTTGAAGAAATCCAGGAGGAAGTCTCCATCTCCTTTTAACTCCTTTTAACAATGGAGTTAGAAACCATAAAAATAAAGTAAACTAAAAGCAACCCTGAATAGCACAAATTTAGTTGGTTGTAATAGACTCTGCTGATTTTATACAGTTAATGATTCAAATTGAGCAGGTATTTATTAAGTCTGACCCTGCCCTGTGTCATATTTGCTTTAACTCAGATAGTGACCCGCTAAGTTGGTATTATTCCTCTTCTCCTTTCAGGTGAAGGATCTAGTGCTTGGAGAAGTGTACACTGCTATAAAGCAATAGTGAGAACTAGGCCCAGACAGGGCTGACTCCAAGTCCCTACTCTGTCATTCACTAGGCTGCCTTTTTCATTGTCTACATGCTCATCCAAAAGAAAAACAATTAGCACTCTTGTTCTGTGAGTCAGAGGGGAGGCTGGAAAAGGCTGTCTGCTCACCCTTCCTTCCAGGTTACACATCGCAGGGAAGAATGCTATGTATGGGAGGCCTGGCCCTGGGGGAGAGCCAGGCCTGGGCAGGCAGTTACCAGGGAACTGGGCTCCATTGTCCTGGGTTCTGTTGCTGGTGTCTCTTTGCATCTTGTTTCACAGCTCCTGCTTGAGAAGCCAGCTTGGAATGTGTTCCAAGCTGAAATTTCAGGAGAAAAAAAATGTTCCCTGTCTTTCTGGGACAAGGTGGCTGGCCAGGTGGAGATATATAGCAATCAGGACTGATTAGGTTCATATCTTGTTCATTTTCCTACGTATGCCCAGGAGCCTGGGGGTTGGTTATCATTTTGGTCTTTGTTTTCAGGAAGTTTTGTTTTGTCTCAAAGTGTGAAAAGGCCATGGACTCTCTTATGATCTGCAGCAAATAGCAAGACAAGGTAGCAGGGGCACTTGGGAGAGAAGGCAACCTGTGTCTCTAATGTGTCTCTTCCGAGCTTCTTATGGTAGAGAGAGCAGAACTCTCAGTCAGGGAAAAAAGTCTTAAGAGGCTCTTAATAGGAAATATGCTGCCACTTGCTATCTACCCAATGGCTCCTAATCCTCTTTTGTGAGCTGAAATCCCCTTGAATTGGATTATAACATTCCTCTTGGTAGAAGGCACTTCGCTTGAAAATGCAAAGCCCTTGATAGTGAAAGAAAAACAAACACTAATTTGAATTTTTTTTGCCTTAGGAAACAAGATATGGGTAGAAGCCTTGAAGGAGCCCTGCTCCTGCCTTTTGAACCCTCAGTTGCCCGATGTGCAGCATGCGCTGAGGTCTCAAGACAGAAGGCATCCCCCTCTCTGCCAGCTTCAAGTCAATTGACATTTGCATGAGTCATGCTTACTTTCACTTCCTAAAAAAAATGTTTTAGGGGGGGCGTGCCCAAGAGGGCCGAATAGGAACAACTCCAGCCTCCAGCTCCCAGCATGAGTGACACAAAAGACGGGTGATTTCTGCATTTTCAACTAAGGTACTGGGTTCATCTCACTGCGGAATGCCAGACAATCGGTGCTGGTCAGCTGGTGCAGCCTGACCAGTGAGAGTTGAAGTAGGGCGAGGCATCACCTCACCTCGGAAGTGCAAGGGGGAAGGGAATCCCTTTTCCTAGCCAAGGGAAACTGAGACACACAACACCTGGAAAATCAGGTAACTCCCACCCTAATACTGCACTTTACCAAGGGTTTTAGCAAATGGCACACCAGGAGATTATATCCCACACCTGGCCCAGAGGGTCCCACACCCACGGAGCCTCTCTCATTGCTAGCACAGCAGTCTAAGATCTAACTGCAAAGCGGCAGCCAGGGGCGCCTGCCATTGCTGAGGCTTAAGTGGGTAAGCAAAGCCACTGGGAAGCTCAAATTGGGTGGAGCCCACCACAGCTCGAGGAGGCTGGCCTGCCTCTGTAGACTCCTCCTCTGGGGACAGGGTATAGCTAAACAAAAAGCAGCAGAAACCTCGGCAGAGGTAAATGCCCCTGTCTGATAACTTTGAAGAGAGCAGTGGATCTCCCAGCACAGAGGTTGAGATCTGAGAATGGACAGACTGCCTGCTCAAATGGATCCCTGACCCCTGAGTAGCCTAACTGGGAGACATCCCCCACTACGTGCAGACTGACACCTCACACCTCACATGGCGGGGTACAACCCTGAGATGAAGCTTCCAGAGCAAGAATCAGACAACAACACTCGCTGTGCAGCAATATTCTATCTTCTGCAGCCTCCGCAACTGATATCCCAGCAAATAGGGTCTGGAGTGGACCTCAAGCAAACTCCAACAGACCTAAAGCTGAGGGTCCTGACTGTTAGAAGGAAAACTAACAAACAGAAAGGGCACCCACACCAATACCCCATCAGTACGTCACCATCATCAAAGACCAAAGGCAGATAAAAACACAAAGATGGGGAAAAAGCAGTGCAGAAAAGCTGGAAGTTCAAAAAATCAGAGCGCATCTCCCCCTCCAAAGGAACGCAGCTCATCACAAGTGACAGAACAAAGCTGGACAGCAAATGACTTTGACAAGTTGAGAGAAGAAGGCTTCAGACAAAGCTGGACAGAGAATGACTTTGACAAGTTGAGAGAAGAAGGCTTCAGTTGATCAAACTTCTCAGAGTTAAAGGAGGAGCTATGTAACCAATGCAAAGAAACTAAAAACCTTGAAAAAAGAATGGATGAATGGATAACTAGAATAATCAATGCAGAGAAGACCTTAAAAGAACTGATAGAAATGAAAACCATAAGACGAGAAATACATGACAAATGCACAAGCTTCAGTAACTGACTTGATCAACTGGAAGAAAGAGTATCAGTGATTGAAGATCAAATGAATGAAATGAAGCGAGAAGAGAAGTGTGGAGAAAAAAGAGTAAAAAGAAATGAACAAAGCCTCCAAGAAGTATGGGATTATGTGAAAAGACCAAATCTACGTCTGATTGGTGTGCCTGAAAGTGATGGGGAGAATGGAACCAAGTTGGAAAACACTCTTCAGGATATCATCCAGGAGAACTTCCCCAACCTAGTAAGGCAGGCCAACATCCAAATTCAGGAAATACAGAGAACACCACAAAGATACTCCTTGAGAAGAGCAACTCCAAGACACATAATTGTCAGATTCACCAAAGTTGAAATGAAGGAAAAAATGTTAAGGGCAGCCAGAGAGAAAGGTCCGGTTACACACAAAGGGAAGCCCATCAGACTTACAGCAAATCTCTCGGCAGAAACTCTACAAGCCAGAAGAGTGTGGAGGCCAATATTCAACATTCTTAAATAAAAGAATTTTCAACCCAGAATTTCATATCCAGCCAAACTAAGTTTCATAAGTGAAGGAGAAATAAAATCCTTTACAGACAAGCAAATGCTTAGAGATTTTGTCATCACCAGGCCTGCCCTATAAGAGATCCTGAAGGAAGCACTAAACATGGAAAGGAACAACAGGTACCAGCCATTGCAAAAACATGTCAAAATGTAAAGTCCATCGATGCTAGGAAGAAACTGCATCAACTAGTGAGCAAAATGACCAGCTAATATCATAATGACAGGATCAAGTTCACACATAACAATATTAACCTTCAATATAAATGGACTAAATGGTCCAATTAAAAGACACAGACTGGCAAATCGGATAAAGAGTCAAGACCCATCAGTTTGCTGTATTCAGGAGAACCATCTCACATGCAGAGACACACATAGGCTCAAAATAAAGGGATGGAGGAAGATCTACCAAGCAAATGGAAAACAAAAAAAAAGCAGGGGTTGCAATCCTAGTCTCTGATGAAACGGACTTTAAACCATCAAAGATCAAAAGAGACAAAGAAGGCCATTACATAATGGTAAAGGGATCAATTCATCAGGAAGAGCTAACTATCCTAAATATATATGCACCCCATACAGGAGCTCCCAGATTCATAAAGCAAGTCCTTAGAGACTTACAAAGAGACTTATACTCCCATACAATAATAATGGGAGACTTTAACACCCCACTGTCAACATTAGACAGATCAACAAGACAGAAAGTTAATAAGGATATCCAGGACTTGAATTCAACTCTGCACCAAGCGGACCTAATAGACATCTACAGGACTCTCCACCCCAAATCAACAGAATATACATTCTTCTCAGCACCACATCGCACTGATTCCAAAATTGACCACATAGTTGGAAGTAAAGCACGCCTCAGCAAATGTAAAAGAACAGAAATTATAACAAACTGTCTCTCAGACCACAGTGCCATTAAACTAGAACTCAGGACTAAGAAACTCAATCAAAATCACTCAACTACATGGAAACTGAACAACCTGCTCCTGAATGACTACTGGGTACATAATGAAATGAAGGCAGAAATAAAGATGTTCTTTGAAACCAATGAGAACAAAGATACAACATACCAGAATCTCTGGGACACATTTAAAGCAGTGTGTAGAGGGAAATTTATAGCACTAAATGCTCACAAGAGAAAGCAGGAAAGATCTAAAATTGACACCTTAACATCACAATTAAAAGAACTAGAGAAGCAAGAGCAAACACATTCGAAAGCTAGCAGAAGGCAAGAAATAACTAAGATCAGAGCAGAACTGAAGGAGATAGACACACAAAAAACCCTTCAAAAAATCAATGAATCCAGGAGCTGGTTTTTTGAAAAGATCAACAAAATTGATAGACCGCTAGCAAGACTAATAAAGAAGAAAAGAGAGAAGAATCAAATAGATGCAATAAAAAATGATAAAGGGGATATCACCACGGACCCCACAGAAACACAAACTACCATCAGAGAATACTATAAACATCTCTACACAAATAAACTAGAAAACCTAGAAGAAATGGATAATTTCCTGGACACTTACACTCTTCCAAGACTAAACCAGGAAGAAGTTGAATTCCTGAATAGACCAATAGCAGGCTCTGAAATTGAGGCAATAATTAATAGCCTATCAACCAAAAAAAGTCCAGGACAGCTGAATTCTACCAGAGGTACAAGGAGGAGTTGGTACCATTCCTTCTGAAACTATTACAATCAATAGAAAAAGAGGGAATCCTCCCTAACTCATTTTATGAGGCCAATATCATCCTCATACCAAAGTCTGACAGAGACACAACAAATAAAGAGAATTTTAGACCAATATCCCTGGTGAACATAGGTGCAAAAATCCTCAACAAAATACTGGCAATCCGAATCCAGCAGCACATCAAAAAGCTTATCCGCCGTGATCAAGTGGGCTTCATCCCTGGGATGCAAGGCTGGTTCAACAGATGCAAATCAATAAACGTAATCCAGCATATAAACAGAACCAAAGACGAAAACCACATGATTATCTCAATAGATGCAGAAAAGACCTTCAACAAAATTCAACAGCCCTTCATGCTAAAAACTCTTAATAAATTCGGTATTCATGGAACGTATCTCAAAATAATAAGAGCTATTTATGACAAACCCACAGCCAATATCATACTGAATAGGCAAAAACTGGAAGCATTCCCTTTGAAAACTGGCACAAGACAGGGATGCCCTCTCTCACCACTCCTATTCAACATAGTGTTGGAAGTTCTGGCTAGGGCAATTAGGCAAGAGAAAGAAATAAAGGGTATTCAGTTAGGAAAAGAAGAAGTTAAATTGTCCCTGTTTGCAGATGACATGATTGTATATTTAGAAAATCCCATTGTCTCAGTCCAAAATCTCCTTAAGCTGATAAGCAACTTCAGCAAAGTCTCAGGATACAAAATCAATGTGCAAAAATCACAAGCATTCTTGTACACCAGTAACAGACAAACAGAGAGCCAAATCATGAATGAACTTCCATTCACAATTGCTTCAAAGAGAATAAAATACCTAGGAATCCAACTTACAAGGGATGTAAAGGACCTCTTCAAGGAGAACTGCAAACCACTGCTCAGTGAAATCAAAGAGGACACAAACAAATGGAAGAACATACCATGCTCATGGATAGGAAGAATCAATATTGTGAAAATGGCCATACTGCCCAAGGTAATTTATAGATTCAATGCCATTCCCATGAAGCTACCAATGACTTTCTTCACAGAATTGGAAAAAACTGCTTTAAAGTTCATATGGAAACAAAAAAGAGCCTGCATTGCCAAGACAATCCTAAGCCAAAAGAACAAAGCTGGAGGCATCATGCTACCTGACTTCAAACTATACTACAAGGCTACAGTAACCAAAACAGCATGGTACTGGTACCAAACAGAGACATAGACCAATGGAACAGAACAGAGCCCTCAGAAATAATACCACACATCTACAGCCATCTGATCTTTGACAAACCTGAGAAAAACAAGAAATGGGGAAAGGATTCCCTATTTAATAAATAGTGCTGGGAAAATTGGCTAGCCGTAAGTAGAAAGCTGAAACTGGATCCTTTTCTTACTCCTTATACGAAAATTAAATCAAGATGGATTAGAGACTGAAATGTTAGACCTAAAACCATAAAAACCCTAGAAGAAAACCTAGGTAATACCATTCAGGACATAGGCATGGGCAAGGAATTCATGTCTAAAACACCAAAATTGGCAACAAAAGCCAAAATTGACAAATTGGATCTAATTAAACTAAAGAGCTTCTGCACAGCAAAAGAAACTACCATCAGAGTGAACAGGCAACCTACAGAATGGGAGAAAATTTTTGCAATCTACTCATCTGGCAAAGGACTAATATCCAGAACCTATAAAGAACTCAATCAAATTTACAAGAAGAAAAGCAAACAACTCCATCAAAAAGTGGGCAAAGGATATGAACAGACACTTCTCAAAAGAAGACATTCATACAGCCAACAGACACATGAAAAAATGCTCATCATCACTCGCCATCAGAGAAATGCAAATCAAAACCACAATGAGATACCATCTCACACCAGTTAGAATGGCAATCATTAAAAAGTCAGGAAACAACAGGTGCTGGAGAGGATGTGGAGAAATAGGAACACTTTTACACTGTTGGTGGGACTGTAAACTAGTTCAACCATTATGGAAAACAGTGTGGCGATTCCTCAAGGATCTAGAACTAGAAATACCATTCAACTCAGCCATCCCATTACTGGGGATATACCCAAAGCATTATAAATCATGCTGCTATAAAGACACATGCACACGTATGTTTATTGCGGCACTATTCACAATAGCAAAGACTTGGAATCTACCCAAATGTCCATCAGTCACAGAGTGGATTAAGAAAATGTGGCACATATACACCATGGAATACTATGCAGCCATAAAAAAAGGATGAGTTTGTGTCCTTTGTAGGGACATGGATGAAGCTGGAAACCATCATTCTCAGCAAACTATCGCAAGAACAGAAAACCAAATACCGCATGTTCTCACTCATAGGTGGGAATTGAACAGTGAGATCACTTGGACACAGGAAGGGGAATATCACACACTTGGTCCTATTGGCGGGAGGTGGAGGGGGGAAGGATAGCATTAGGAGATACCTAATGTAAAAGATGAGTTAATGGGTGCAGCACACCAACATGGCACATGTATACATATGTAACAAACCTGCACATTGTGCACATGTACCCTAGAACTTAAAGTATAATAAAAAAATAAAAATAAATAGTTTAGGCCAGGCGCTGTGGCTTATGCCTGTAATTCCAGCACTTTGGGAGGTGGAGGTGGGCGGATCACCTGAGGTTGAGACCAGCCGGACCAACACGGTGAAACCTCATCTCTACTAAAAATACAAAATTAGCCAGTCGTGGTGGCACATGCCTGTAATCCTAGCTACTTGGGAGGCTGAGGCAGGAGAATCACTTGAACCTGGGAGGCGGAGGTTGCAGTGAGCTGAGATCACGGCATTGCACTCCAGCCTGGGCAACAAGAGTGAAACTCCATCTAAACAACAACAACTATATATATATGTGTGTATGTGTGTATGTGTGTATGTGTATATATACACATATACACACACATATATATGTGCATATATATGCATATATATATATATAAAAACACTCAACAATGGGAAAAGAAAATCTTGTTTAGAAGCCAAAGAGACCTTTGAAAAGACCTATTAATTACCTCAAAGCTTCCCTCCATACAGGGATAAATGCTTGTAACTAGCTCAAGTTTGTAACCTGAAATTGGATTGACAAGTGTCAGACAATGAGGTCAGGTGCAGTGGCTCACGCCTGTAATCCCAGCACTCTGGGAGGCTGAGGCAGGAGGTTTGCTTGAGCTTACGAGTTCAAGACCATCCTGGGCAACATAGTGAGACCTCAACTCTACCAAAAATAAAAAAATTAGCCAGGTGCAGTCCCAGCTACTCAGGAGACTAAGATGGATAGCTTGAGCTCAGGAGTTGTAGACTGCAGTGAGCTGTGATTGCACCACTGCACTCCAGCCTGGGTGACAGAGCAAGACCTTGTCTCAAAAAAAAAAAAAAAAAGATGATGACAAATGTCTGTGACTTGGGGAGGAGAAGGGAGATAAACTGGCGACTATAAAAGATTGGTGAACAGAAGAAGTGCCATTGCTAGAAGTACATATTTCTTGCTGATTGTAACTCAGATTTCTCTCGTATAGACCACAGCATTTTTTCCTAGACCCACATCCCACCTCTGGCCTGTTCTCTTGTCTTCACTTACCTGATCCTGCACCCTCTCTTGCCCGTTGGCTTGGCAGTCACGTACCTCCGTTTTCTGAATGCTGCTGCAGGGGCAGAGGTGGGCCCTGGGGCTTTGCTGTGGTTGGGGGTGCAGAAAGGGGCCTGGGAAGAGCCAGGCCTTGGTGAGGAGCAGAAAGGGGCCCCTTATCAGCACCAGGGCAAGCACAGGGGCATGGCCTGTGGGATGTGATTAAAGATCTTGGCTTTCAGCGGTGCTGAGAGTCACTTCTGTTTAATCACTTTGCGCTTAATATTGTGCAGGTTTAGAAAGGTCTGGCAAGTTCGTGATTTCTTCAGTCCACTGTGGGAGGTCCTGTGAAAACTGTAGCAGTTTCCATACTCTTGGGAGTCTTTTAATCAGAAAGTAACAGGAATTGTGAATACTACAAAGCAAATGAGTGAAAGGGTCTCACTCCCAGCCTTACCCACGCTGCTTCCTGCCCTTGCCTTAGACCTCAAACCTGGCAAACCTTCTTAGGTAAGGAGCTGAAACCACCAGCTCATGGTGACACAAATTGCTTTTGCCTTATCTGGGTAGGGATGAAACATTTTCTTCCTATTTCTCAAAAACTTAAAAGCCAAGCAAATAGGATTTCTAAACAAAGAGGGACTTAAAACGGGAGACTAGCTGTCATTACCGGTTTTCTTCTCCCAAAGCATATCCACAATTGCTCTCTGGGAAAAGTGGTAGACCTGCTTGAGGTGGCTAAGGAACCATTATGTCTGTTCCCCTCAAGGAGGAAAACCTTATTTGGCAGAGCCAGGAGATTCTGGACTGTAGGTCGGGAGATTCCCAAGTAGCCTGCTCAGATGAGACAAAATAGGTAAGGAATATAGGCCTTATCTCCATTTTTCACTTACTTTTAAATATCTTTCATATTTTATGAATGGGTAATCTATATGCATGATACAAAATTGGAGAGATCCCAAGAGTAGACAGTGAAAAGTCTTTTTATTCCCCCTTCTTCTGAGCCCTGATTAATCTCTGTGGAGGCAACAGCATGTGGGGGAGATTGGAAAGAGGAGACAGGAGTCAGGCACTCGGCTCAAGTGCTGGCAGAAGAGCCTGGGAGGGTGGTGTGGAAAAGAATAGAGGAAATCGGCATGACTGTGTCACTGAGGAGGAATGGGAGGAACTGGGAGGTGTAAAATATCAGAAATGGAGGCCTCATGAGGGGAGAGTCTATGATGGGAGGAAAGTGATGAGCCTGTTTCTTTTTTTTTTAATTTAAAAAAATCCTTTATTTCAAATATTTTCTCTATTGTTTTTTACTTTTTTTTTTAATTTTACTTTAGGTTCTGGGATACGTGTGCAGAATGTGCAGGTTTGTTACACAGGTATACGTTTGCCATGGTGGTTTGCTGCACCCATCAACCCATCATCTAGGTTTTAAGCCCTGCATGCATTAGGTATTTGTCCTAATGCTCTCCTTCTCCTTGTCCCCCACCCCCCAACAGGTTCCAGTGTGCGATGTCCCCCTCCTGTGTCCATGTGTTCTCATTTTTCAAATCCCACTTATGAGTGAGAACGTGCAGTGTTTGATTTTCTGTTCTTGTGTTAGTTTGCTGAGAATGATGGTTTCCAGCTTCATCCATGAACCTGCAAAGGACATGAACTCATCCTTTTTTATGGTTGCATAGTATTCCATGGTGTATATGTGCCACCTTTTCTTTATCCAGTCTGTCATTGATGGGCATTTGGGTTGGTTCCAAGTCTTTGCTATTGTGAATAGTGCTGCAATAAACATATGTGAGCATGTGTCTTTATAGGAGAATAATTTATAGTACTTTGGGTATATACCCAGTGATGGGATTGTTTCTAACACAGAGATTTTATCTGTGTTCATTAGGTGAACTCCCCTTAAATTCCCCTTTGGGCACCTCCTTGGTGACATTTTCTTTATTCTTCTCTTCAAAAGTTCAACCTTACTGCTATGCTTTGACATACCTTCATTTTACAACTTAGTTCACCATGTTGTCATTATCCATTATGCTGGGCTTCCTAGAGTGTCTTTCTCACTTCTCATTTTCACATTTCTGGCACCAACAACAGTAATAGCAACAATAACAGAAATTATCTCATTAAATCCTTTCAATTCCCCTGTGAAGTGGATACCTATTTTGGGGGGCTTTTGTTTTTGTGTTTGAGACAGGGTCTCACTCTGTCACTCAGGCTGGAGTGCAGTGTTCCAGTCACAGCTCACTGCAGCCTCAACCTCCTGGGCTCAAGTGACCCTCCTACCTCAACCTCTGGAATAGCTGGAACTACAGGCACACACCAACACTCTAGGCTAATTTTTGTACTTTTTGTAGAGACAGGGTTTCACCATGTTTCCCAGACTGGTCTCAAACTCCTGACTTCAAGCAATTCACCTATCTCAGCCTCCCAAAGTGCTGGGATTACAAGCGTGAGTCACTGTACCTGGCTTAGATACCTATTGTTAGCCCCATTTTATAGATGAGGAAACTAAGACATAGAGAAACTAATTGCCAGGGTGGCATTGCTGGTAGTTTGACTCAGGATTGGTATCTGAGCATTCTAACTACAGAACTTACACTCTGATCCTCCAACCACACCGTTTTGATAATAGTGATAACATTTGGGGGCCACTTAGGGGAAACTAAGGACTAGACAAACCACTTTGGGAGGTTAATCTCATTTTTGTCCTCTTTTTGCCAATAAAAACAAGTCTTAAGTCATGCCCAAGAAAGGAAAGGGTCTGGATCCATGTCTTCAGACTCTCAGATACTGTTCTCTACCCCCAGCATGTGTGCTTATTAGATATTTATAGAACAAATATATGAATCAAATAAAAGGAGAGAGTGGGTGAAGAAAGAAGAAAGAAGGAAGAAGAGGAAAAAAGGAGCAAAGGAAGTAAAGGAAGAGAAATCAAACAGAATACTTCACTCAACTATCTCTTAAACTCAATAGAAGCTTGCTGGTAATGCAAATATCATAATTCACACAGTGTACTGTGTGAACATTTCGAAAGAAGATTCTAGGAGTGAAAGCTTTAAATCAAATGAAGCCTCATTAATGTGAAATATCAGAATATCACACGCTGATGGAGAAGTGCTTGAGGATAACAAGGACTTCCCAGATCCCAGGTATAGAAGCCAGCAATAGATTTTTTTTTTTTTTTTTTTTTTTTGAGACGGAGTCCCGCTCTGTCGCCCAGACTGGAGTGCAGTGGCCGGATGTCAGCTCACTGCAAGCTCCGCCTCCCGGGTTTACGCTATTCTCCTGCCTCAGCCTCCCGAGTAGCTGGGACTACAGGCGCCAGCCACCTCGCCCGGCTAGTTTTTTGTATTTTTTTAGTAGAGACGGGGTTTCACCGTGTTAGCCAGGATGGTCTCGATCTCCTGACCTCGTGATCCGCCCGTCTCGGCCACCCAAAGTGCTGGGATTACAGGCTTGAGCCACCGCGCCCGGCCAAAGCCAGCAATAGATTTACTCCCACAAGTCTGATACAATTGCTTGGAATAGCAAATTACATGAACTGTTGGTTACTTCAAAATCACCCGCACCCGAGGTACCTTCTTTTAAAGCATTTCTTGGTGTTTGCTTGTCCTTAAGCTACACCATTAACCTCCTCTATTATTCTGTGACCCAAATGGAACATCAAGATGAATGAAAACTCGAATTTTTTCACCGAGATTTTTTTTTTTGATCCTATAGACACCATGTGTGTCTGTGTGTGTACATGTGTGGGTGAGTATTTTCTGTATTTCTCTGTTGCTGCCTGCCTCAGGAAGGACACTTTCTGCAAGGTAGGCAGCCATGCTGGAGGTACTTTTCTTATTAGGTTAATATAGCCATGCCTTGTGGATTTTTCTACCACAGACAGGAAGGCCTCAGTTTAGCATATTGACAGTAACCAAATTTTCCAAACCCCAAATAGGGGCAGAGCGTCTGACCAAGGACTGAGTTCTGCTTATGAATGTGGTCATCTGAACTTCTCAGCAAGGCACAGAAATGACATCACCTGTCATTAGCCATTTTATGAATTGCCTTTATAGAAGGTAAAGTGGCAGGACGTTGGGTGCACCCAAGGGCACAGGAGCTAGCGGCCCTTGGACACCTCTCTGGAGTCAGTGATCTTTGTGGATCTTTAAGGATAGCCAGTGATCTTTAAGATAGTCCAGTCCCGGACAGGGGGCCTCTCTGCCCCACAGACAGAGCTGGCTTTGGTGACACGGCATTGCTCAGGATCCCTGTGGTTATGAGCTCACCCTCGGGCCGCCGGCTGGTCTGCTGCAAGCTGCCAGCCTCTTGGGCAGTGAGTCAGCCATGGGCTGTCACTCCATCCCGCCAAGCCTCGGAGCCCTCAGAAGCCTGCCCCAACACAGCACTGCAGCCTGGAGCCGGAGCACCACAGGGAATCCTGCCCTGCCCAGCCCCACTGCCGCCCCAGCTTCCCCTTGCTCTGGTCCCTGGCCGGCAGGGAAGCAGCACGCGATGATCCGAATTCAGGGCATTGTTGAGAAGCCCCCTTGTCACACCCACAGCAATCCCGCCCCCGCCAGAGGAGGCTGCCGAGCTTGAAGGGGACTCGCCGGTACACACAGTGTTTCTTTGAAACACTCCAGAGATTTCACTGAATTAACCTCCTTTGTCCTTCACAGGATTCCAGTGAAATTCGTCAGCTTTAACGGGTAGCATCTCATCCTACTTCCCTTTCTGCCTGGGAGTACACCCACTAGCTTCTCCCTCCAAATCCTTTGTTTTTCAGCTCTCAATGGCTCTTAGGTCTATGAGTTAACTCTCAGGGGACCACACTGAATGCTGAGGCAGAGGCCGGGGAATGTGCATTGAGGAGCATTTACACATTTTATCCCACTGAATCTTCACCATCGACCTTAGGTAGGATTTTTTTTTATTTTGTTTTGTTTTTTTGAGACCGAGTTTTGCTCTTATTGCCCAAGCTGGAGTGCAAATGGCGCCGTCTCCGCTCACTGCAACCTCCGCGTCCCAGGTTCAAGCGTTTCTCCTGTCTCAGCCTCCCAGTAGCTGGGATTATAGGTGCGCGCCACCACACCCAGCTAATTTTTGGTATTTTTAGTAGAAACGGGGTTTCACCATGTTAGCCAGGCTGGTCTCGATCTCCTGACCTCAGGTTATCCGCCCACCTCCGCCTCTCAAAGTGCCGGGATTATGGGTGTGAGCAACCACGCCTGGCCATCAGGTGGGGATTTTTAGCCCCTTTTCTAGATGAAGAAACTGAGGATCGGACAAATTATGTAGCTCGTTCAAAGTCATAAAGCTGGTAAATGGATCAGAGATTCAAATTTGAGTCCATATGACTTTTTCACCCCTGCTAATGCTATTAACCAACAAATTGGCAAAGGAGTTGTTTGGGGAAAATCTCTTTCTCACAATGTTTTTGATTTATTTTTTATTTTTTATTTTTTTTGTAAAAAATGAAGAATTTCTTCCCAAAGCCCTTCACTTTAGGAAACCTTCTAATTGACTCCATGACTCAGTTCTCAGTCATGGAGTGATGGAGTGATGTTTGGCAATGTCAGGACAGTGTTACAAACTGCAGGCAGGGTGCGGTCACCCACTTGACCAAGCTTCATACCAGTGGGGATAATGCAGAGATCCTACAGAAAGCTGACCATCGGGTCCTTTACCTTTGCTTTCAATCTTTTAAGTCCAAAGAATAGTCACTTTCCAAGTTGATCCCATCTACCTGCCCCTCACCCCCACTGCCCTGACCTCCTTCTTGAGCTCTTCCACCCTGGCCTCCAGTTTCTCTCCCCTGTGCTCTTTTGCCCATGCCCTTCTTGCTGGAATTTTCCAAACCAAAGTGTACGTATACAACATCATCTTCTGCTTAAAAACCTTCTATGGCTCCCAAACCTATGGGAAAATGTCAAAATCCTTCAGTGGATTCTACAAGGTCCTTCTCACTTGGCCTTTTGCCTAGCACCATCTTCAGATGTTTCCCTCTGTGCACCAGCTACAACAGGCTGGCTGGCCCTAAGGACACCACACACCCCTCTGCTCTCTAAGCCACTGCAGAATGTGCACCAGTCTCCAACTGGGTAGTACTTTTTCAGGCCTCTAAGCCTTAGTAGATAATCTTTCTTCTACCTGGAATGGCCTTCTCTCCAGGTCTGAACACCAGCCTCCCTCAAGAGCCAGCTCAAATGTCAGCTCTTCTGAGAAGAAATGCATTCTCCATGACCCATGGTGCACGTGTGGACTGTGCTCCCATCACACTGAATTGGCGTCTGTCTTCCCCAGGAGGCCAGCAGCCCTCAACATCAGTGGCAGGATTCACTGGCATGTTGCACTCAGGCCTGAACTGTGTAGCAAGTAATTCACACTATTAATAGTAAAAGCACCAAAGTTTTCAAATGAGCTGCTTTTGTTATAAACTGGAATGGATTCAAGGTTATTCTTATAATAACGTCATTTTCACTCACTTGCATGTTTTCCTGAGTGGGTGAGAAAGGGGTGGGGTTGCAGCTAGCTTGCTAATTGTTCCAAATGTTAAAGAGAAAAGATTCAGAAAGGATGAACAGATCTCGAGATACATTAGTGGGCTGTGGATAATACGTGATGCATTAGAGGTGCTCTGTTCTCTGCATAGAGAATGTCTTTGTGTGTGTATGTGTGTGCACATGCTTGTGTTGGGGGCAGGAATGTTTAAATGTTCATATGTTACAAAAAAAAATCCCCAGGCAAGAGCAGCAATTATTCACACCATACTGAACATTAACTATGGTTAAGATGGAACGATGTGGAAAATACTTGATGTACTGCTAAGAGGGGGGAAAAAGGCAAATATCAAACTATGTATACATTATTAAGTACTGTACATAAAAAGTCAGTTCAAATCTGGAAGGAAGGCAAGCTAAGAAACAATGAAGCTCTGACTTGTAGGATAGTAGGGTTGTGGTAACGTTTTTTAAATTTCATGGTTTGAGCATTATCTCCATGTTATTATAGACTCAGCTTCTGGGGTCTACCATCACCTGGGCTGTGTGGTATATGGTCAGCAGTCCTAAGGCTGTTTTCAATCTGTCTAGCTTGATGTTCCTAGAGCTTCCTGGAGTAAGAGACCACCCTATCTGCAGCCAGTAGACCTGTGCACACACCCTCCTCAAAGAGACAGTCGATACAAAATCTTCCATGCTGGCCATCCCTGTTTTAATCTGCCAAAAACCCAAGCATAAATCCATTTATTTATTCATTTATTTTGAGATTGAGTCTTGCTCTGTCACCAGGCTGGAGTGCAGTGGTGCAGTCTCGGCTCACTGTAACCTCTGCCTCCCAGGTTCAAGCGATTCTTCCGCCTCAGCCTCCCAAGTAGCTGGATTACATGCACCCGCCACCACCTCCAGCTAATTTTTGTATTCTCAGTAGAGATGGGGTTTCACCATGTTAGCCAAGATGGTCTCGATCTCTTGACCTCGCTCTCCACCTGCTTTGGCCTCCCAAAGTGCTGAGATTACAGGTTTGAGCCACCGCACCCTACCTTTGCCCTAGCCCCTGACCTGCCAAGCTCTTAGGACTGAGCCCTCTGGAATTGCTTGTTCCATAACCACGAAACCACCCCTAAATCTTCAACTTTTTCTCTGCTCCTTCCTGATACAACAGGCTGGCTTGCCCTAAGGACACCACGCACCCCTCTGCCCTCTACAGCCACAGATTGGAAGGTGTTTTCACTGTCCCCCTGGTTCCCAAATGCTGCATCCACAACATTGTTTCTGTACCCTTTGAAGATCATGCTGTTTTGCTGTCTTGTCCTCCACATTGCCATCATCTTCCTGCCCGCCACCACCTTTATGCCACTGAAGACTGGAGCACCTGACTTATGGTCTTCCTTTGCATCTGTTTCTTCCATTTCCTTCCCTGTGAGGCTCCTCCAAAAAGCTGTCTCTCCTTACTGTCTCTATTTTTCATCCTCTCTCCCTCTCCCCTCAGCCACTTTGTGCAGGCTGCTGGTCCCATAGTCACCAAAACAGCTCCAGGTTAGGTCACTGATGACCTCCATGTCATCAAATTCAAGGGACATTTTTCTGGCCTCATATTCCTTGCCTTCTCAGCAGAGACTGCTAGTGTTGATCATTTACTCTTTCTGGAAACATTCTTCCCTTGACTTTAAAAATGTAATGTTCTCCTGGTGTCTTCCCTGGTTTTCCTGTATCCTTTGCAGGCTTACACGTCTCATTCTCATCATCAAATGAAAAAAGAATTTCATTTGGTATTTAATTCTATATAATTTCATTTGGTATTATAATTCAGAGTAAGAAATCCCTTTTCTTACTCTGTAATCTATTCCTAGGTGATCACATCCTCACCCACAGCTTCAGATGTCTGTAGAGAACTTAGACGATTGTATTTCCAGACTCAACCTCTTCTCTAAGTTCCAGGTGTGCAGATCCAATTTTTTATTTGATATTTTCATTTGGAAATCCGAAAGGCAGATCAAACTCAAGAGACCCCAAACCAAACCCACAATCTTTTATCACATACCTGCTCCTCTTTCAGAGTTCTCTGTCTTAGAGGGTGGTACCATTGTGCATCCGGGTGCACAAAACCAGAAATCTAAGAGCCGTTGCTGTTGTCTCCTTTATTGTACATCCTGTCTTCAATTTATCACCAAGGGCTGTTTCTTTTACCTCCTAAAACTTTCTCAAGTTCACTGTTTCTCTTAATTTCTCTTGATCTCCAACAAGTAGAAGCCTTCGTCCAAGTCAACATAATTATTTTCAGGGACTATTGCTATCACTTCTCAACTGGGCCATCCTGTATCTAATCTGAGTCCCTTCAGTCCAGTCTTGAGAGAGCACCTTTGGTTATCTTTTTGAAGTAGCTATCTAATTATGTCATCCTCTGCTTAAAACCCATGATGACTCTTCATTTCTTTTAGGACAATGACAAAACCTTTAGTATTGCCTATAGGTTTCCTCTCACTTTTCCCCCCATGTCATTCTCTCCTCTCTAGTCACTCCAGCCTTCTATCCCTTCTTCATACTCCCCTATTTTCCCCTTGCCACAGGGCCTTTGCAGAGCACTTCCTTCTACCTGGAATATTCTTCATACCCCTGGTTTAGTCAACTTCTACTTATGCCTCACATATCATTGCAAGCATCACTTTCTTAGGGAAATCTTTCCTTATTTCCCTGAAAAGGTCGAATTTATCTTTTATAAAGTTTTGTAACACTATGCATGAACTTCTTCATGGAACCAATAGCAATAGAAAATTACATTATAGTGTCATTATTTGAATAGTGGTTCTTTCACTGACGTTAGAGTCCCAGGGAGGTAGGAATCATGTATGACTTTGAATTAACATTGAGTCTCTAGCATAATTAGTACTTGAGCACCCAATTAAAAATAACAGCCTCCATCATTCTTTATTTTTCATAGTTGTATTCTTTTTTCTTTTTTATATTCTTTTGTTCTTTTTTCATAGCAGTTATAATCACTTGCCATATATGTGTGTATGTATATGGCAATAATATATATGTATTTATTTACTTTGTTATATTGAAACTCCGTGAGGGCAGAGAATTTGTCACTGATGTATTTTTTCCCAGCACCAAAAACAACACCTGGTGCTTGATGGTCATTTCATAAGTAGTTTTTGCATATGTCGCATTTAATAAATATTTGTTCAAAGAATAAATATATTCTGTGTAATAATAATAACAGCCACCCTCACCAGCAATATGATGGGATTTAATTAGCCCACTTAGCCTTATGCAGTTGTATGCCTATATTTACCATAAATTTATTATGTAAAGTTATAATTACTACCAAATTTATCAAAATAACTACATTAATATACAAAAATCAACCTTTACTATAGTCAGTAGTCAAGGTAATTTGTTTATCTGCTCTTCTACCCTTAAAAATAATTTATGAATCCATTGCCCCAGAAGAGGAAAATCAAATAATGATGAACATCTAATCCATGATTGCAGTTAGATCTGTTAAGGAATTATTATCTGTCTCCTCCAGGGTAAGTGTTCTTTCGATCAGCACTGCTACATTTCCCTTTGAAGAGGTCTCACGAATATTCACTGCCACTGGTATGAATGGAAATGCTCATTTTCCTCAAAAAGGAAGGCAGGTTTGCAAATTGGCACTAGTAAGGATGGACTGAAGAGGGTGGAGGATGGACTAAGAGGTTGAAGGATGGTGGTTGGAAAGGCAGATGTCCAGGACTTGAAATCTTCACAGGACTGCCTTTATGTATTGTATTGCAATCAGGCAGGCAAACGAGTGGCTTGGGATGATGCTCCCAGCTTCCCAGTTTCTCCAAATCCTTACCTCTGCAGCTTTCTTCTGCAATGGCCTAAGAAATCTAGGTTACTTGTGCCACCTGCTGCCCAGATTGTGGATGACTTGCTGACATCCATACATACCTCTTGGGATTTTTGTTTGTTTGTTTGCTTCAAACAATTTCTACCCTGCTCACTCCTTATCCATGACTTTCTGACTTTCTTGTTTTCTTTTTGTTGTTGTCATTCTTTACAGAGATAATCAAGGTAAACTGACTTTCTCCTCCTCTTGTCCTTGGAGCACACCTTCTGAGCTATGAATACACATGAAAGCACGGTCTGGGAGGGTGCTTTGGAAAAACTGGGGCTCACAGCTTCCACATGCTGTTCTCATTTCTGACCATGTTTTAACCTCTTGTTTCCTTTCAATGCACTAATGGCCCTGGGTAGGCCCTGCTGGAACAAAAATGAATGAGATGTGATTCTGCTCCCCAAGCAGTTCATAGACTACCGGGAAGGGGGAGTGTTAGATACATAAAGAAATAATTAAAATTCAATGTTATGATAGAGAAAATACAGACATGGAGGGAGATGTAAAGTCCACTGATGGGAACCAGGAGGGCTTCAGAGAGGAGATGCTGCTTACCTATGCTCTAAGGGATGGGCCGGGGTACACAAGGTGGGAAGGAAGACTGGCTTGCTTTAGGCAGGTGGGATGGCATTTGCAAAAGTAGGGGGAAAACAGCCTATTCAGGGAGTAGTGAGAAGTAACTTGGTAACCAATGTTAACATTTTCTCATAGGTCCTTCCAGGCTTTCTGACATGCATTTTTTTCCTGCATATATTTGTGAATGGGTGTGTGTGTGTGTGTGTGTGTGTGTGTGTGTGTGACTTGCCTTCATTTCACTAAACACTGTGTGTTAGAAATCTCTCTGTGTCAGTAAAGAAAAACTCCTTCAGTTTTTAAAACTTCTGCAGTGTTCTATTGTATTGGGCTATTATAGCCCCTCTTTAATAGACCATTTGGGTGGTTTTTCACCTCCTATGTGTATCTTCATGAACCAATATCTAGAGAGGAAGTTGCTGAGTTAAATGGTACCTACATTTAAATATTGACTGCTATTACTTAACAACCTCCACAAAGGCTTTACCAATGTATACTCTTTGTGGAGTGGCTAAAGCATGTCATGAGCTAGTAAGGCTTTCACATTTTCACCTTTCTGCCTTAATCCATGTGCATAATTTTCCTCTTCCCTAAAATAATGATCCTGACAGCAATCCTACATGTATGGAATGAGTTGCCCCCATTTTACAGACGACAAAAAACGGAGGCTTAGAGGAGTTGGGTCTTATCCACAGTGCCCCAAGGAGTCAGAACCAGAACTAGAACTCGGGCCTTCAGAATCCTAAAGCTCTTTCTACTATGTTGCTAGGCAACACTTCTCCCTTTCGATTCTTGTGCCAATGCTACTTGTTGCCATGGTACTGCTGGGACAAGGAGCAATAAGTTGTAATTAAGCAGTGAGCTAGAATCTTTGCTCCTAGCAGAAAAGGTTTTGTTTTGCCCTTATGTGTGGGTGGACAGGAGATTAGGCCACCAGGGCTGCACTTGTGGTGCAGAGAGGGGCAGTTGGAAGAAGCCAGCTGATTATCATGTGGGTTTCGTGTGAGGGCAGATGTTCATCTTCACTTTGCCCATTTGAAACCATGTTTGCCCAGAAATGCCAGAATGGGGGTGCTGTGTGGGGTCCCCACCTACACAATGGCTTGTCAAAAATTAGCATCCAACTTCAGTGTGTGCCTTCTCAGTCTAGAAGAAATCGGGGCCTCATTGTTAAAAGCACCATTCTGGAATCAGACAGGCCTGGGTTCAAATGCTGGGTTTGCCACTTACAGCAATTTACCAATATTTTCTGATTCTCAATTTCCCTGTCTGAGTGGAGACAATCAGGGCGACCTCATAAGGTGTTCTGTGTATTGAGTGAGAAAAGGGGCTAATCACTTAGCCAAATGCCTGACATTAACTACCGTTTGTTAAGCGATCAGTGCATGTAGCCAATGCTAGCGTTTTATTTTTACCATTCACCCACCCGTTCTTCTTTGTATGCTTTGCAGTAATCAAAGGGTTTCCAAAACATCTTTAGTATTCCATCACTCAATGCTGAGTTGAGGGATTACGAAAGCTCATCATGTTTTTCTCTTTAGACAAGAACACTCAAAAACAGATTTTCAAAAGATTTGATGTAGTGAAGTTCTGCACCTCAGAAATGTGTGTTATCTGCCCCAGGAATGAGTCATCGGTAGTAGGAGGAAAAGTGAAACTGTTTTTCAAAGGCGACACAATGGAAATTGCACAATTCAAATTACTGCAATTGCCTTTTCAGCTGAATCCAAGGAAATGTGTTTTTTTCTTTTTAATTCATTCACTTGACTTTTTGAACACTCTTATATGTCAGGCCCCATGCAAGAGGTGAAAAGATGAATAGAACATGGCCCCTGCCCAGAGCGCTCACAGCTTAGTAGGGGAAGAGGTATTTGAAATAACTACAGCAATGAGATAGCTGCTGTGGTGAGGTCTGCGATGGCATTGCGGGGACACTAGAGCAGGAAGTCCTTAACTCAGGGAGAGAGGGAAGTAGGAGGAGAGAGGAATATTGGGAAACACTTCACAGAGCTGGTATCAGCTGAGCTAAGTCTAAAATGATAAAGGCAATCAGCAGGCAGAAGGCACTTGGACAGAGAAAATGGTGGGGAAGCAGGAAGAGCATGGAGCCTTCAGATCTGGGTGGGGGAAAAGGCTGAAGCAGCAAGCACCTGCACCCACAGGCCTGGCCCTGTGCTGCATAACTCACCTCTTCTAAAAGCACCCCCTGCTCCCTCCCATTCTTGCAGTGCTCACTGCTTTCCTCCTGCTCCTCAGATTTGTTTTGTCTCTGCTCTTACCCGGCCCCTCCTCCCCTGCATTCTTGCCCCGGGCTTCATCTTTCTTCCTGTCATACCTGAAACTCCAAACCCTTCTTACCTTTTACATTCCTTGCAAAGATGTTCCACTGACCCTGGATGCTACAGGGGTAAATATTTCACTTGTTCTGGTCTTTTGTGCAACCCTCATCAGGCATGGAACTGAATTCTAGATTTGCACCGATTAGAATATGAATCTCACCCCAAGGTAGCCAGGAGGAGCTGTCTCCATTGCAAACCGCACTGATTCCTTTATTCCTTGTCCTAGGTGTGTCCTGAGGACATGGCTCAGCTACTAGACATTTTTTGGCTTTTGTTTGTTTAATTGTTTGTCCTTTAGAGATAGGGTCTCTCTCTCACAGTCAGGATGGGGCAATCACAGCTTACCACAGCCTTAACCTCCTGGGCTCAAACCATCCTCCCACCTCAGCCTCCCAAGCAACTAGACTTTTGATGTAGGAGAGGCCTGGTCATTTTCAAGTGAGGCAGAGCAGTACCATTTCCAGTCGACCACATGACCTGGGAAGTAAAGACCCAGGCAATCCAAGTATGATGGGGTTCCAGCTGTGCCTGAGGTGGGGAAGTGACTTAGTGTTTCCCCACCTCCGATTAGTGGGAGTGTGCCAAGGTGTCTTTCATTGTTTCTCCTGGGACAGAGAATCAGACAGCTACTACTCCACAGAGTTCTCCTTGCTGGCCCAGGCTCTTCTTTGGAATGAAATTGTCTGCAATGTAGATGCAATTCCCAGAATAATTATAAACCAATCCACAGTGAACTGTCCCTGAAAACTGAGATGCCCAGGTGCTTGTGAGTGGCTGCTGGGCTGACCATTTGGGTGCCTCTCTGAATAAATTTACCCTAGCAGGGCTAGGCTGCATGCATCATTTTACATATTGTTTACTATTGTGAAAACACATTTTTATATTCTGGCTTTTTACACTTAACAATACGTTAATAAATTTTTCCATCTTTTAGGCTTTGTAATTGTCATATTTAATTACTTCATAATATTTAGGTGAGTGAATTGATCATAATTTACTAATCTTTTGGCCCACAGCTGAATATTTAGGCAAGTTCTAATTATTTTGTTAGTGTGCTTAATACTTTGATGAGCATCTTTTTGTTTCTGTTGATTAATCTCCTCAGGATAAATTCCCATGAGTACAATTTCTAGTTCAGGAAGCCTAATCAACACTTCCGGAATGCACCTCCGTTCTCATCTCACCTTACTGCTCTGGTTTTATGCTTGATTAGTTACTAAAATGGGATAGAAGGAAAAAGGAAGTAAGCAGAGATTCTGGGGTTCTTCCAAAAGTCAGGCTCGTTTAGATATGGGAGACTTGGGGCCACTAGATGGCTGTGTGAGGAGACATGGTACTAAGAAATCAGGGAGAAAGACAGACATCAGAATGACACAGAGATAACCACAGTCTCTGAATTAGTCAGAAGAGGCTAACGATGGCAACAAATAGCCCAAGCTTTAACTTCAAGGAGTAAGTTTATTTCTTGCATAGGGATAGGTGGGGCAAGGGACCTTCATTCGGGCTATTTCATACTAAGACTTCCCCCTGCTCTGGGTCAGAGGGATCTTCTCCATGCAGATGGGGAAAGAGCAAGTATCACATTGGGGAGATTTCATGGGTTAGGCCTGTTAGTGGTCTACATCCCTTCTGTGTAAATTCCATTGTCCAGAACCCAGTCATAAGTCCTCACTTAAATGCAGAGAAGGCTGGGAAGTATAATTTAGGTATGTGTCCAAGGTGGAAGAGGAGAACACAGATACTGGTGCATACAAGGGGTCTCTGCTGGAGTCTTTTTCAAAATTTAGCCAATCAAGCCTGAAAACAGGAGGAGCTGGGCAGTAAAGAGAAATGGAGCTTTGCTGCTCATACACACTTTGCATGCAAAGTAATGCAAATAGAATGTGCCTTTCCAAATTTTGGCAGTTTCAAGCAATAGCTGCAGTGTCGCACAGTTCTTGGGACTTCTCCCCACTTCCCCCACCATCTGCACAGGAAGTGAAACACAAAGGGTCATTTTTCACTTTTGTGTGGATTTCTGGGCAGGCCAGACGCTGGCAATACTGCTTGCTAACCTTCACCGCTTCCCCCTCCCTCTCTACAGCTTGGTTCCTTCAGTTCTTAAGTTTGATCAGCTACTTCCAGCTCCAGATTTTTAGTCTTAATTTTCCAGGTTCCTGACCTCAGATCTTCTTTCTTTAGTTTTTGGGTGTTTATTATGTACTAAATGTTGTGCTGAGAACTTTATATACATAATGGGAGGAAAGAAAATATTGCTGCAGTTTGAGGTTGTTAGCCTAGTATGGTGACAGAAATTCACTAAGGGGGAAAAATTGGCTAGGTGCAGTGTCTCATGCCTGTAATCCCTGCACTTTGGGAGGCTGAAGTGAGTCGATTACTTGAGCTCAGGAGTTCGAGACCAGCCTGGGCAAAATGGTGAAACCTTGTCTCTACAAAAATTGCAAAAATTAGCCGGACGTGGTGGCGTGCGCTTGTAGTGCCAGATACTCAGGAGGCTGAGGTGGGAGGATCGCTTAAGCCCAGGAGGAGGAGACTGCAGTGAGCTGAGATTAGGCCATGGCACTCCAGCCTGGGTAACAGAGCCAGACTCCGTCCCTCCCCAGCCCCCACAAGCACAGTCATTTTTTAAAAGACACACATTAATGGATGTATTTGGCTATAAAAAATGACGCTTTTCCTGAGCAGAGAGGGAGACAATGAATTGCTGTGTATGAGAGAGTGAAAAGAAAATAATAATTTTGGAATTGGAGTTGTCTTCTACTGGGTCCTTGAGAAGGTACTGGTGACACAGTAAAGAAGGTAATGTTTTGAACCTGGCTATGCATTAAAATTACTTGGGGGACTTTGATTTTTTAAGACTTAAGAAAAATAAATTTTGAAAACAAATCTGGAAATTATACAAATCGTATATGCATAGTCTGATGGATTTTCACTCACTAAGCGTGCCTGTGTAATCATCCCTTGGGTAAGAAGGTAAATATCACTAGGACCCAGGTGTCCCCTCCCAGGTGCTGCCTTACTCCTTCAAGGCAACCATGACTCTAATTTTTAATACCACTGATAGTTCTGCCTGTTTTTGAACCATATGTAAATGTATTATTGTTCTTTTTGTTAGACTTCTCTTTTTTCACATTATTGTTGTGAGATTCAACCATGTTGATACAGGTAGCAGGAATTTGGTCACTTTCATTGCACATCATTGATGAACATTTGTGTTGTTTCCAGTGTTTGGTTATTTTTAACCCTGCTGTTATAAACATTCTTTAAAATTATTTTTTACTGTGGTAAAATATATATAACAAAACATTTTCTATTTTAATCATTTTGAGTATATAATCTAATGCCATTAGTTACACGCATTATCTACTATCTACTTCCAGAACATTCTTTTTTTGTAGCAACTTTATTGAGATTTAATTCACCATTATATAATTCATTTATTTAAAGTCTAAAACTCAATGACTTTTAGTATATTCACAGAGTTGTGCAACCATCACCACAATCAATTTTGGAACTTTTAAAAATCAACCCAAATAGTATAGAAACCCTATATTCATTATCCGTCACTCTTCATTTCCACCCACCAGGCCCTCCCAGCCCTAGGCAACTGCTAAACTACTTTCTGTTTCTACACATTTGCCTATTCTGGACATTTCATGTAAATAGAATCATTCATTATTAGGTCTTTTGTGACTGGCTTCTTTCACTTAGCATAAAATTTTCAAGGTTCATTCATGTTGTAGCATATGTCAGTACTTCAATCCTTTTTATCGCTGAAATGTAGTCCATTATACGGCCGGATATACTACATTTTATTTATCCATTCATCGTTTGATAGACATCTGAGTAGTTTCCAAGCTTTGGCTATTATGAATAATGCTGCTATAAAAATTTATGTGCAAATGTTTCCGTGAATATGTTTTCATTTCTCACTCTCTTTTTTTGTTAGACATGGGGTCTCACTCTATTGCCCAGGTTGGAGTACAGTAGTGTGATCATAGCTCACTGAAGCCTCTAATACCTGGGCTCAAACAATCCTCTTGCCTCAGCCTCCTAAGCAGCTGGGACTGCAGATGTATACCACCGCACTTGGCTAATTTTTTTTTTTTGTAGAGACAAGGTCTCACTATGTTGCCTAGGCCGGTCTCAAACTCCTGACCTCAAGTGATCCTCTTGCCTTGTGCTCACAAAGTGCTGGGAGTACAAGCATGAGCCACCACACTTGGCCAGTTTTCATTTATCTTGGAGATATACTCCTAGCAGTAAAATTGCTGGGTCATATGGTAACTCTGTGTTCAACATTTTCAGAAATTGCCAGACTGTTTTCCAAAGTGGCTTCATCATTTTATGATATCATCAGTGGCGTATGAAGGTTCCAATTCCTTCACACCCTTGTTAACGTTCATTATTGTTGTCTTTTTAAAAACATTTTAATTGACAAATAATAATTGTATGTATTGTTTTTAGCCATCATCACAGGTGTAAAGTAATGTCTCATAGTGGTTTTTATTTGCATGTCTTTGATGGCTAATGATGTTTAGCATGTTTTCATGTGCTTATTGGTCATTTGCATATCTTCTTTGGAGAAATGTCTGTTAAAATCTTTTGCCCATTTTTGAAATTGAGTGATGTGGTTTTTAAAAAAAATTTTAGATATTAATCACTTATCAGATATATGATTTGCAAATATTTTCTCCCATTTTGTGAATTATAATTTCATTTTCTTGATATTATCATTTGAAGCACCAACTTATTTATTTATTTATAAATTTTACATAGTTTTTCTTCTAATCTTTTTAAAAATAATGTCAACTTTTATTTTAGATTTGGGGGCACATGTGCAGGTTTGTTACCTGGGTATATTGTGTAATGCTGAGGTTTGGGGGTACAATTGATCCATCATCCAGGTACTGAACATAGTACTCAATAGTTAGTTTTTCAACTTTTGCCCCTTGCCTCCCACCTCCCCGAGTCATCCCCAGTGTCTATTGCTGCCATCTTTAAGGGCATGAGTATCCAATATTTAGTTCCCACTTTTAAATGAGAACATGCAGTATTTGGTTTTCTGTTCCTGCATTAATTTGTTTAGAATAATGACTCCAGCTGCATCCATATTGCTGCAAAAGACATGATTTTATTATTTTTTAGTGGCTGCATAATATTCCATGGTGTATATGTACCACATTTTTTTTCTATCCAATCCACCACTGATGGGAATGTAGGTTGATTCCATGTCTTTGCTATTGTTAATAGTGCTGTGATGAACATACAAGTGCAGGTGTCTTTTTGGTAGAACGATTTATTTTCCTTTGGGTATATACCCAGTAGTGGGATTGCTGGGTGAAATGTTAGTTCTATTTGAAGTTCTTTGAGAAATCTCCAGACTTTTTTCCACAGTGGCTGAACTAATTTACATTCACACAAACAGTGTGTAAGCGTTCTCTTTTCTCTGTAGCCTTGCCATTACCTGTTGTTTTTGATTTTTTAATAATAGTCATTCTGACAGGTTTGAGTAAGTTTCTCATTGTAGTGTTGATTTGCATTTTTTTTTGATGATTAGTAATGTTAAACATTTTTCCATATGTTTGTTGGCCATTTGTATATCTTCTTTTGAAAAGTGTCTGTTTATATCTTTTGCCCATTTTAAAAATGTTTGCTTTTTTCGGTTAAGTTTCTTATAGATTCTGGTTATTAGACCTTTGTCAGATGCACATTATGTGAATATTTTCTTCTATTCTGTATGTTGTCTCTTTATTCTATTGATAGTTCTTTTGCTGTGCAAAAGTTCTTTAGTTTAATTAGGTCTCACTTATCAATTTTTGTTTTTGTTACAATTGCTATTGAGGGCTTAGTCATAAATTCTTTCTCAAGGCCAGCGTCCAGAAAGGTGTTTCCTGGGTTTTCTTCTAGAATTCCTATATTTTGAGGTCTTGCATTTAAATCTAATTCATCCTGAGTTAATTTTTTGTATGGTGAAAGGTAAGAATCCAGTTTCATTCTTTTGCATATGGCTAGCAGATTATCCCAGCACCTTTTAGGGAATCCTTATTTTTATTGACTTCGTCAAATATTGGATGGCTGTAGGTGTGCAGCTTTATTTCTGGTTCTCTATTCTGTTCCATTGGTCTATGCATCTGTTTTTGTACCAGTACCATGCTGTTTTGTTTACTGTAGCCTTATAGTATAGTTTGAAGGCTATAGTATACTATAACCTTATAGTATAGTCAGGTAATGTCATGCGTTTGGCTTTGTTCTTTTTGCTTAGGTGCTTTGGCTATTTGGGCCCTTTTTGGTTCCATATGAATTTTAGAATAGTTTTTTTCTATTAATAGTCTTGTGAAAAATGATGTTAGTAGTTTACAAGAATAGCACTGAATCTGTAGATTGCTTTGGGCAGTATGGTCATTTTAACCATATTGAGTCTTCTAATCCATGAGCATAGAATGTTTTTCTGTTTGTGTCATCTATGATTTCTTTCCATAGTGTTTTGTAGTTCTCCTTGTAGAGATCATTCACTTCCCTTATTAGATATAATCCTAAGTATTTTATTGCTTTTTGTGGCTACTGTAAGTGGGATTTTATCATTGATTTGGCTCTCAGCATGAGCATTATTGGTGTATAGAAAAGTTACTTATTTTTGTACATTAATTTTGTATCCTGGAACTTTACTGAAGTCATTTATCAGTTCCAGGAGCCTTTTGGTGGAGATTTAGGGCTTTCTAATTGTGGAATCATATCGTCAGTGAAGCGAGATAGTTTGACTTCTTCTTTTCCTATTTGAATACCATTTATTTATTTATTTATTTATTTAGAGACAAAGCATTGCTCTGTTGCCCAGGCTGGAGTGCAATGGTACAATCTCGGCTCATTGCAACCTTTGCCTCTGGGGTTCAAGCGGTTCTCCTGCCTCAGCCTCCCAAGTAGCTGTAACTACAGGCATATGCCACCACACCTGGCTAATTTTTAGTAGAGTGGGGTTTCGCCATGTTGGTCAGGCTGCTCTCGAACTCCTGACCTCAGGTGATCTGCTCACCTTGGCCTCCCAAAACCCTGAGATTACATGCGTGAGTCACCATGCCCCACCTATTTCTTTCTCCTGCTGATTTGGTTTGGATCTGTGTCCCCACCAAATCTCATGTGCAATTGTAATCCTCAATGTTGGAGGTGGGACTTGGTGGCAGGGGATTTGTTCATGGGGGTGGATCTTTCATGAATGGTTTAGCATTATCACTTTGGTGCTGTTCTTTTGATAGAGTTCTTACAAGATCTGGTTGTTTAAAAGTGTCTACCATCTCTCTCTCGGTCCTGCTCCTGCCATGTAAGATACTTGCTCCCATTTTGCCTTCTGCTCTGAGTAGAAGCTCTCTGAGGGCTCCCCAGAAGCAGATGATACCATGCTTCCCATACAGCCTGTGGAACCATGAGCCAATTAAACCTCTGTTCTTTATGTATTACCCAGTCTCAGGTATTTCTTTACAGCAATGTGAGAACGGACTAATACATCTGCTTAATTGCTCTGGCTAGGACCTACAGTACTATGTTGAATAGGAGTGGTGAGAATGGGCTTCCTTTCTTCTTCCAGTTTCCAAATATGCTTTCATTTGCCTATCAGTATGATTCTGGCTGTGGGTTTATCATAAATGGCTCTTATTATTTTGAGGTATTTTCCTTCAATGCCTAGTTTGTTGAGTGTTTTTATTGTGAAGGTATGTTGGATTATATCAAAAGCTTTTCCCACATCTATTAAGATGATGATATGTTTTTTGTTTTTAATTCTGTTTATGTGGTTAACCACATTTATTGATTTGCATATGTTGAACCAACCTTGCATCCCAGGAATGAAGCCTACTTAAGCAGGGTGAATTAACTTTTTGATGTGCTGATGAGTTTGGTTGAGGATTCTCCTAAAGATTTTTGAATCCATATTCATTGAAGATATTGATCTATAGTTTTTCCTTTTTTCATTGTATTCTTTTTTTTTTTTTCTTTGTCAGTTTTTGGTATCAGGGTGATCCTGGCTTCATAGAAAGAATTAGAAAAAGAGTCCTTATCCTGGATATTTTGGAATAGTTTCAGCATTGGTAACAGGTCTTCTTTGTGTGTCTGGTAGAATTCAGCTATAAATCCGTCTAGCCTGGGGCTCTTTCTACTTGGTAGGTTTTTTGGTTTTTTTTCATTACAGATTCAATTTCAGAACTCGATATTGGTCTGTTCGGGTGTTTTGACTTCTACCTGATTCAATCTTGGGAGATTGTGTTTTGCCAGGAATGTACCCATTTCCTCTAGATATTTTAGTATACTTAGAGGTGTTCATAATAGTCTCTGAGGATCTTTTGTATTTCTGTGAGATTGATTGTAATGTTACCTTTGTCATTTCTGAGTGTGCTTATTTGGATCTTCTCTTTTTGTTCTTTATTATTCTAGCTAACAATCTATTAATGTTGTTTATCCTTTCAAAGAATCAACTTTTGGTTTTGTTGATTATTTGTATGGGCCTAGAGGTCTCAATTTCCTTCAGTCCTGCTCTGATTTTAGATATTTCTTTTTCTCTGCTAGCTTTGGGATTAGTTTGTTCTTATTTTTCTAGTACCTCTAAGTGTGATGTTAGATTGTTAATTTGGGATCTTTCTCTTTTAAGGTAGGTGTTTAGCACTATAAACTTTCCACTTAACACTACTTTTGCCATATACCAGAGATTTTGGTATGTTGTGTCTTTGTTTTCATTTATTGCAAAGAATGTTTTCATTTCTGCCTTAATTTTGTCATTTACCCAAAAGACATTCAGCAACAAGTTGTTTAATTTCCATGTAATTTTGTGGTCTTGAAGAGATCTTCTTGCTGTTGACTTCTATTTTTATTCCACTGTGGTCTGAGAGTAAGGTTGGTATAATTTTAATTTTTTTTGAATTTATTGAGATTTGCTTTATGGCCAAGCGTGTGGTCAATCTCGGAGTATGTTCCATGTGCAGATACGAAGAATGTATATTCTGTGGTTGGTGGGTGGAATATTCTATAGATGTCTATTAGGTGCAATTGGTTGAGTGTCAAATTTAAGTCCAGATTTTATTTGTTAGTTTTCTGCCTCAATGATCTAACACTGTCAGTGGGGTGTTGATGCCTACTACTATTATTATGTGACTCTCTAAGTCTTTTCACAGGTCCATAAGTACTTGTTTTATGAATCTGGGGCTCCAATGTTGGGTGCATATATATTTAGTAATTAAGTGAATTAATTTATTCATTAAATTAAACCCTTTATCATTGTGTAATGCCCTTCTTAGTCTTTTTTTTACTGTTGTTGGTTTGCAGTCTGTTTTATCTAATGTAAGAATAGAAACCCCTGATCTTTTTGGTTTTTCATTTGTGTGACAAATCTTTCTCCAACCCTTTACTTTGAGCCTATGTGTGTCTTTACATGTGAAATGAATCTCCTCAGTACAGCAGACAGATGGATCTTGTTTTCTAAATTCAACTTGCCACTCTGTGCCTTTAAAGTGGGGGTGTTCAGAGCATCTACATTCAAGGTTAATATTGATATGCAAGGTTTTGATCCTATCATCAAGTTGTTAAGTGGTTACTTTGTAGTTTATATTATGTGGTTGCTTTATAGGGTCTGTGGGCTATGTACTTCACTGTGTTTTTTGATAGCAGGTATCCTTCTTTCATTTCCATGGTTAGAACTCCCTTAAGGATCTTTCTGTAAGGTTGGTCTAGTGGTAACAGATTTCCTTAGTGCATGCTTGTCTGGAAAATATTTTATTTTTCCTTTGCTTATAAAGCTTAGTTTGGCAGGATATAAAATTCTTGGTTGAAATTTCTTTTCTTTAAGAATGCTGAAAACTAACCCAGTTAAGCAAATTTAGAATTTAGAAAATGAGCAAAAGTCTTCAAGAAATATGCAATTAGAATTAGAAGAATTTCAAGCTCTGAAATTCTTTCTTCTGCTCGGTCCAGTTCATTAATAAAGCTTTCAGTTGTATTTTGAAATTCCTTAAGTGAGTTTTTCAATTCCAGTAGCTCTGGTTGATTTCTTTTTAAGATGTCTATCTCCTCTTTCATTTCCTGGATTGATTTAGAAGTTTCTTTGTGTTGATTTTCAACCTCATCTTGGAACTCATTAAGCTTCCTTGCAGTCCATGTTTTGAATTCTTTATCTGTCATTTCTTAGTTTCCCTTTTGGTTAGGAACTATTGCTGGCAAGCTAGTGTGACCCTTTGGTGGTGTCACTACATTCAGATTTTTCACGGTGCCAGAATTCTAGTTTCTTCTCATTTGGAGATGTTGGCACTTCAAATTTTTGTAATTATTTTTATGTGGGTAGAGTTTTTTCCTTTTCCTTCCTCTCTCTCTAATATTATTGTCTTTTTCTTCTTTCCCTTTCTCTTCCTCCCTAGGGAGTGTAACTACAGAGATTTCTAAGTAGAGTATTTTGGCTTTGCTTCTCTAGCTCTATGCACCTCTGTTGGCAGGCTTTATATTGGGCTGTGCATTTTGGCCTACAAGCCAGTAGATGGTTCTTATGGGTGAGTGCCAGCTGTGACTAATGCAGCTGGGTATGTATTTGATCTTTTATTTACTGGGAGAAGCTCTTTGTTGCCTCAGGCAATGGGCTGATGGAGTGCACAGTGGTTTGAAGTTCTTGCTCAGCCCTGGGAGTTTGGGGGAAAAATAGGGAGGCTTGAGCCAGGTAGGCCTACCTATTAGGTCCCCTGACAGTAGACACAAGGGCTAGCACTCAGGGAGAATCCAGTAAGTGGCCACCAAGCACTCAGAGGTATGCCTAGGTATAGAGGTGAGAGTCCTCCTGGGCCCCACATTCTCTGCATGAGGAGGGGAAGTGGCCTAAACCCCTAAATGATCTGCCTGGGTGTGGAGCCCCACTGCACCACAGCCTATGTCCATGAAGATTGGAGTGGCTCAGGCCACTCGTCCAGGCAAGCAGGTGCTCTGAATACCTGGAAATCTGCCTAGGCATGGAGCAGAGAGGGTCCTGCTACAGTGTGATCTCAGGGGAGCATACTGGGGCACCCAGCAATGATACATGAGACCAGTTCCAGGTTGTCAAGCTGGTCCTGGCTGCAAGTATCGTCATCAAGAGAAACTGCAGCAGTGGCAGCTTTCCTCCCACCACAGGCCTGCATCAGGGGAGAGCACAATTCCAGTGCCTACTACTGAGGCACTTTCCACTGTTCTGACTGTGGAGGCCCTTATCCCGCTCCAGAGCAGGCACTCCAATCTCTAGCCTGAGACTAAAATGCCTGCATGGCCATGCTGCTGGGTCACCAAAGAATGGCTGACTTTCTAT
The DNA here is from genome assembly GCF_003255815.1 of Theropithecus gelada. Lineage (NCBI taxonomy): Eukaryota > Metazoa > Chordata > Mammalia > Primates > Cercopithecidae > Theropithecus > Theropithecus gelada. The sequence continues at coordinate 52,263,399 of NC_037682.1, forward strand.
GTGCCTGGATTAAAAATGGTGTGCTGCTCTTGGTTCTGGGTCTGCAAAAATGCCTGCAACTTTTCCCTGTGTCTTTTCCTCTCAGTGCCTCCAAGCCACTCCTCAAGTTAGCTCCAGAGCTTGAGACAAACAAAGTGTTCTCTCCAGGCTTGGGTTGCTCAGATCCCCAGTGGAAAGGTGAGTCACAGAGGGAGGTTCTCTGCCTTTCTCGTGTACTGGGAATTCGCTCACTTTTGTCATCCAGATTTCATCCATGATGGGTGCCATTTGCTTGCATTCTTCTTCCCGGAATCTAGAGTGTCCTTCACAATTCTGGTGGATTCTCATTTTCCTTCTTGAATTAAAGCTCACAGAGTCCATCTTTATGCATTATCTTGCTATTTCCAAATGGCTGAGGCATGCTGAAAGCCTCTAATTTACCAGTTTTTTTAAGAGGGAAGAAAAGAAGCACTAAAATTTTGAATGTTGATAAAGTACAATTTATCTTTTTTTCTTTTGTTGCTTGTGCTTTAGGTGTCATGTGTAAGGAACCATTGCTTACTCCAAGGTTACAGAGATTTATGCTTGTATTTTCTTCTAAAAATTTATACTTTTAGCTCTTACATAGAGATCTTTGACCTATTTTTTATGAACATTCTTGTATGTGATTTTTAGTTAATATATGTCCACATTTCTGTTAGGTATATGTGTAAGAGTGAAATTGCTGGGACATAGGTGTTTTGAATGTTCAGCTACATTAGATCTTGCAAAATAGTTATGATAGTGTTTGTACCAATTTATAGCCTAACCCACAGCATATGAGAGTTCTCTATCCTTGCCAACACTTCATACGCTGCTAGTCTTTTTGATTTCAGCCATTCTGAGGATGTTTACTTGTATTATATTACGGTTTTCTTAATGCATTCCTTCGATGACTAATGAAGTTCAAAATATTTTCCTATGCTTATTTGCCATTTGTATACTGCTTTTGGGATGTACTTACTCAAGTGTTTTGCTTATGTTTTTCTTGCTGTAAGTGTTCTATCTCAGTTATGTGATGCGGCATAACAAAATACTCCAAAACTAAGTGGTAATGGTTTAGTAACAATTAGTAACAAAGACAAAGCATTGATAAAACAATTTATCAATTTTTGTGTAATTTTGTGAGTTGAATGGTGATTGCTCAGCTTGTTTTGCCTGAGTTAACTCATCTGGTTGCATTTGATTTGAAGGTTCACTGTTGGAGAACTAGACTCTGTCTCTGTATGAGAGGAAAGGCAACATCACATTACAAAAGGCCTGCATACTGGGATAGGAGTTTGTGACCATTAAACAATTAACCACACCTTCTCCAACTCTGTGGCTTGCCTTTTCTCCCTCCTAATAAGGTTTTTGATAAATAAAAATTCTTAATTTTAAGGTAGTCCGTCTATTAATCTTTTCGTTTATGGTTAGTACATTTCATGTACCATTTAAGAATACAAAACAATTAATTATTTTTTAAAAATTGCTGGCTGAGTGTGGTGGCTCATGCCTGTAATCCCAGCATGTTGGGAGGCCAAGGTGGGCGGATCATGAGGTCAGGAGTTCGAGACCATCCTGGACAACATAGTGAGACCCCGCCTCTATTAAAAATACAAAAATAGCCGGGCATGGTGGGGCATGCCTGTAGTTCTAGCTACTCAGGAGACTGAGGCAGGAGAATCGCTTGAACCCAGGAAGCAGAGGTTGCAGTGAGCGAGCACCACTGTACTCCAGATTGGGCAACAGACTGAGACTTCATCTCCAAAAAAAAAAAATGCCTATTCCAAGGTCATAACGATATCCTGTGTTATCTTCTTGAAGGTTTTGCGTTTAGATTTAAAATCTACCTTTTTTGAAATTTTTTTTTTTTTTTTTTTTTTTGTACATGATATGTCATAGGAATCAATTTACTTGCTTTTCAGTATTGGGATACAAACAATAACATTATTTATTGAAAAGACAATCCTTTCTCCACTACACTTTGTCATAACTCAACTGTTGACATGTTTGCAGGTCTGTTTCTGAAATCTCTGTTTTGCTCTATTGTTGTAGTTCCGTATTCTTGAGCCAATACCACATTGAATGCTGCAGCTTTATAAAGCAGTCTTGAAATCTGGGTGAGTAGATCAATTATTTTTTTTTTTTTAAGATATCCTTGGCTCTTCTTGGTTCTTTGCATTTCAGATACATTTTTGAATCAGTAAATTTCAAATTTTATGTTGCTTAGATTTTGACTAGTGTTCCACTGTTTGTATAGAGCAATTTGAGGGAATTAACACATTATAATATTGTATCTTTTATTCTATGGGCTTGGTTTATTCCTCCATTTATTTAGGCTTCTTTAATTTCTTGCAATATGGTTTTGCAGTTTTACGTTCATAAGTATCACACATCTTCATTAAGTTTATTTCTGGTTGCTTAGATTTTTTTTGTTATAATCATTTAAAAATTTTATTTTCGATTTGCTGCTCATATGGGTAACTACAATGGAATTTTTAAAACATTGGCTATGTTTGTTTATTAATAGATTGGCACCACACCACCTTCCATTTCCCCTCACCTGTATAGTTCTGGATGCCAATGAAAGGAAGTTGCACTTGCTTTGGAAGGTAGAAATAAAGAGTAAGACATTATCTTTTAGAGGCACTTGCAGTCAAACATATTGGTCCACAGTTCACAGTTGCTTCAGGAAATTTTTTGACAACTCATTTCATTAATGCAGACTAAAGCAGTTGGTGTAAACTTCTCAGAGATTTAACACCTTTCAGTAATGTCTCAGAGATTTAGCACCTTTCAGAAAGGTCTTTCAATAAGCATCTGCCTGCTTTGATGCCTTAGGCTGTAATCTTGGTTCCACGTTCTGATCTTTGGTTGCAGCCCTTCTGACCTATGACAACAACCTCTCTAACTTTTATTCCTCCAGCTCCTCAAAGAGTGAGCAAGCTCCTAAATATATATTACCTCTTTGCACGCAGAGTGCACGTAGTGGCTTCTGAACGCTGACTTCTCTATTGATCCAGCAATGTTGCCAAATTAACTTATGAATTCTAATAGGTTACCTGTAGGGAGATTCTGTTTTTCCTACACAGTTATGTTGTCTGCATAGAATGACTTTTATTTCCTTTCCTATCCTTATACGTTTTATTTCTCTCTCTCTCTCTCTTTTTTTTTCCTTATTGCACTGATTAGTATTTCCAGTACAATTTTGAATAGAAGTTGCATGCTGGACTTGTTCTAAATTTCAGGGGAGAAGATTTAACCATTTTACTCCTAAGTATGGTGTTTCCTATATGTTGTTTTATAGATATCCTTTATTTCAGATTAAGGGAGATACCTTCTATTCTTAGTTTGCTAAGAACGAATGTTGAATTTTATGAAATGCTTTTTCTGAATGTAATTATGCATATATTAAGATAACATTATTTTTCTCTTTTATTGTTAGCTGGCTGAATAACATTTATTGATTTCAAGTGTTAAATAACCTTGTAAACACAACTTGATTTTGATGTATTATTTTCTGAATTCAACTTGCTAATCTTTTCTTTAGAAATTTTACATTTATGTTTATGAAAGATATTGGCATGTAATTTTTTTCTTGTTATTTTTCTACTTATATTTTAGTATCAAGATTATGCCAATCTCCTGAAAGAGGCTGAAAAATGTTTCCTCTGCCTCTATTTTCTGAAAAGTTTATATGAAGATTGACAATTTTTTCTATAAAGGTGAAACTATCTGTGCTGGAGTTCTGTTTACAGGGAGGTTTTTAATTACTGACTTAATTTGTAAAAAGATATAGGATTATTTTAATTTTCTTTTTTGATGCTGCTTTTGAAAGGCTAGATGCAAGATCAATAGAGAAGTCAGGATTTGATATGGAAAACAGAGCCATTATGTGCACTCTAAGTACACATAAATAAAGTTCTCTAGGACTTTATTTAGTTTATCTAAAAATTTCAAATTTAGCGACAAAGTTGTTTACAGTATGTATTTATTTTTATAATGCCTCTAGGATCTAAAATAGTCTACCAGTTTTTAAATGTATGGTATTGGCAAGTACTGTCTTCCTTTTTAAAAAATCGCTCTTGCTAGAGGTATATCAATTTAATTATTCTTTCAAAGAACAGATTTCTGCCTTTGTTGGCTTTCTCTGTGAAATATTTGTTTTTCTATTTTATCGATATCTGTTTTTATTTTATTTCTTCCCTTCTTTGGTGATCTTAATTTAAGTTTAATTTGAGTTCATTGAGCTTCACCGAGTTTATTATTTCTTTTTTCTTTCTTTTTCTTTTTTACAGACAGAATCTCACTCTGTCATTCAGACTGGAGTACAATGGTGTGATCATAGCTCACGATAGCCTCTAACTCCTGGGCTCAAGCAATCCTCCAGCCTCAGCCTCTTTAGTAGCTGGGACCAGAGGTGCATGCCACCATGACTGGCTAATTTTTAGTTTTTTTTGGTAGAGATAGGGTCTTGCCATGTTGCCCAGGCTAGTCTTGAACTCCTGGCCTCAAGTGATCCTCCTATCTTGGTTTCCCAAAGTGCTAGGATTATAGGTGTGAGACACTGCTTATGACCTGAGCTTCATTGAGTTTAATTTGCCACTCTTGTAACTATTTGAGATTAATTTTTAAAATTTATTTAAAAGGGAAGCAGAGCATAAAAGTTTGGAAAATTTGCAGTGTGGCCCTGTGGTAGAGAAAGAATCCAAGCAGGATATGGAGCCACCACTTGCTAGAAAGCTTACCATGACTGAAAGAGAGCCAAGTGTTAATATCTGATGGGAAAAAGGTCTCAAATGCATTTCAGAGATCTTTGAGGCAGCCCCTCCCATCACAAGCCCAAAGGCCTAGGAGGAAAGAATGCTTTTGTGGTCCAAGTCCAGGGGCCTTGCTACCCTGCACAGCTTCGGGACACTGTTCTCCACATCCTTGATGTTTCAGCTCCAGCCATTGCTCAGAGTGGCCAAGGTATAACTTGGGCTGCTGCTCCAAAAAGTGCAAGCCATAAGTCTTGGTGGCTTATATGTGGTGTTAAGCCTGCAGGTGTGCTGAATGTAGCAGTGAAGAAGGCTTGGCAGCTTCCACCTAGATTTCAGACAATATATGGGAAAGACTGCTGCAGGGGTGGAGCCCCCACAGGGATACTCTACCAGGGCAATGCAGAGAAGGGATTGGAGTCCCTACACAGAGTTCCTACTAGAGCACTACCTACTGGAACTGTGGAAAGGGGGCTGCTGCCCTCCAGATCTGAGAATGGTGGGACCACCAGCAGCTTGCAACCTTAGCATGGAAAAATTACAGGCACTAAACTTCAACCTGTAAAAGCAGCCACAGGCCTTCACCCTGCAAATCCACAGAGGCAAACCTGCCCAAGGCGTTGGGAGCCCACCTCTTGCACCAGTATGCCTAGGATGTGGGACATTGAATCAAAGGATATTATTTTGGAGCTTTAAGATTTAATGATTGCCCCACTGGGTTTCAGACTCGCAGGGGCCCTTTTGCCCCTTTGGTTTGGCCTATTTTTTCCTTTTTGAATGGGAATGTTTACCCAATGCCTGTACCACCATTGTATCTGGGAAGTAAACAACTTGTTTTTGACCTTGTATGCTATTAGATGGAAGGAACATGCCTTGAGTTTCAAATGAGACTTTGAAATATTTGAGTTGATGCTTAAATGAGTTGAGACTTTCAGGAACTATTGGGAAGGGATGAGTGTATTTTGCAATATGAGGACATAAGATTTCCAGAGCAGGGATAGAATGATATGGTTTGGATGTTTGTCCCTTCCAAATCCCATGTTGAAATGTGATCTCCAATGTTGGAGGTGGGGGCCTGGTGGGAGTCGTTTTTGTTATGGGGGGTGGATCTCTCATGAAAGTCTTGGTGTCCTCACAGTAGCAAGTGAGCTCTCACTCTGAGTTCACATGTGATCTGGTTGTTTAAAAAAGTGTGGCACCTTCTCCTCTTTCTCCCTTGCTCCCTCTCTTACCATGTGACGTGCCTACTGTTGTTTTGTCTTCCACATGATTGTAAGCTCTCTGAGGCCTCACCAGAAGCTGAATGGATGCTGGTGCCATGCTTTCTTCACAGCTGGGAGCACAGTGAGCCAATTAAACCTCTTTCCTTTGTAAATTACTCAGTCTCAGGCATTCGTTTAAAGCAACACAAATAGACTAACACACCCACTTTAAGAAAGCCAGCTTCCCATCATAGTGTTTATGCTTCCATCCCTAGACCAAGGCCCAAAACCTCACATTTGTGTGATTTTTTTATTTAACAAACATTGCTTCCAAGCCTATTATGTGCCAGGAGATGTTCTAAATGCTGGGGACTCAACAGTGAACAAAACAAAGTCCCTGCCTTCATAGAACATTCTATAGAGAACACAGACACATTTATAATATAATATCAGCTAGTTACACATGCTACAAAGAAAAATAAATCAGAATAAAGGATACAGAGCAATGATTACGTTCTAGCCCTTCACTACAAGACCAGGCCAGTAATGTACATGAGTGAAGTGAATAAGGAATAAGACAAAAGGGATTTGTGAGGATGTGGCAAACTGGAAACTGCATGCTCTGTCTAAGGGAAAGAGCTACTATTCAGCACAGCTCTTTATGAGAAAGTGGAGCCAATGTTCCCAAAGCTTCTAGTTATAGTATATAAGAGAAACAAGCTATCTAGATTTTATGTAAAACCTTCCAGCTTTTAAATGTTGGAAAATAGTTTAAAAAATTTTTTTAACCCTCTGTGGATCTAACATTCCTCTGTCTGAGAAGATATTTGGTCATGGCCATCAGTTTGTAATGTTTCTGGACCAGTGGTTCTCAATCTTGTTTGCACATTAGACTAGCTGGGGAGCCTTTTAAAAATACGAATGCTTGGGCTCCACTCCAGACCAACTAAGTCAGAATATGTGGGCATGCGGCCCAAATATTTTTTAAAAATTTAATCTCCCCAGGTTACTTCTGCTTCTGATTATGACTCACCACTTGTATCGGAACTTATTTCCCGAAACAACTTAAGAACTGATTTTTAAAAAAATATCTATTTGGAGAAATCAGAGAGATAAGCTACAAAGGCAGCCAAGATTTTGGAGACTAAAATGTCTAAGTAAAGTGCTGTAAAGTGAGCTTGATATTTCCCACTTGAATAATTTGCTCATTTGTAAGCAGTGAATGATCACAATGCTGAGAAATCTGGGGTAAGGGTCTGAGAAGCTGAGTAGCGCTCTCAGATATCTGAGGATTCTGGAAAGATACACATTAGAGTTCAAAAGAAACCAACCAAAAAAAGAAAGAAAGAATGAATGAAAGCAAGCCTGGAAACACATCAAACATTGAGCTGAGATGCCAGAAGTTACCATAACTCAAGACTTATGGCTAATAGAAAACTGACAAGCCAAGCCCCTACTCAAACTTACCTGCCAGAAGTAAAACTTCAATTCTCTCTGAAGAAAGTGAGGGTAATTGGGAGCCTGAAATTATCTCGAAGGCTTTTAATACATAATGTCTACCATTTAATCAGAAAATTTCAGGCATGTTAGAAAAGAATACCAAACTACTTCAAATCAAGAGAAAAATATAGACAACAGAAACAGACCCACAAGTGATGTGGACACATAAATTTTTAGACACAGACTTAAATGATTGTGATTAATAAGTTCAGTGAAATAAATGACAATATGGAGAATTTTACCAGAAAACTGGAATCTATTTTTAAAAATCAAATGAAGATTCTGTGACAGAAAGCTAGTGTAAAATCTCAGTAGATGTTTGAATGGCATATTAGACACAACTGAAAGGAGAATACTCAATGGAAACTATCCATACTGAAGGAAGTATGGGGAGAAGAAAAAGATAGAAAACACAGAAAAGAGCATAACAGACATACAGAACATGGTCAATAAATATAGAATATGTGTAACTGGAGTCCCATAAATGAGGAGATAATATATTAGAAGCAATATTTGAAGAGATATGGCCAAAAATTTTCAAAACACTGATGAAAAATACCAGTCTACAGAAGTATTACCAAAAAAGGTATGCAAAAACTGCTAAAAAAAATTTAAAGTACCCAGACAAATTAAAACATATTACCTTTAGAGAAGCAATGAGATCAACAGCAGACATAAAAAGAAATTATGAGAGCAAAAGAGACAATGAATGCAGTGATTCCTTTAAAGTACAGAAAGAAAATAATTGCCAACTTTTAATTATACACCCAGCAAAACTATTCTCTAAAAAGTATAGGTAAATTAAAACTTTATGGATGAAAAAAAGTTAAAACAGAAAAGAAAGAAATGAAAAACCAATGAAGAATTTATCACCAGCAGACTCACAATAAAAAATGTAAAAGAGAGTTGTTAGGTACATGAAAAACAATCCTCAAAATCTGTAATGCAGAAATAAAGAGCAATATAAAAGATAAATGTTTAATGAAGCTGAATGTATACCACCTAAGTTAAGAATTTCTTATAAAGTTAGAAAATTTGGTAGAATTAAAAATACATAACAATAGCAAAAGAGGATGTGAGAGAGTTAAAAATAAAGAAATATGTGTACCTAATAACATATACAAATAATATTAAGCAAAAATTGATAAAAACTAACTGTAAAACCAGAAAAATCTGTAATCATAATGGGATTGGTACTCAATAATTATTTGAATGAGGAGACAAAAAATATCAGTAAAGATATTGAAAGTTTGAGCAATAAAATGTACAACTTAACATAAGTAGCATCTGACTTAAATGCAGTGGAATGCTGCATCCAACCACAGAATACATGTTTTCTTTTCAAATACACAAGGGGCAGTTATCAAAATTCACCATTTATTGGTCCATAAAGCAAATCTCAACAAATTTCTAAGGATTAAAATAATAGTGTATGTTTTCCAACCACAGTGGAAGTAAGTCAGAAATAAACAACAATAAAAGAAACTAGAAAATAACTCTGAAAAAAAATCCCTAAATGTTTAGAGATACTCTTCCAAATAAATAATTGTTTAAATAAGACATCATAATGAAAATTAGGAAATTTAAATTAGAAATTAAATCTGTTCCAACTTTATGTCATTGTCTTGCTCCCACATCTCATCATAGGTTGTCAGAAGCAGCCAGGTCACATTTTGAACACTTCGCTGCTTAGAAATTTCTTCCACTAGATACCCGAAGTCATCTCAAGTTCAAACTTCCACAAATCCTTAGGACATGAACACAATGCAGCCAAGTTTTTTGCTATGATGTGACGTGGGCAATATTTACTCCAGCTCCCAATAAGTTCCTCATTTCCATCTGAGACCTTGTCAGCCTGGACTTCACTGTCCATATCTCTATCAGCATTTTGGTCACAACCATTTAACCAGTCTCTAAGAAGTTCCAAACTTTCCCACATCTTCCTATTTTCTTCTAAGCCCTCCAAAGTCTTCTAACCTCTACCTGTTACCCAGTTCCAAAGCTACTCCCACATTTTCAGTTATCTTTATAGTAACACCCTACTCCTCAGTACCAATTTTCTGTGTTGGTCCATTTGTGTTACTATAAAGGAATACCTGAGACTGGGTTACTTATAAAGAAAAGAGGTTTAATTGGTTCATGGTTCTGCAAGCTGTACAGAAAGCATGGTGCCAGCATCTGCTTGGTTTTTGTGAGGCCTTCAGGAGCTTACAATCATGGTGGAAGAAAAAGCAGTAGCAGGCATGTCACATGGCAAGAACAGGAGTGAGAGAGAGAAAGGGGAAAGTTTACACTCCTTTAAGCAACCAGATCTGTGAGGAAGACAGAACCTTAGGGTTCTCTAGAGGGACAGAACTAATGGAATATAATATGTAATATATTATATATATAAACTATATATATATATATATGTATGTTTATTAAGTATTAACTCACATTATCACAAGATCCCACAATAGGCAGTCTATAGGCTGAGGAGCAATGAAAGCCAGTTCGAGTCCCCAAACTGAAGAACTTGGAGTCCGACGTTTGAGGGCAGGAAACATCCAGCACAGGAGAAAGATGTAGGCTGGAAGGCTAGGCCAGTCTCTCTTTTCACATTTTTCTGCTTGATTATATTCTAGCTACTCTGGCAGCTGAATAGATTGTGCCTAACCAGACTAAGGGTGGGTCTGCCTTTCCCAGCCCACTGACTCAAATGTTAATCTCCTTTGGCAACACCCTCACAGACACACCCAGGATCAGTACTTTGTATTCATTAATCCAATCAAGTTGACACTCAGTATTAACCATCACAGACCCTAAACAACCCAACCTATAGCCTTCTATAGGCTAGGTTTGGCTGGGCCTGGAGACTGGGCCAGATTTAAAACCAGAGGTAGAAAAGAAAGAGAGAGATCAGATAGTGGCCTAGACATAGAATTTGCTCTATTGAGGGCCATACTGTCAAAAGGCCTGGCCCATGGGTCCTCAGTGCCTGTTCTTAATCCCCCACCTGTCCCCTACTGCCCACCCTCCTGCTCCCATACTGCTGCCTCCACCCCAGGTCAAGGGAGCTCCAGCAGTGACTTGGAGCTGGAGAATTCCTCCTGTCCCTGCCCAGCAGATGTGTGTGAGTGAAGGGATTGGGGGTGGGGGAGGAGCCTATGACACTAAAGAATCTCCTGGTTCCTTAGGAGACTACATACTCCTAAGGTCTAGGTTGGAATCTGGAGTGGGTTTTCCCCAGAAATATTTTTACATTTACTTCCATCATCACAACATGATTGTTTAGATAGATGAGTGAAGAATGGCATGAATTTTATGGATTGGCTGGACCTAACATTGTTTCTATGGTGAAATGTTTCAAATACATAGCAACTAAGTCCCCAAGATGAGAAAATGTCTTCATTTACTAGGTGAAGAAAGACACACCTAACCCACGCCCCTGCTATTTGAACTGACGCCACATGGGAACTTCGGCATTCTTGAATCTTATAGAAGCTGCCCTTGCCCTTCTTTCACGTCCTCCATTTTGAGGAGACCAAACCCACTATCCTTTGGCAGCTAAGGGTGTTTGGAAGCGACTCCTGTAGGGAACTCACTGGTTTCCCAGTAGCATGAGCATATCAGTCAAACGATTAGTCCCCTGCCTCACATGTAGACCAATGACCCTGGAAATTGTTCTGTCACACTCCTCCAGTTCTCTGACAATCTGATAGGTGCTGGGAACACACTGCCTGGAGGTGACTTGTTTGCTTGGTTTAAGTGGTTCAGCTGAAGATTTCAACAGAGCTCTGCTGAATTCCTATTGCAATACCAGTAGCCAGTGTTTAAACATTCATACCTCATGAAGCCAGACGATATCCAGAAATGGCACGGCTCTGAGATGCATCTTACCAAGATCACTGAGATGCTGTGGCCTGAATGCCCATTTAACTAGGAAGAATTCTATGCAAGAAAAAAGCACGTTTACAAAGTCTGAAGGCTTCCTTGAGTTAGTATATTTGAAGGGTTGTCTTTTCTTTCATATGTGTTCCGACAAATTTTATGTTTGACTTGATGTCTGTGTGGCTTTCTGAAATGATAATGGGTGTCAATAAATATATGGCTATGTCCACATTTTAAAGTGTCAGAATAGAAGCAAATTGGAGCCAATGTGGCATAGAATAAAGACTATATGAGCTTTATCACTGGACAGAGCAGGTTACAATCCAGGAGCTTTGACTTATCAGCTGTGTGTCCTAGACACAGTTACGTAGCTTCCCTGAGCGTGTGTCCTTAGATGTGAAATAGGAATAAGGGCACTTTACTTGCCTCATGGAGCTGCAGTAAATATTAAACTTGGAACAAACATGTATACATCTACTAGTTACCTGGCATATTGAAGGTGCCCGGTAAATTGTAGACAAAAATATTTAGGATCTCATGTCATCTGAAACATAGAATAAATTGGTGGATGCTGGCTGCATTTACTATGAGGAACGATAGAGGGCAGACTTTACAAAGTTATGTATAAAACACATTGTCTTTCATTTTGACTTCCAAGAGGGTAGTGAGAATTGCATAAATGACTTTCTTAAATGTTTTGGCTGAAAGATGCCTCTATCGCTACTTTTAATTTCTTCGCAGAAACTGGGGGTTTCCTGTTAGGCAAGAATTCCAGAGAAGGATATTGGGCAATGTTTAATTGGCAACTTTCATCACCATGTACATGCCTGGTCCCCCAGATAATGGTGGAGCATTTTTGGCAGGTTTCTGACCACCTCTATACCTGTCATAGATTTTCTGATAGGTAGAGGAAATGAAAGATGCGGAATTTTCCTGACATCGTTTCAAATTGCATCATTTCAAAACAGTATGAAGTGTGTGACTAGAAGCATTATGGAATACAGAAAATCAACTTGCAGCTAACTGGCAATCAGGTTACCTCTAAATTAGCGGTGGATCGGGCTGAGTGTGAATTCCATTCCACCACGAAAGAATGAATGGACATTTAACAAATATTTGTGGAACTCTGGAAACCTCCTGAAATGTAAACATTTGTTCCAGTTTACACTGCCACCTGCAGTCTTTGGGGGAACCAGCCTCACTGAATCTCCACGCATTGTTATTTATCACTGCTTGACGTTTTCGATAATTTAGAGATAAAAAATGGTCTGTCTAAGTTGCTTTACCTAGAATTTTTTGCTTACTGAAGATTGCCTATCTGTGGACTTCAACATTTTTCTTTTTTAAATGTATGTATGATTATATCTTTGGCTCACTTTTCTATTTGAATCCTGACAGTGTTTTTCTTAAGTTCTATAATGGGCTTTTTGAAAATCATTGGTATCATCCTTTGCAAAATGTAAGTGATACAGTTTTGCTAGTCTATGATTTCCTTGGTAGAGACCACAGAACATGGCAAACACTGAAAAATGTGTATTGAATTATGTTCTTTTAAATCATCTTATATTTAAAAATAGTTTTAAAAATATAAAAGAACTATGTACTCATTGTTTTTTAAAAAATAAATATGTAGGCAAAGTAGAAAGATCCCCACTCAAAGGCAATCACTGTAGTTGTTACCAGGTACTTTTAATTTATTTTAATACCTGAGTACTGTTCCTGCAAGTTATATTCTTATTTACCTATTTTCTAGTGCGTTCTCAGTTTTCAATTTTGCCCTGTCATATACTGTTGTTACAAGAACAAAACACTAAGTTATAAATATTTGTATTTACAATTCTATTGCAGTCTTCAAACCATGTGATCACCTCCCTCCCACAACACATACACACACATGCACACATACACACTCAACCACCTCCCTCCCACAACACACACACACATGCACACACACACTCAACCACCTCCCTCCCACAACACACATGCACACACACAAACCACTTCCCTTGCACAACACACATACACATGCAGACACACACAACCACCTCCCTTCCACAACACACACACACACATGCACACACACAGCTATCTTCCTCCCACAACACACACACACGCACACACACACACAACCACCTCCCTCCCACAAAACACACACATGCACACATACACTCAACCACCTCCCACTCACAACACACACACACATGCACACACACACAACCACCTCCCTCCCACAGCACACACACATGCACAGACACACTCAACCTCCCTCCCACAACACACACACACACACATGTACACATACACGTATATATACTCTAAAAACAGCAAGTGCAGGGGAAGAGATTTTTGCTCTGCTGACTGCGGGGGAGTAGAAGACGTTATGAATGGCTGAAGATAAAAGGAATAGTTTACTAAGCAGGTAGTTGGGTTTGCCCAGAAGGAACACATATCAGAGGAATAGGTTATGGGATAAAGAAGATGATAGAGTTGCACTTTTGGAAGAGAGGTAGAGATGATTAAAGGGGATTTTAATGAAGTCTTGATGTATAAACCACTGCTACACATGTGGGATAATGAATTATTTATCTGTCTGTGATATGCTAAGTGAAAAAATTGTCAGCCAGGCTCAGTGGCTCATATCTGTAATCCCAGCACTTTGGGAGGCCAAGGCAGGTGGATCACAAGGTCAGGAGTTCAAGACCAGTCTGGCCAATATGGTGAAACTCCATCTCTACTAAAAATACAAAAAATTAGCCAGATGTGGTAGCACCCGCCTGTAGTCCCAGCTACTCAGGAGGCTGAGGCAGAAGAATCGCTTGAACCCAGGAGGCAGAGGTTGCAGTGAGCCAATATCGTGCCACTGCACTCCAGCCTGGGCAACAGAGTGGGACTCCGTCTCAAAAAAAATTGTCAGTCAGCATTTAGAAACTTTTATAGCACTTTGGCATTGCTGCAAACCCAAGTGCATAATGCCCATCTGTGGACTGGTTTTGTAGAACAGGGAATGTGAGAAATCACATGACTAGTGTAATAGGACCACATTAATAACATGTGATATTTTAAGGTCTATCAACTGTAACCCAAAAGTTTATAAAAATCTGAGAAAAATGTAAGGTTGTAAAAATAGTTTTATGACTTTTAATTTTTAATCAAGGCTGTTTTAAAACTTAAATTTTTACTTAAATTATGAAGTAAAAGTTGTTCTATTTATTGTTAACTTTAATTCACAGATGACAAAACAAGCTCTATTGGACCATTGCATCATGAAATGATACAACTTTTCTGAATGTGGCAGTAACAAACCAAATGTAATAGTGAGAGTGGTTCTGAAAAACTGAAGATCAAACACATTCATACTAGTTTTACTCGGAAATATGATACGTCATATGCTGAGTACAGGTTTGTAGCCTGAATTGATGATGAAGTACTTAAAAACATGTTGTTTTCGTTTATAGAAATGTACCATGTAATGAAGCAATAAATCCGTCAAAACTTAAGTGGGACTTACATATAAAACCAAAAAAGATTTATTTGAAGGAATACTGAAATTAAAATGTAATGATATAAAAGCTAACAGAAGCAGATGTTCAATATTTCACATATAATCATTACTACTTTACAGTCATCTTTTTTTTCCTTTTATTTATTTATTTATTTATTTTATTATACTTTAAGTTCTAGGGTGCACGGGCACAACGTGCAGGTTTGTTACATACGTATACATGTGCCGTGTTGGTTTGCTTCCCCCTTTAATTCATAATTTATATTAGGCATTTCTCCTGATGCTATCCCTTCCCCATCCCCCCTCCCCATGACAGGCCCTGATGTGTGATGTTCCCCGCCCTGTGTCTATGTGTTCTCATTGTTCGATTCCCACCTATGAGTGAGAACGTGCAGTGTTTGGTTTTCTGTCATTGCGATCGTTTGCTCAGAATGACGGTTTCCACCTTCATCCATGTCCCTACAAAGGACATGAATGCATCCTTTTTTATGGCTGCATAGTATTCCGTGGTGTATATGTGCCACATGTTCTTCATCCAGTCTATCATTGATGGACATTTGGGTTGGTTCCAAGTCTTTGCTATTGTGAACAGTGCTGCAATAAACATACGTGTGCATGTGTCTTCATAGTAGCATGATTTATAATCCTTTGGGTATATACCCAGTAATGGGATTGCTAGGTCAGATGGTATTTCTAGTTCTAGATCCTTGAGGAATCACCACACTGTCTTCCACATGGTTGAACTAGCTTACACTCCCACCAACAGTGTAAAAGCATTCCTAATTCTCCACATCCTCTCCAGCACCTGTTGTTTCCTGACTTTTTAATGATCGCCATTGTAACTGGTGTGAGATGGTATCTCATTGTGGTTTTGACTTGCATTTCTCTGATGACCAGTGATGATGAGCATTTTTTCATGTGTTTGTTGGCTGCATAAATATCTTCTTTTGAAAAGTGCCTGTTCACATCCTTTGCCCACTTTTTGATGGGGTTTACAGGCATCTTATAAAGTAGCACCTCAAGTTGCTAAGTCTAAGACCCTTACAGTTGCTGAGACATTGCTGGGAGATTCCAGCAATGGAACCTCCATTATGTTGGAGCAATGAATCTCTATTATAAGCCAAAGATGTTGGCTTATAAATGTTGGGTGAATCTGTGGCAAAATATATGCTTCATATGCTGTTTTAAAATGACACCATTGGTCAGGCATGGCAGCTCATGCCTATAATCCCAGCACTTTGGGAAGCCAAGGTGGGCAGATCACTTGAGGTCAGGTGTTGGAGATCAGACTGGCCAACATGGCAAAGCCCCATCTCTACTAAAAAATACAAAAATTAGCAAAGTGTAGTGCTGCACACCCATAATCCCAGCTGCTTGGGAAGCTGAGGCATGAGAATCGCTTGAACCAACAAGGCGGAGGTTGCGACGAGCTAAGATTGTGCCATTGCACTCCAGCCTCAGCAACAGAGAGAGACTCTGTCTCAAAAAAATAAAAAAATAAAAAAAAAAATAAGATAAGAAAAGCCAACTCATAGAACACAAAGAACTTGTAATGTTTACTTCACTGAAATTTGACAAATTCACAGACATTACTAACATGGTCAATTTTTTTTAGTATTTATACTGGTGTTTTATTTATTTTATTTGATTAATTAATTTATTTTTTCGAGACAGAGTCTCGCTTTGTTGCCCAGGCTGAAGTGCACTGGCATGATCTCAGTTCACTACCATCTGCCCCTCTCTGGCTCAAGCGATTCTCTGCCTCAGCCTCCCGAGTAGCTGGGATTACAAGTGCCTGCCACCGCGCCCAGCTAATTTTTGTATTTTAGTAGAGACAGGGTGTCATCATGTTTGCCAGGCTGGTCTCGAGCTCCTGACTTCAGGTGATCCACTTGCCTCGGCCTCCCAAAGTGCTGGGATTGCAGGTCCAAGCCACTGTGCCTGGCCTATACTGGTGTGTTATGAAGAACATGACCGTGATATGAAGAAATAATTCTTTTTTTTTTTTTTTTGCTTTCAAATTAGCCCTGAACTTTCTACAGTTATGAAGAATCCCATTATAAACAAATGTGATTTAGAGTTTAAATTTTGGGTATGTGTATGTTCCCTGTAATGACATTATGGCATAGTTACTCAGATTAAGAAGTTTGTGCCAGAATGTAAATCAATGCCTGGCTTCCTTCATTGACAAAGTTTTGCTGTTAAAAAAGCAAGCTGAATTAAACATTCCATTAAATTATAGAGTAAAGATTGTGAATTATGTAAAAGCTAATATTTTAAATTTATTGTTCTTTTTATTACATAATAATATGGAAACTGATTATAAATGACTGTTGCTGCATGCAGAGGTCAATGATTTTTGAGAAGAAAAACTCTATCAGGCATATTTGACTATGGAATAAACACTGTGTGTTTCTGCAAGAGAAGAAGCCATTTTGGTCAACTATTAAAAGATGTGAATTGGATAACCAGCCTTGTTTATTTGTCTGATATTTTGATAATTTTAATGATCATAATACTTCATGCAAAGTGGGAATGCAGCATTTTTTCCAATGGCAGATAAGATCTAAGGGAATAAAAAAAGTTAGAAACTTGGAAGAACTGAGTTTCTATAGATTGTTAGGACACGTTCTATAATGTAACAATTATTAATGAAGTGATGATCTTGTTACTGCGTGTCTGTGAAAAGTTATCTCTGAATACTTATCAAATTTGAAAGTATGTTTTGAAATTTTATTTTCCACCGAGTGAAGACCCAATATAAATAATCCATTTCTTTTATAAAAGATTATTTAGAGCCAAGCATGGTGGCTTGTAATCCCAGAGGCTTGTGAGGCTGAGGCAGGAGGATCCCTTGAGGCAGGAGTTTGAGGCTGGAGTGAGCTGTAATGGTGTCAACTGCACTCCCCTAGGCTACAGTGCTAGACCCTGTCTCTAAAAAAGAAAATATAATTTAAATTTAATAAACTATACAGAATATGTTAAAATTGGCAACTGTTGAAGGATTGAAAATGAATTTTGAAATACAGCATCATTTGCTTCTTTTTGTGTAAAGATTAAAAATAAATATCCTGTGCCTCCTGAAATTGCTTTAAATCTCTTCTTCCATCCTGTCAACAGGCCTCTGGGAGACTGATTTCTCTATTATGAATAATAGTAAGTCAAAATGTAGAAATAATTTAGATATACATTATCCTCTGTGAGTATATTTCATCACTCTAACCTAGATTAAATATGTTAATAAGGAAGCAATAAACTCATTTTTTTGTGTTAAAAATGTCAAATATTTAAACTGTTACATTGTTTGTTCAAAGTGTTAGTAGAGGAGTTTATTATGGGTAATTGCTAT
The DNA here is from genome assembly GCF_003255815.1 of Theropithecus gelada. Taxonomy (NCBI): domain Eukaryota; kingdom Metazoa; phylum Chordata; class Mammalia; order Primates; family Cercopithecidae; genus Theropithecus; species Theropithecus gelada. The sequence continues at coordinate 52,281,582 of NC_037682.1, forward strand.
TTTACTCATAAGTGTTTAGTTATAATCACAGAACAACAAAAGTTACAAATGTAATAATGATTTTATTACATATGCACAATGTCAGTGTATACAGTTTCTGCAATTTTTTTCTGTTTCTTTTTTAAATTTAATTTAATTTTTAAAATTATACTTTAAGTTCTAGGGTACATGTGCACAATGTGCAGGTTTGTTACATATGTATACATGTGCCATGTTGGTGTGCTGCCCCCATTAGCTCGTTATTTATATTAGCTATATCTCCTAATGCTATCGCTCCTCCCTCCCCCCACCCCACGACAGGCCCCAGTGTGTGATGTTCCCCTTCCTGTGTCCAAGTGTTCTCATTGTTCAATTCCTACCTGTGAATGAGAACATGCGGTGTTTGATTTTTTTGTCCCTGTGATAGTTTGCTGAGAATGATGGTTTCCAGCTTCATCCATATCCCTACAAAGGACATGAACTCATCCTTTTTATGGCTACATAGTATTCCATGGTATATATGTGCCACATTTTCTTAATCCAGTCTATCATTGATGGACATATGGGTTGGTTCCAAGTCTTCGCTATTGTGAATAGTGCCGCAATAAACATGCGTGTGCATGTGTCTTTATAGCAGCATGATTTATAATCCTTTGAGTTTCTGCAATTTTAAAATCTCCTATGTTACACTACTTCTGATAATATTTACTGAAATTTAATTTTATATTTGTTGGATCTAGCCATAAATATTGGACTCGTATTACATATTCATTTAGTTGTTTTTCAAATTATCTACTTTGGTTGCATTTTACAAAAGCATCAGTCCGTGATGGATTGGAGATTTCGAAATCCTGCTCCTTCAGCACCAATGGTTTCAGAAGCGCCTGTGAAACCTTTCCTTGGGACCCTTTCAAGAGAACTCAGTAGAGGTTTTCAGTGAGAACCTAAGTACTTAGTCACCAAGGCTTTTGGGAGGCAGAGTTATATTTTATTAATATTTGTGACCCCTTGCTGGAGGAACCTTAGAGCACAAGCAGGTCCAGGTTAGTTGGATTATACATTTTGATGTTCTTCTAACCTTGTGTCACAGTTAGTACTGTTTCTTCAGAATGCATCTGAGAAATGGGAGGTTAACATATGAATTCATTTCAAAGCTGGAAATTATAGATTTCACAACATCTGTTTCAAATATTAGAAGCAAGAAATAAAGCTTTGAAACGCAAGAATAATCAAGTCTTGGGCCGGAAACAAGAAGACCTGAAGTCTAATTTCAGTTATGGATCTTGTCTGAGCTATCATCCACAAAGACCAACAAGCAGGCTGGGTCTCCCATGTTCCTGCCTCTTCAACAGGCCACCATCTCACATCCCTTTTGGGCCTACCAATCAGATGTCTCAGCATTTCTCAAAAACAGAACCCAGCATTTACTGCCTTCCAGGGCTCTGTTGGCGAAATCCTGTGTGTAGACAAATGCAGGCTGCTCTCTGCAGCCTTTGGTGTTATTGATTTCTTTCCTCTCTTGCCTTCCATGACTCTATTTTGGTTCTTCTTCCACTTCCCTGACTGCTCATATTTAATCTCTTCTCTTTCTGCTTTTTTTCCCCTCTCCATCCTCTAGGAGGGTTTCACAACGCTCTTCTTTTCTATCTGCTTGGGGATTTCATTCAAACTCAACGTCCCAGTGTTTATCTCTCACATTTGTGTAAGTCACGTAGCTGTTGATGAAAGCTTTCCAAAATTCTCATTCTTATTTGACAGCTCAACTTTTGATATTGACAAATAAATAAGTCATTTGTTTTCCTTGAAGTGAAAAGCTCACTTAATTCATTTTTAAGAAAATGCCTGTCAAATACCCAAGTCCGAATGACTGTCAGTCCTTCAAGTAAAAGTCGTTTTCCATGAAGAATGCAGTTAGCTTAGCTCATAAGTTAAGCCATTGCATATGAGCTCTTCCTTGGTTGTGCAGCATCCTACATGCCTTTTCAGCAGTGTCATGGCTGAAAAATAACTTGCTTTCCTTTTACATCTAACCTCAACTATTTCTAGTCTTTGGGCCTTAAACTATGGTGACTTTGTTTTCTGGATCTTAGAACACATAGTTTGAAAAAGAATTTTTGTGCCATTTAGAGATACAAGAGACCTGCTGAAAGGTACATGCTTCAATGGCTCTGGTAGTTTGTGTGATTGACCAAGAGAACGTTTGAAGTTGGAACTATCTTAGGCATCCCTGACATAGTCACTACAGAAACTGGTGAGTGCCAGGTGCCTCCAAGAAGGTAGTGAGTGAGGAGAGAAGGCATCATGTCAGCGTCCCACTTGGAAATAGTTAGGCAAATCTTTGAATGTTAGACTTAGCATGGCCTGATTTAAGCTGACATCCATAATGGGGCTGCTTAGAACTGCCTTGTCAACTCTGTCAACAGACACCAGACACTGAAATACCAAGTCAAAGAACAGTCTAGTAAATTAATGACCACACCTGCCCTACCTGCTTGCATATACAGCTGATGAACATTTATACTAGAAATTCTGGATAGACTGTTTACCTGCTTGATTTTGAAGGTGGATCTGATATGGTCATGGGATCACAGGCACCACCTGTTGAGGAGACGAGGCTCATAATTAATCCATGATTGTTGGACAGGTGAAAAAATAGGGTATTGTTATGGGAGGGAACTGATTATGGTCTTTATGCCTCATCCATCTGGCTGCATAAAACACATGCACATCCTGACATATGGTCACCAGTTAAACAGCGGGGAGAGAATTACAAGGTACAAACGAGGAATGGACACCCCAGCTTCTCTTTGTGGCCAATATGAGATGTTTTGAAATGGGTCTTATGTTTAAATTTCCTTAAAAATAATCATGAACAAAAGGGGCTTTTAACTTCTGTCTCAATACTGTCTTTGAGACATCTTAATGCCCTACCAAACATGCTACTTCTCTATTCTCTCAAACCTTAAGTATTTCTACCCATTTGCCTCATAGCAATGTATGGATATTAACTGATGTTTAATGACAGTTGGAAGACTTACAGAAGACATGCTATGTATTTGCATGAGCTATTAACTCTAGATTATTATAGTTCCCATTATGTTACTTATTTGGTGTAAGGGCAATATCTAATGTGAGGTGCATTTTTTTTTTTAGCTGTTATTATGTGTTGGGTGCTATTTTAAGCATAATGCATGTATTAACATATTGAAATCTGTAAGATGGAAACCATTATTTCTATTCTATAGAGGAAGGAACTGAGGCCTAGAGCCATTGATGCACTTACCCAAGGGCAAACAGCTAATAAATGATGGAACTGAGCCTGTCTGAACTCCAAAGCCTGTATTCTTTACCATTTTGCTTTAACATGTGTGAAATGGAAAGAATCTAAGACAGGGAGAAGACTCCAGTTCTACTGCTAGCCTCATGGTGAAGTAACTGTGTGACTTTGGGCGAGTCACATACCTTTTGGTTCTCAGTTTCTTCAGTTACAAAACAAAAATGATAATACCCACCCTACTCACCTCAGGTAGTTAGTGAGAATAAAAAGACTGTGAGCAGCTTGAGAGAAAGAATTAGAGGATTTATAACTGTAATCTAAGCCTAAGCACTATGCTTGATAGATAATTTTTTAATAATTGCCTAAATTTGTTTAAATGACTCATGAATGAATGAATGAGTCAGTGGTTCTGCAAAATGATGAATGTGTAACCTCCTTTAAGACTATAAAGATCATACAATTATAAGGGCTTATTATTAATTTGTCTATGAAGTCCTAAATGAAAGATATCAAAATTTCATTAAACTTTTAATTTTGAGATTATTATAGATTCACATGTAGTTGTAAGAAACAGTGCAGAAGGATTCCATGTACCCTCTACCCAGTACCCACCAGTGGTGACATTTTGAAAACCATAGTATAATGTGACAAGCAGGATATTAATGTTCATATTAGAGATATAGAACATTTCCCATCACCACAAGGATCTCTCCTGTTGCCTTTTTATAGTCATATCCCCATTCCAATCTGCCCCCATGCCCTCCTTGGCAATCACTAATATGTCCTCTATGTCTGTAATTCTCTCACTTCCACAATTTTATGTAAATGGAATTGTACAATATGTCTAGCCTTTTGAGGTTGGCTTTTTTTCTCCCAGCATAATTCTCTAGAGATTCATTCAGGTTCTGTGTATTATTGTTTCTTTTTATTGCTGAGTAATCTTCTGTGGTATGGATATACCACAGTTAGTTTAACCTTTTGCCCACTGAAGGACATCTAGACATCCAGTTTTTGGCAATTACAAATAAAGCTGCTATAAATATTTATATGCAGACTTTTGAGTGAATATAGCTTTCTTTCTCTGGGACAAATGTCCAGGAGTGCAATTGGTGAGTCATATCGTAGCTGGATATTTAGTTGTTTTTTAATGAAAGTGGCTGTTCTCCAGAGTGGCTATACCAGTTTACGTTCCCAAAAGCAATGTTCTGGTTTCTCTGCATCCTTGCCAATGTTTGCTGTTGTCACTATTTTTTTCCTTTATTCATTCTGATGGGTATGTAGTGATATCTCTTTGTGGTTTTAATTTGCATGCCATTAATGACTAATGATGTTGAATATCCTTTCATGTGCTTATTTACCATCTCTATGTCCTCTTCAATGAAATGTCTGTTTATGTCTTTTGCTCATTTTCCAACTGGATTTGTTTTCACTGTTTAATTTTGAAAGTTTAAAAAATACATTCTAGATACTAGTCTTTTGTCAGGCAAGTAGTTCACAAATATTTTTTCCTAGTCCATAGCTTGCCTTTTCGTCCTCTCCACAGGATCTTTCAAGGAACAAAAGCTCATAATTTTAATGAATTTATCAGTTTTTCCTTTATGGCTTGTGCTTTTGGTGTCAAGTTTGAGAACCCTTTGTTTAGCCTTAGATCCTGTAGATTTTCTCCTATTTTTTCTAATAGTTTTGTAATCATACATTTTACATTTAAGTCTATTATTCATTAGGAATTAACTTTTGTATAAGATGTGAGATTTTAGTTTTAGTTTCAGTTTTTTTGTATGTATGGGTGTTCAGTTTCTCCACAGCACCATTTGTTGAAAAGCCTGTCTTTTCTCCATTGAATTGCTTTTGCACCTTTGTAAAAATCAATTGGGCATATTTGTGTGAGTCTATTTCTGGATTCTCTGTTCTGTTTCATTTATCTATGTGTCTATCACTTTGCCAATATTACAGTTTTTATTACTGTGGCTATATAGTAAGTCTTGAAATCTGGTAGACTGAGTTACCTCCTACTTAATTTTTCTTTTTCACATTGATTTGGCTCTTATAGTTTCTTTGTCTTTCCTTATAAATTTTAGAATAATACAATCTACAAAATATCTTGCTGGGATTTTGACAGGAATTGCATTAAACCTATATATCAATTTGAGGACAATAGATAACTTTACTATGTTGAATCTTCTATTCATGAACGGAGCATGTCTTTCTCTCCATTATTTAGATCTTCTTTGATTTCATGAGTGTTGTGTAGTTTCCTGCATACCAGTCTTGTACATGTTTCTTAGGTTTATACCTGCTTTTATAGCAATTATAAATAGTACTGTACTTTTGTGTCCATGTGTTCATTGCAAGTGTACAAAAGTACAATTGATTTGGCCAGGTGTGGTGGCTCACGCCTGTAATCCCAGCACTTTGGGAGGCCGAGGCAGGTGGATCACGAGGTCAAGAGATCGAGATCATCCTGGCTAACATGGTGAAACCCCATCTCTACTGAAAAATGGAAAAAAGTAGCCAGGCATAGTGGCAGGCACCTATAGTCCCAGTTACTCGGGAGGCTGAAGCAGGAGAATGGCATGAACCTGGGAGGCGGAGCTTGCAGTGAGCTGAGATCATGCCACTGCACTCCAGACTGGATGACGGAGTGAGACTCTGTCTCAAAAAAAAAAAAAAAAAGAAATACAATTGATTTATATATTTTTTCTGTATCCTGCATCCTTGCTGAACTCACTTGTTCTAGAATTTTTTTTTAACTTTTAAAAATAGATTTCTTGACATTTTCCACATATGCAAATAAAAGCCATTTTATTTCTTACCAATCTCTATGCTTTTTCTTTTCTTGCCTTATCACACTGGCTATAAGTTCCAGTACTATGGTGAATATGAGTAATGAGAAAGATAGCCATTAGTCATGCTTGTTGATATGTTGATAGATGTTGATAGTTCTCAACAAGATTAAGAATATTGTTCCCAATTGTTTGTTGTTGTTGTTGTTGTTTCCTTTTTAGAGACAGGCCCTCACTCTGTCACCCAGGCTAGAACATAGTGGTGTGATCATTGCTTACTGCAGCCTTGAATTCCCAGGCTCAAGCAGTCTTCCCATATCAGCCTCCCAAGTAGCTAGAACTACAGTCATGTACCACCATGCCTGGTTAACTTTTTAAAAAGATTTGTAGAGACAGGAGCTTGCTATGTTGCCCAGGCTGATCTTGAACTCCTGGGCTCAAGTGATCCTTCTGCCTTGGCCTCCCAAAGCATTAGGATTACAGGTGTGAACCACCATACCCAGCCTTTTTTTTTTGTTTGTTTGTTTGTTTTTTTGAGAAGGGATCTCATTGTGTTGCCTAGGCTGGTCTCAAACTCTTGGGCTCAAGCAATCTTTCCACCTCAGCCTCTTGAGTAGCTGGGACGATAGGCGCTCACTGCTATTCCTGGCTTGTTCCCAGTCTTGGGGGCAAATTATTTCGTCTTTCATCAATAAGTATATTGTTAGCTGCAGATTTTGTATAGATGTTCTTTGTAAGTTGAGGACATTCCCTTCTATTCTTGCTTCTCTGACCATTTTTATCATCAATAGGTCCTAAATTTTGTCATTTTTTTCTTTATCAATTGATATAATCATGTAGTCTTTCTTTTTTAGCCTTTTAATAAGGATATATTACATGAATTTTTACATATTGCACTAGTATTGTATCCCCGGAATAAATCCACTCACTCATGGTGTATATGTCTTTTTATGTGTTGGTGAATTCTCATGAATATTTTGCTAAATATTTTTTTAATCTATAGTTAGGAACAATATTGGTCTGTAGTTTTCTCTCTTTTTGCAGTATCTCTAGCTGGCTTTGGTATTAGCGTAATACTAGCTTCACAAAATGTATTGGAAAGTTTTCTCTACTTTTCCATTTTCCAGGAGAGACTATGTAGCGTTGGTAGTAATTTTTCTTTAAATGTTTGGTAGAATTCTCCAGGGAAACAATTTGGCCAGTAAATTTCTTTTTGGTGAAGATTTTTAAGTTACAAATTCAATATCCTTGATAGTTATAGTGATATTTGAATTATCAATTTTATATTGGGTAAGTTGTGGTAGTTTGTCTTTTTTAAGGATTAGTCCATTTCACCTAAGTTGTCAAAGGTATTTGTTTTGAGTTGTTCATAGTATCCCTATTATCCTTTTGATGTCTGCCTGATCTGTGGTTATATTCTCTACTCATTCTTGATGTTAATATGTGTCTTCTATTTTTGTCAGTCTTGCTAGAGATTTATCAATTTTATTAATCTTTTCAAAGAGAAAGCTTTATATTGTTGATTTTCTCTATTGTTTTCTGTTTTCAATTTCACTGATTTTTGCTTTTATCTTTATCAAGTCCTCCTTCTATTTGCATTGGGTTTACTTTGCTCTTCTTTTTCTATATTCTTGAGGTATGAGTTTAGATTATTGATTTGAGACTTTTTCTCTTTTCTAATATGTTTATTTAAGGGCTATAAGTTTTTCTTCCAGTACTGCTGGAAAATTTGTGACACAATTTGGATTTTGATATGTTTTTCTTATTTATTTACATGTTTTTTGTATTTCTTTGAGGCTGCCTCTTGACCCATGGATTGTTTAGAAGTATATTGTTTAGCTTCCAAGGGTTTGGAGATTTTCCTATTATCTTTCTGTGATGAATTTAAAGTTTGGCTCCATGCGGTCAGAGAATACACTCTGTATGATTCAATTTTTTAACAATTTGTTGAGGTTGTTTTATGACCCAGAATATGGTCTATCTTGGTATGTGTTTCATGAGTATATACACACAAGAATATACAGAATGTATGTTCTGCTGTTGTTGGGTGGAGTGTTGTATAAATAGCAATTAGATCCTGTTGATTGATGATGCATTGAGTTCTTCTATGTTCTTTTTGGATTTCTGTCTACTATGGATTTGTCTCTTTTTCCACTACTATCAGTTTTTACTTCACATATTTTATAATTCTGTAGTTTGGTACATACACACTTAGGACTGTCTTTTCATTTTATTTTATTTTATTTTATTTTATTTTTTTGGTGGATTGGCCCTTTTACCACTATGTAATATCCCTCTCTGTCTCTGGTAATAATTATTGCTCTGAAGTTTACTTTATCTCATATTAACATAACCACACCTGCTTTTTTAGATTAAAGTTTACATGATATACCTTTGTTGCAGGCAGAATAATGACCCTAAATATGTTCACGTCCTAATTTTCAGAACCTGTGAATGTGTGACCTTATACAGCAAAAGAAACTTTGCAGGTGTGATTAAATTAAGAACTTTGAGATGAGGAGGGTATCCTGGGTTATCCAGGTGGACTCAATGTAATTACAAGATTCTTGAAAGTGGGAAAAGGAGGCAGAAGAGGAGGTCAGAGTGATGTGATCTAAGAAGGACTCACCTTCCATTGCTGGCTTTGAAGATGGAGAAAGGGAGTCATGAGCCAAAGAATGTGGATGACCTCTAGAAGCTAGAAAGTTGGAAAAGAAAAGAAGACAAATTATCTCCAGAGTTTCCAGAAGTAAATGCAGCCCTGCCAACACCTTGACTCTAGCCTTGTAAGACCTGTATCAGATTTCTGACCTACAAAACTGTAGGATAACACATTTGTGTTCTTTCAAGCCATTAAGTTTGTAGTAATTTGTCATAGTAGCAATAGAAAACGAATACAACATTTTCCATCCTTTTACCTTCAACCTACCTATATTATTGTCTTTGGAGTGAGTTTCTTATAGGTAGCACATAGTTGAGTCATGTTTTTTAATCCACTCTTTTAATTTTAATTTAATTTTATTTTTTTCAATACACGATTCCAGTCTTGAAAAAACCTACTGACCGGGCATGGTGGCTCACGCTTGTAATTCAAAAGAGGTCAAGGCAGGTGGATAGCTTCAGCCCAGGAGTTCAAGACCAGCTTAGTGAGACCTAGTGTCTACAAAAAAAAAAAAAAAAATCAGTCACGTGTGGTGGCAAGTGTCTGTAGTCCCAGCTACTTGGAAGGCTGAGGTGGGAAAACTGCTTGAGCCTGGGGAACAGACGTTGCAGTGAGCTACTGCACTCCAGCCTATGTGACAGAGTAAGACCCTGTCTAAAAAACAAAACAAATAAAGAAACAAAAAACCTACAGCACCTGGTATTCCCAAGTGGTTTCCCATCCAAGTATTAATCAGGGCTGACCCTGCTTATCTTCGAAGATCGGACAAGATCAGGTGCGTTCAGGGTGGTATGGCCATAGACTGTTTTTCAGCTGGTGTATTTAGACTATTACATTTAGTGTCATTGATATGTTAGAGCTTAAGTCTACCATTTTATGTTTTGTTTTCTGTTTGTTCACTCTTTTTTGTCTTTCTGTTTTCTTTTCCTTGCCTTCCTGTGAGTTAGTTGGTCATTTCTTAGAATCCCATTTTGATTTACCATATTGTTTTTTAATGTGCCTCTTTGATAGCTCTTTAGTGTTTGGTCTAGGTATTACATGATATCTACGAAACTTATAACAGTCTATTGTTATTACTCACAATTTTTCCTGAAACTTTACACATTTTTGTTCTAGGTCCACTCTATGGCAGCCACTGTACCAGCTGCTAAGTTGTGAGGATGAATAAAGCACATTCACTGCATATAAAGAGCTTATAGTCTCATGGAAGGGTCAGATGCATTAAAAAAGTGTCCCTATAATATACATGCCAAAAGAGGAGTATTCATCTAAATCAGAGGTTGGCAAAGTTTTTTTTGTAAAGGGTCAGATAGTAAATAGTTTAGGCTTTGTGGGCCAAGTGATCTCTGTTATAACTATACAACTCTGCCACTGTATTGTGAAAGCAGTCATAGACAATATGTAAATGAATGTTTGCGACTGTGTTCCAATAAAACTTTATTTTCAAAAACAGGCGGCGGGCCAATTTGGTTCACTGGCTGCAGCTTGTTGACCACTGTTCTAGCTATTTTATTTATTTACTTATTTAGAGACAGAGTCTCACTCTGTTGCCCGGGCTGGAGTGCCGTGATGCGATCTTGGCTCACTGCAACCTCTGCCTCCCGGATTCAATCGATTCTCCTGCCTCAGCCTCTGGAGTAGCTGGGACTACAGGCACCCGCCACCACACCTGGCTAATTTTTGTATTTTTAGTAGAGACAAGGTTTCACCATGTTGACGAGGCTAGTCTCGAACTCCTGAACCTGTGATTTACCTGCCTCAGCCTCCCGAAGTGCTGGGATTACAGGCATGAGCCACTGCACCCGGCCTCTAGCTATTATTTTTATTTCCTCTTTATGTTTTACTATGTAAAGTACGGTTGTTATGATAATTAAATGAGCTAATATTTGTAACATGCTCAGAACAAGTCCTGGCAGATATTAAGCGCTACATGAGGTTAGTCTTTAGCTGTTCCCTGTCTCGCCCTCTATTCCATACACATAAAATGCCTGAGGCTTGATGTGGGTTATTTGGAGGATATGCTCGAAGGCTAACCGTGGCCACGGTTGATGCGTTTGCTCATTACTTAGGTAGGTCGCTTCAACAGCATCCTTCATAAGTTTACCAGGTTTGTTTTGACCATGAGCACCCATGAATCTTTGAGCATCAATCTGCTTCCCTCCTCCCCAGAGAGTAATGAGGTATGGGAAGCTGAATTTCTTCTGGAGTTAGATGATCTGGCCTAATCCCTGCCTCTGCCCATTTAATTTCACCTCTGAACCTATAGTGTCCTTGTATATAAAATGGGAATGATGCTCTACCCTCACAGGATAAGTGTAGAAATTAAACAAGATGATGCATATGAAAAGTACTTTGCGAACCATAAAGTACTTTGTAACTGCTGGTAATTGTTAACATTATTAGGATGTAAGAACTCTAATTCATTCATTCCTGGGTTCTTTTCCTACAGGTTCTCAGCCTCTAGCAGGAAGGGTAGCACTTACACAGGCACTAAAGACCCAATGCCCAGTTATACCCGGGGAGAAAGGAGATTGTTATTTATATAATTAGTAGTTAAAAATCAGATTATTTGTGTATGCCTTTGTTCTACTGAATGATACCTCTGTGGCTTTCCAAACTTTACATGTGCCATGTAGTCAAAGGGGAAACAATTGACCTTTCTCTTGTTGAGGTGTGTTTATACAATTGCCTGCTAAGTAGGAGTTAGCCGTTGAAATAAAGCACACTGCAGTGAGGCTAAAAGGCTACACGTTAGCAGAGCTACTGATTCTTGTAGCCTGGGACCCAGAAAGGAATTCAATTCAATGCAATTTAACCTGATCCAATAAACTGAGGTTTGCTATTTGCTGGACATTGTACCAGGCACAATGGATGCAGAAATGACTGTAACACAGTCTCTGCCCTCCTGGAGTGCATAGCTCCGTGAGGGAGACAGACAGAAACTCCAAGTTATGGTGTAGGAGGAGCTAGGCTGGAAGAAATCCTAAAGAGGAGAAAATAAACGTTTCTTCTTCATGAGCTTGTTCTCACTTCAGGCACAAGGAAGTGAGGTAGACAATGTGATTTCAGATAGAGTTAGGTGCTCTGAGGGGAAAAAAAGAGGATAAGGTAAGAGAATGCCTGGGGATAGAAGGAATGCCCCCATTTCCCTTTCCCTGGAGGGACCACTTTAAACCTGTTTAATTCTTTAGAAATTTACTTATTTCTAAATAACGTTTATAATGTTACTTCCTATTTTTTGGTTTAGATGTTATATGTTTACTTCCCACTAGGGAAGATAAGGATTTAGCTCTGTTTTTAATTTTAGTTTTTGAGATCTTACTTTTACGTGTAGAATTAAAATCTAATGAAACCCATTGTTTTATGGTAACTTAGAGTAGCCCTTGCACCAGTGGCCGCTGTCCACCTGCTCAGCCTCATCTGGTGCTGCATTTCCCACTGCTCTTTGGCCATGTTGGCCTCCTCTCGTTTTTTTTTAAATTTGTTTGTTTTTGTTTTTGAGACAGAGTCTCACTCTGTTGCCCAGGCTGGAGTGTGGTGGCGCGATCTCAGCTCACTGCAACTTCTGCCTCTAGGGTTCAAACGATTCTCATGCCTTAGCCTCCCAAGTAGCTGGGACTACAGGTGCCTACCACCACGCCCAGCTAATTTTTGTATTTTTAATAGAGATGGGGTTTCTCCATGTTGGCCATGCTGCTCTTAAACTACTAAACTCAAGTTATCCCCCTGCCTCGGCCTCCCAAAATGCTGGGATTATAGGCATGAGCCACCACGCCCAGCCAATGCTATTATAATTAACTATTTTATTTTATTTTTCTTAAGTTTCACATTGATTGTTAAAAAGAAGAAAATTATAGAAATACCCATAATAGCTTAAGTTTGTAGAGTTTCCCTTCCCTGTTCCCAGCTATCTTATGTGAAATGGAGGCAGGAAGAGCCACATGTATTTTAGGCACACGCAACCTAGTCCTAGCACATAGGAAGCACACAGCGAAAATTTGTAACATTAAAAAATAAAAAGTTTTCTTATGGTGACCACAGAAATTATAGCCACAAATCCCAGGCAAAGATTGAGAAAAGAGAACAGACATCTAGGAGATTTTGGCTTTTGAGAACTAACCAAAGAAAGTCAAAGTTTCTCTTCTGCCAAGAGGGCAGACAATGTTTTGAAGTGTTTGTAGGTGGTTCAGGAACTCAGAGAAGTCAGCAATTCAGAGAGAGGCTGCAGTCCTACCCAGAATGAGAGAAGCCAGGCAACCGGCAGCTTGGAATCTCTCACTTGCTAGTTTGGGCTTTGTTCCAAAAAACTCCCAGTTCTTCTGAAGATCTGCTTGCACTCTCTTTGTCCCAGTGGCTGAGTCATGGCCTTGAGAAGGCCCTAGATATTCAGAAAGCCTCCAGAAGGCCCCAGTTCCATTTTACATTTATGGAGTGCTTCCTGCATGTAAAGCCTTATATCAGGCCACAAGAGAAATTGAGGTCAAGTAGAAAGATCAGTGGGCAGACTGAGCAAGGTTCTAGCCCTTACTTTATCCTTGTGTTCTTGCTCAAATTATTCTCTGAACCTTGGTTTCTAATGATGTAAATCAAGAATATTTTTACTGCTTGTACAGTAGATCACGTTGTGTTCTGTATAGATGGTACCTCCTAAAATACATGACTTCAATGATCTTAGGTTTGTGCATGGACCCAGGTGGAATTTGGATTCCTTATGCTTATGACCAGAATTGGAAGGCCAAGATGTGCCCGTTTCACAGAATAACACAATGATTGCTCAGATCATCCATTCTTCACAGAAGCTTCTTTTTCTTCTCCTTGTCCAGCTTTATTAAGGCATAATCGATAAATTAAAATTTTATATATATGTATGGTGTACAACTCGATGTTTTGATATAGGTACACATTGTGAAATGATTAGATCGAGTGAATGAGTATGCCCTTGCCTCACATGCTTATCATTTTTTTGTGGTGAGAACATTTAAAATCTACTTTGTTAGCAATTTTCAAGTATACAGCAGCCCATTATTAATTGTAGTCACCACACTGCACAATAGATATCCAGAACTTATTCATCCTGCATAACTGACATTTTGTACCGTTGAACAAATGTCTCCCTAGAAACTTCTTAAGACTCAAGCCCATGACAATCACTGGTCTCCTTTGTAGATCTCTTGCTCTGGTAACCCTAAAGATGCCTACAGCTGGTGTTTTGTCAACCACAGGGCATGGTGAGCCATGATTGATCCCAAAACCTCGTGTAAAATTTCTTAGCACTGAGGTCCAGGGCTCTGGTGTCTCTGCACTATTTCTCTGATCTGCCCACTTCTTGCTTCGACTGACCTTTAAAAGAGGCTCTCCAAGGTGGACTTTCTTCTGCAGAGGCCACTGAAGCTCTTCCCTTTCAATCAGACCCTTCCTAGCACAGATGAAAACTCAGCTCCTCCAAGGAGCACGAGGAAAAGTCACCTAAAGTGATAGCCCTGCTCAGATGTGTAAGGTTTACATGTTAGTCATATCGAGTTTACAAAAGCAAGCATACCTACTCTGGAAGAAGGAAACTGGAGGACCTGCTGCACCTTTTACCTGAGATAAATAGCTGGGAGATGTTGCAACAACCCTGAACTCCTTCTGGGAAAGGGTGCGCTGTTTATCTTTGGAGTCCGCCAACATGGTGGTGAATGCTAAGGCTGCAAGCTCCACACCCTTTTTGCATTGCTTCCGTCTAACATGCAGCCTCTCACTGTCAGGTCCCAGCCTGCAGTGCCACAGTGGGCTGTTGGACGGGAGAAATGGTACTTTTCATGTGGTCAGCATGGGCTTCTGTCCAGCAGGACAACACTGTGCGTCCTTTGAGGCTTGATTTCTTTAGTGTTTGGAGCTAAGCCAAATGGCCAGTGCCAGGAAGAAGGCAGTGCCCTATAATGTGTGGATGCTCTTGTCAGTCAAGGCTAAAAAGACTCCAGCTAGGACATTTCTGGTGAAAGGTGCTTTTCAGCCCTGGGGCATTTGCATTCTGAGTGAGGGCCCAGCCCGATAGAAGAGGACCTCCCTGTGCAGTAGGAGCGAAGTCTCACTCAGAATAAAATCTATGGGAGGTAGGGGGTAGAAAAAGGGGTGAGACAGAGGAAAATCCTAGTTGTGGCTATTCTGGCCCCATTCAGAAATGGCTCACTCATTGAGGGGGACACTTTCCTGGAATTCCTTCTTTTCAGACTTGAAGGTATGAAAAATTATGAAAGAAAAAGGAGGAAAAAGAAAAAATGAAACAAAGGAAAACAGTACTTTTAGGCATCCTCCTCTTTGGGAAGTTGGCACTAGTCACACACACTAATTAGAAATCTCTGTTTGCATCGTGCAGACACAATGGGCTGAAAGTGAACCAAGTGACGAGGTCTCTGTGTATGTGTTTCTCTGTCTCTGTCTCTGTGTCCCTTACACTGTCTCTCTCTCTCTGTTCCTCTGTATCTCTTTCTGTGTTTCTCTATCTCTCTGTGTCTCTGTCACTGTTTCTCTTTCTTTTCTCTGTCTGTTTCCCTGTCTCTGTGTCTCTGTCCCCCTCCCTTTTCATATGTGTGTATGGGTTCCAGTGGACCAATAGCCAGTTCTCTTTTGTTTTGATTTTATTTTAGTAAAAAGAAAAGAAAGTCCCTGATAAATAAACCTGAATTAACGGGAATTGTCTTATCTATTCCTGAATGCAGTCTTCAGAACCAGACAGAAATGGATTCAAATTATGCTTGGCAGTTTCATGACTTTAGCTAATTCATATAATCTCCCTGAATACCAGGTGAGAATTCGTCACCTATAAAATGAGACTATCAAGCCTGGTTCATGGTTGGGTGGTGTGATTAGATGAGGTAACTGTGTAAAGCCCCTTAGCTCAGTAGGGGATGTGTGGAAGTGAGGCTGGAGGAAGAGACCAATATTGGCTGGGGCTGGCAGCTTTGGAAGCCGTAGGAAGTGTCTTGTTTTTATCCCCAAAGCAAAGAGAAATCAGCAAAGGTTTTAAATAAGCTAGTGAGGGGTGGTTGTGATGTGGAGAAGGCATTGTTGAGGGTGGAAAGAGCCAAGACCAGAGGTGGGAGGACCCATTAGGAATTATTGCAGTGGTCCAAGTGACTTGACATTCTAGGGGCTTTCATTTTGATTTCCCGGCTTTTGGTACTGCACCTGCTCCTAACTCTGTGAAAAGCTTTGACCTTCAGGTTCCTAATCTTTGACCTGACCTGTTACTAAGCTTACTCCCTGGATTAAATGAAGCTTTGGTTCAGTTTTGTTAATACAATATTTATTAAGTACCTATCATGTGCTAAGAACTCTGCTGGCTGAATATAGAGTTTAATGTAGAAACAGTAAATAGGTTTCAACTACTCACTGGTAGAGTCTGTACTGAAAGAATTAAGAGGGCCAGGATTGATTAGCCATGTTTGCTGTGGGTGAGGAGAGTGATGGCTGCATGTTTGTCACACATTTGCTATCTCTGATCCAGTGACTCCCACCTCCTATATTCCACCCTCGCTTGATCCTGGCTCTCCTCAGACCATCTTCTTATCTTCAAACAGTTCCCATGAGGCTGGACACAACAGCAAGCCTTGTCGTTGCTGCTTGCCTAGGAAATATTGGAAAAGAGGCATTCTTCCAGCATGGAGACTGCTAAACCAGCAGTGTGTTAGCTGACGAGGGCATCCACGTGGAGAGAACATGCCAGGCAATGAACAGAGAGGAAAACAGAGTTAAGAGATACAGAGGCTGAATAGGAGTGACCATCCAGGCCTGGAGCCAGTAACACCAGAAGCTGTCATCATGGGAGAGGTATGGATGTTTGCCCACAAATGGGTGAATTGTGTGTCCTGGCACGGCTTGAAACTTCACTCGATAGATGCTCTCATCATGGGAGAGACATGGATGTGTGCCCACAAATGGGATGAATTGTGTGTCCTGGAACGGCTTGAAACTTCACTCAGGAGCAGCCACATATAGAGAGTGGAGCAACGGCAGGGTAAGGTGGCGAGCTGAGTAAACAGATGGCAACTAAGGTGGACTTATGAACATGTGAATGTTTCTTGGCAGATTTTCAGAAGAAGTTAGGAAAGGGAAACCACATAGACTAAACTTTCTATCACACCAGAAGAATGCTTGAATTATTGCTTTTTGGAATAGGAAAGAGAAGAATGAAATATAATTATAGTTTGGGACAGCTAAAAGTGGGTGTGCCTCCCCCATGCTCTTTCTTTTCCATTCATAGCGCTGGAAGTAAAGGGCTTTGGGAAGGCCAAGTTACAAGGCAGAAGCCTTCTGGGTTCCTGAGCCAGCCTCTGTGAGAAGGAGAGCTGCTTGGAAGAGTCACCCAACCCGTATAATACTCTGATGAGAAAATAACTTCGGGTGCTGTACTACTGAGTGTTTGAGGTCACAGTCTCACAGGCTATTGCAGCCTATTCTACAATGGCCAGAAAGGGCTAAAATTTCCAGAACCGCAGGGTTTAGAATGGATTATTTATATACTGCCCATTAAAAACTCTCTACCACTTATTTGTTCACACAATGCTCCTTTTAGCAATAATGCAACTAAGCTAGGCCATGATTTGATGAGATGAAGACTTTCATTATTGCTTACATTATAAATTGCTGGAAGGTTTTGGAAAGCAATTTGGCAATATTTATCAATTGTCTTAAAATATTCGTACTCATTGTGCTAGTCATTCTACTTCTAGCAATCTAGCCTAAGGAAAGAATGAGAAATGTGAGAAATGTGTGTAAAGAATAATGTACACAGACATTTATGACCATCATTGAAACGAAATACATTTTTATCAATATCAGAATAGTAGGAAATTATGGTACCTGCAAAAAATACAATATTATGTGTCATTTCCATTTTTGTTTATGAAGACATTCTAATGGCATGACGAAGCATTTAGATTATAATGTCAGTGAGATATCAGGAAACAGAACTATACAAAGCCCTACTTACTCTGTGTATAAGAAATTCCTATTTATAGGAAAAATAGAAGAAATACAATTTAACAATTAACAGTGTTTATTTTTCTTACTGATAGGATTATATGAGATTTTTATTTTCTTCTGTATGCATTACTGTATTTTCCAGTTTTAAAAAATGTTCATTTTTTATAGTGAAGGAAAAGATGACAAAAAGCTTTATTTTAAAGTGTTATGCCCAGGTTGAGGCTGTCATGGGGTTCTCAAAGCACTTTCTGCAATATATTCAAGAGATGATTTTTACCCAGTCTCTAAATGTAGCCCTTCTCTGAGGGTCAGTAAATGCTTAATCAGAAAAGCTTCCAGGCCTTTATTGCTGGTCAAGCGTCTGAGCATGTAATAAAGGCAGTAATCAGAGTATGATTTCTGCAAGGTGGAGAGACTTTTGCAAATAGTGCTCACTTGCACCTAACCTCTATCTTCCCTGTGAAAACAAGACACAGAGAGACAAGGGAATGCTCAGGTGAAAGCTGGGATGGGTTGAGATGGGCAAAGAATAAGAGCAAGAGGGGAAAAGCACAAGAAAGAGCATACAGGCAGCACATCTCGAAGGACAAAAATATGTGTACTTCTAGCATTGCATAGGCATCCTTAAGGAATTTGCAACAGGACAATCAGAGTTATTGAATTACAGATAAAAGATACCTGAATAATTGCAGGCGACAAGACCGAGAGTTCCCCATAAGGAGTACCAAAGCCCTGATATCTAGAGGTATGTGTTCTAACGTAATGGACCCAGATTAGCATTACCTAATAACAATAATAATGGTAATCACAATAATAGTACAAAATGAGATGAGCATCCACATAGAACCAGACAACATATTTCCTCTACCCTAAAGAAGAGGAATCAGATATTAATATCGCATCAGCGTTGTATTGCTTTTAGCATTTGTTTTCATGTTCCACTGTGGCCCAAGAAATATAAATGAGAATGTCTGATGGAGAAAAAAATTTGGTATGGGCCTTCACTATAGTTAACATCCTTAGAACAACGTAGTGCGTTGGAGGAGTAGGCAAAGCGCATAGAGTCAACGGCTCCATCTATGCCTCATTAATTCATTAATTCATTCACCCACTCATTTGGCCCATGTGTGCTGAGAATCTTCTGAAATGTGCTAGGCACTGGAGACGCGGAGATGAATCCATCCTGTTTTCAATGAGCAAAGGATCTAAAGGAGAAACAACCATGCAAATGAACTATTATACAGTGTGGGAAGTGCTGTAATTGTAAGTGTGCAAAGTGTAGAGTGCACACCCCAGAGTTTTCCAGGTCAAAGGAGGAGAAAGGGAGTTCCAGGCAGTGGCAGGAAGCATGCCATGCAAAGCCAGAGAGGTGAGGGGCAGAACATGTCTGGGAACCGAAAGATATTTGATGTGGTTGGAGTTTACATGTGGAGAATGACAGCCTGTGACTCTGAAGCTGGACTGAGAATGGCCTATATGCCACAGCAGTTCTTAACCTTGGTTGAGCATTGGTGGGACAGTTTTTAAAATATTTATGTTTGAGTTCTACCCAGAGATTCTGATTGAATTGATCTGGCAAGTGGCTGGGACAATGGGACCTTAAAAGCTCCCCAGGGGAATTTAAGGTGCAGCCAGCGCTGAGAACCATTGCTTAAGGAGATGGAAAAATCATTGAATTATTTAATCAATTTGTGTTTTCATAATATTACTTTGGCAGTACTATGGAGGTCAGAGACTGGTGGCAGGGAGGCAAGTGAGAGAGTAAGTACAAATGTCCAGATGAGAGACGATGAAGGCTTTAAATAAGACATTGGCAATGAGGAAGGAAGGGAGGAACAAGATATAAGAGATCTGAGTGGATAGAATTGATACAATGGAATGGGAGGGAGGAAAAAGAACAAAAGCAGATATTCAGATTTCTTGAGTAAATACTGGTGTCATCACTGAAATGTGAAGCATAGGTGAAGAATAGGGTTGGTACATGATTAAGTGTTTGGAAAGCAGGGACAGAGATAATAAGTTCGATTCATCTCTTGCTGAGTTGGAAGTGGCCACGTAATCCTTTCCATCTTTCAAGGTCTCGCTGTCACTTTATAGGCTTTTCCAGCTGCATGGATTGTTCAATATCCATGCCAATCTTCTCAGCGCTTTCTGACAATGCAGAGGCTGAAAGGGAAAGTCTGCATTTGCCAGACACAATACAGCTAGAGCTCTGCATGAGATTTAGGCTCTGCCAATCAGACATACCCACATGAGATGCAAAAGGCAGAAGTGAAACATGGCAAGATGGAAGCTACACTTCATCTGTTTCAGGTGGCAAGCATGCTCATGCAGGCCTTTGGAGCTGGACTTTTGTTTGTTTGGTTGGTTGGTTGGTTTTGTTTTCCTTTTTTTTTTTTTTTTTTTTTTTTGTTTTGTACACCGGTTTCACTGCCCTTCTCTTACATTACAAAGGAAAGAGGGCACCTATCATCCATCCCAATTTTATTATAGGGTTTTGCCCCAGAGTGAAAAATCCTCCTGGGTTACAAAGAAGGGGACAATTTCAAATATTAGTATTTATGAAACTTCCTTTGATTTGTTACTGGGCTTTATATCTTCTCCTGCCTAGTACATATTTTCATTAAGATAAAAGTGTGGCTTTTAGGGAGGTGTGGCTTTATACATAGGGATGTTATAAATTCAGATGTATTATAGAGTGTTACAGGAGGGAGGAGTGACACTTTTCACTTAACCACCTCTCTGGAGCAAATATTGTCAAGGAATGCCTTACTTCTGACAGCAAAGCCTGTTAGAATACAGCAGAAAGTGCAAGTGAGAAGTAATAGAAGCAGCTGGGCCTGTCTCCTTTCTAACCAATACACACAGGGCAAGGCTCCAGTCTCTCTCTCTCTGTCTCCCTGCTGTAGATTTAGAATGCTCAACATTCATAAAAATCATGCTGAGAAATACTCGTTTCCTAGGAAGTGTGCTCTCTGCATTTTCTTTATTTTCTGCAAAGGGAAAGAGCTTGGAGATAACTCTCATTCATGTGGTCTTGGTCCATGTCTCATTTGCATGTTCTGTATTTCAAGGAAAAAGAGGTGATAAGTTTTATGTTTAACTTAAAAAACAGACCAATGTTACCTTTTTTAAAGTAAAAGTAACACATAAGAGGTGAGAAGTGTTTTATATTATTGTGAACACTTATCTAGACTCCTTTTTGTTTGCTTTTACCAAAAGATTATCAGATAAATTTAACATCTATTTCACTGGAAATAAAAATAAATAAAATCTTCAATGTATAGTCTTAGTTTTGCTGCAGAAAAGATATTGAGTAATGAGTTTCTTAAAAAGTAGGTTAAAATGATATATTAGGTTAAAATACAGTATGTGGAATGAAATGAAAGTCAAACTTTAAGAAGAGCAAGCAACAATGTTAAATGTTAGCTAATATAGGTTTGCATACATACAGTACTTCATAAAATTATGGTGGGAATTGAGGTGTAGAATATTTATATCCCACTGGATACATTTACAATAACCATATGTCAGTTTAATTTTAAAAATTAATATGGACAATGTACCATAAATTACATGATTTGCAGCTACTTAATGATGAAATATTTTAGATGTCAACTTAAAAATGTGCATATACATATAGGCTTTCAAAATTGTTTTAGAAAGTATGACAGTAAAAGAAAAATGTGAAGACCACGTATACAAGGACAAGTCTACGGAACTTCTTGACAACTTCAACCCACTCCTCCTTCCACCCCACTGCCCCTGGAGAGAAGAGTCTGGGTGGGATCAGAGAATGCAAATTAACTTTAACATTAGCCTGAGAAAAATGCCACTGGAAGCACCAGCCTGCTGCAAGGGCCATTATTCTGATGCATCCCACACTAACACAAAAGGAGAGACTCCAGGTCCTTGGCTGTTTGCATGATTCATGCCTACAGTCCCCTCTCTCAGGCTAATCCAGACTTGACAAAAAATGAAAAGTGTGGGCATGTCTTGTGCTGGTATGTCTCACACACGTCACTACACCATTTACACACGGCTGATTTTACAGCCATTTACAACTATCAGGTACAAGCAGGAACATGCTAGTCTGTGTATTAATTGCTATTTGGATAAGTGTTATGGGTTTATGAATAGCTGCATATGACGGAGAAAGTGAAAAATGGGTCAATGGCATGCTTTTCTTCACCTTTCTTTTTTCTAGCTTTGTTTCTCAGCTCAAAGCTTCCCTACTTTACCTGCCCACATTGGGCCACATCTGGCTCTTGTGAATTAAAAGCTTTTAAAACCCAGGAGGTTTCACTCACTAAGGCTTTTAGAGTGGTCTCCAGGCGATTGTGGCCTCAAATTGTCTGCCTGTCCATGATTTAGAAACCCCACTGAGATTCTGCCATCTTCAAGTCTTTGTTAGAGAGCCAAAGCCCTCCAGGCAGCTTCCCAAGACGTCGGCACCTTGGCAACGCCCTGGTTTGAACACGATTTTAACAGCGACTAATTCCCTAGGCTGTGGCATTGCCGCAAATGGCTCATCATTTTACAGGCAAGTTTCAACAGTCGTGTAACCAGATGAGAATATTTTCCCAAACAATAGCGTTGTGACAGAAAACAACTAAGGCATGTCAGGGGGACAGCTGCAAGGCGGGTCACAAATGGAAGTGGGATGAATTATCTACTTTCTGGAGTGATTACTTATTTAAATCCGTAATAGTTTCTAAGGGAAGGGAGTTGTTTGCAACTATGGGCAGATTTTTTGGAATATTTATAACATGCAAGAAGGAGTTTATATTCAAGGACAATAGCTGCCAGTGGGTGCAGATTATTAGAAGAATTACTCTCCAGTTCCAACCCAAGTTTTGAATGGAAGAAAAAGTCGCTGCCCAGAAACTCTGGCTAGACACACTGGCCTGAAACAACAAATTCATCCCTTGGTTTTGATGTGTTATTATCTCATCCTCCCCACTGCACTGTCATCTGCCTGAAGGATCATTGAAAATCCTGATGCTGCCTTGGTGATTCTGATAATCCATTGGTTCAGGATTCCACCCCATGAATCCTTGTACCAAGGTACCAAGGACAGTGTGCCCAAGGATAGGATGTTTAATTTCTGCAAAATCAATCTCTAAAATACATGGTAGTACTCAAACACCTGTCTTTTACCTTATAGCCCATTATAAACTAACTCCCAAGTTCATTTAACCCCACATAGACTCTAGTTGAAGGTTCAGCTCAGGTTGCCTCTAAAGATATGAAAGCACAGATGACATGTATGAAGGGATGCTCACAAAGAGGCCACCCTTTATTGCATTCATTTCTCATGACAGTAATCACTACTTGAAAATGTGTTGGTGGCATGCTCTTTAAACAGAGCAAAGTGAATTCTCATTTTAGGGCTACTAAGCAAATATTCTTATCCCCATATCTCCATATGAAGATGATGATTAAATCAGAGATGCCAGAGATTTCCCCCAAGTGACTGGCTTCTATGAAGCAGAGCCCAGTTCGTCTGACTCTGAAGCCTGGGTCCTTTCCACCACATCCACTACATTTGCTGCCATTAACTCTTCTTTCCATGAACTTGAGTAGTAAGTCCACAGTCCTAACCATGTGCCTTGTGATTTTGTAGACTTTGGCAACATCATCTCTGAGCATTTCCAGCAATAGAGTCCTGTTTGTCTTAGAATTGATGGGCAGGTAGAGGCTCAGCTGCAACTTCTCTTAGTTGCGCTTCTCTGGAATTTCTCCAGCTCTGCCAACTTTTCCTTGAATTTTGATGGCCAGGCCTGCAACAAGTTCTCCAGGGGCTATACCTACCCCCCTTGTGGTGCAAGGATAGGAGCCATCTCTTGCTCGTTTTTTTTTTTTTTTTTTTTTTTTGAGATGGAGTTTCTCTTTTGTTGCTCAGGCTGGAGTGCAATGGCCCGGTCTTGGGTCACTGCAACATCTGCCTTCCGGGTTCAAGCAATTCTCCTGTCTCAGCCTCCCAAGTAGCTGGGATTACAGGCACCCACGACTACGCGTGGCTAATTTTTGTATTTTTAGTAGAGACAGGGTTTCACCATGTTGGTCAGGCTGGTCTCAACTCCTGACCTCAGGCAATCACGACCCACCTCGGCCTCCCAAAGTGCTGGGATTACAGGTGTGAGACACCGCGCCCAGCCCCTTGCTTGCATTTTAATTTCCAACATTGACCACAAAATTCCACAATTCTGAGCCGGAAGAAAGCTTAGTTGTCGTCTATCCTGATGGTATTCACACTTAAGTATGCAACAGACTCATCTGGAGGGCTTGTTATCTATTTGCTATCTATTGCTGTGTAACAAATTACTCCAAAAATTAGCAGCTTAAGATAACACACATTCATTGTCTCACATAGTGTCTGTGGGCCGGGAATCCAGAAATGGCTTAGCAGAGTGGTTCTGGCTCAGGGTCTCTCTGAAACTGCAATCAAGGTGTTTGTTGGGCCTGCAGTCATCTGAAGGCTTGAATGGGGCAGAATGAACCATTTCCAAATGGGCTCACACACATGGCTCGAGGTGAGATCTCTGTTCCTCACCACATGGGCCTCTCCATAAGGTTGCTAGACTATCCTAAAGATCTGGCAGCTGGCTTTCCTAAAGTCAGTAATCCAAGAAAGAGATCAAGAGAATGATCAAGCCATAGTGTATTTTGTAATCTAATCTTGGAAAAGATAGTCACAACTTCTGATGCATTTTAGTCATCAGACAGATCAATTCTGGTACCAGGTGAAAAAGGACTACACAAGAGTATACATTCCAGGAGGTGGACGTCATTGGAGACCATCTTGGAGTCTGGCCATCACAGCTTGTTGAAACACAGATTTCTGGGCTCTGTCTGCAGAGTTTCTGATTTGAGATGGGGTTCAAGACTTTTATAAAAATGTTTCAGGTGATGCTGATGTTACTCATCTAGGACACACACTTTGAGAACCACTGATCCACCTCATATTCTGATTTTATAGATAAAACTGAGTCCCTCAAAGATGGGAAAAAATGGTGAGCAGGAAGCATACCAATAATTATTGAATACTTACTATGTTTCAGGCACCAGGCAGGAGCCTTTACATATATTTTCTTCTTTAACACAACAAACCCTGTGTATTACTCACCACTTCATGAATGAGGAAACTAAAACGAAGGATTGAGTAGATCAAGTAGGCTTTATCCCTGGGATGCAAATTTGGTTCAATATACACAAATCAATAAATGTGATTCATCACATAAACAGAAAACGAAGACAAAAACCTCATGATTATCTCAATAGATGTAGAAAAAGCTTTGGATAAAACGCCCCTTCACGTTAAAAACTCTGAATAAACTAGGCATTTAAGGAACATACCATTAAAAAATAAGAGCCATCTGTGACAAATGCACAGTCAACATCGTACTGAATGGGCAAAAGCTGGAAGTATTCCTCTTGAAAACCAACAAAAGGCAAGGGTGCCCTCTCCCACCACTCCTATTTAACATAATATTGGACGCCCTGGCCAGAGCAATCAGGCAAGAAAAATAAAGGGCATCCAAATAGGAAGAGAGGAAGTCAAACTATTCCTGTTTGCAGTTGACATGATTCTATGTCTAGAAAACCCCATAATCTCAACCTGAAAGCTCCTTCAACTGATAAACAACTTCAGCAAAGTTTCAGAATACAAAATCAATGTCCAAAAATTACCAGCATTCCTATACACTAACAACAGCCAAGCTGAGAGCCAAGTCAGGAATGTAATCCCCTTCACAACTGCCACAAAAAGAATAAAATACTTAGGAATACAGCTAACCAGGGAGGTGAAAGATCTCTACAATGACAATTAGAAAATGCTGCTCAAAGAAATCAGAGATGACACAAACAAATGGAAAAACATTCTATGCTTATGGATAGGAAGAATCAATATCATTAAAATGGCCATACTGCCCAAAGCAATTTATAGACTCAATGATATTCCTATTAAACTACCAATGACATTCTTCACAGAACTAGAAAAAAACTATTTTAAAATTCATATGGAACCAACAAAGTGTCCAAATAGCCAAGGTAATCCTAAGCAAAAGAATAAAGCCAGAAGCATTACATTATCTGACTTCAAACTATATTACAAGGCTACAGTAACCAAAACAGCATGGTATTGGTATGAAAAGAGACACATAGCCCAGTGGAAAAGAATAGAGAGCCCAGAAATAAGACTGCACACCTACAACTATCTGATCTTTGACAAAGCTGACAAAAAGAAGCAATGGGGAAAGGACTCTTTATTCAATAAGTGGTGCTGGGATAACTGGCTAGTCATATGCAAAAGATTGAAACTGGACTCCTTCCTTACACCATATACAAAAATTAACTTAAGATGGATTAAAGACTTAAAAACCCAAAACTATAAAAACACTGGAAGACAACATAGGTAATTCCATTCTGGATGTAAGAATGGGCAAAAATTTCATGACAATGGCAACAAAAGCAAAAATTGACAAATGCATTCCAATTAAACTAAAGAGCTTCTGCACAGCAAAATAAACTATTAGCAGAGTGAACAGACAACCTGCAGAATGAGAGAAATTTTTGGCAAACTATACATCTGACAAAGGCCTGATACCCAGCATCTATAAGGAACTTAAACAAATTTCCAAAAATGCCCAAACCACCCCGTTAGAAAGTGGCCAAAAGACATGAACACTTTTCAAAAGAAGACATACATGTGGCCAACCACCATATGAAAAAAGGTTCAACATCACTCATCATTAGAGAAACGCAAATCAAAACAAGGAAGGCCCAGTGCGGTGGCTCATGCATATAGTCCCAGCACTTTGGGAGGCTAAGTTGAGTGGATTGCTTGAGCTCAGGAGTTCGAGACCAGCCTGTGCAACATCTCTACAAAAAAACCCCATCTCTACAAAACATACAAAAATTAGCCAGGTATAGTGGTGTGTTCCTGTACTTCCAGCGACTCAGGAGGCTGAGGCGGGAGGCTCACTTGAGCCTGGGAGGTGAAGGTTGCAGTGAACTGAGATTGCCCTCCAGCCTGGTGACAGAGTGAGACCGTCTATCTCAGGGAAAAAAAAAAAAAAAAAAGAAAATCACAGTGAGACACCGTCTCATGTCAGTCAGAATTACTGTTATTAAAAAATCTAAAAATAATAGATGTTGGTGAGGTTGTGAAGAAAAAGGAACACTTATACAATGCTGATGGAGTGTAAATTAGTTCAACCAATGTGTAAAACAGTGTGGCAATTCCTTAGAGACCTGAAAACAGAAACACCATTCAACCCAACAGTCCCATTACTGGGTATATACCCAAATGAACATAAATAATTCTACCATAAAGATACATGCATGCATATGTTCATTGTAGCATTATTCACAATAGCAAAGACATGGAATCAACCTAAATGCCCATCAATGGTAGACTGGATGAAGAAAATGTGATACATATACACCATGGAATACTATGTAGCCACGAAAAAGAACAAGATCATATCCTTTGCAGGAACATGGATGGAACTGGAGGCCCTTACTTATAGCAAACTAATGCAGGAACAGAAAACCAAATACTGCCTGTTCTCACTTATAAATGGGAGCTAAATGATGAGAACATGCAGACACATAGAGGGGAACAACACACACTAGAGCCTATTGGAGGTTGGAGATTGGAAGGAGGGAGAGGATCAGGAAAAATAACTAATAGGTACTAGGCTTAATACCTGGGTGATGAAATAATCTGTACTACAAATCTCCATGACACAAGTTTACATGTATAACAAACCTGCACATGTACCCCTGGACTTCAAATGAAAGTTAAAAAAAAAAAGAAAAGAAAGATTAAGTAACTTTCCCAAGTTCATATATAGTTACTGACAGGGAGAAGACTAGAACCCGGATCTCCTGACTCCGAAGTCAAAGTGTTTTGTACCACCCAATAGCCCCAAATCTATTATTCCATTATTATATGTAGGTTATTTTCCTTGAAAATGCCTTAGTTGTGTTATTATGGCCCTATCACACAAAACTGGAGAATCACCGTGTAAATTGTACCCATTGAATTGCAGCACATACACTAAAAATTGACTTTAGTTTCATTTAAAGACAGAGATTCAACATTCATGCTGCTTTGTAAGTCTTGTAGAACATATCTCAGAAACATTTGTTCCAGCAGGGATCCTCGCAGGACTCTGACAATTATGCCAATTACTCACAGGATGTAACCTCACCTTATTTAAGTGCAAGTCTCCTAAAAGGCCCATGACTTAGGCTCATCATTTGTAAAATAGGAAGAAAAATAACCTCTTCCTTGCTCCCCTCATAGGGTTATTGTAAGAATTCAATGAAACAATATATGCAAATTTCTTTGCAAACTGCTAAGTGTCTTGCTCATAGAAGATGCTATTGCTATTGCTGCATTTTTCAATCCAGTGTCTGCTTATTTCTATTCTTGTGTTTTTATCTCCTATTTTTACAAACAGGATGTTGGACTTAATCGAAAGCCATTTAGGCATTCATTGAGATGATTATCTGACTCTTCTTATATAACAGGTATTTTTCAGGTAGAATCAGCTCTAGGGTAAGAATTTTAAAAAATTAAAAAGAGGGAAAAAACAATCTCTTACCCTACGCAAAGCTCTCACCTAAGTATTTAGCTTATACACTTTTCAAAACAAGTCTGTAAGGGTAAAATCTATATCTCCTTGTTAGATGTAGGAGATAAGATAAACGAACCTAAGTTCATTCCTCTACAATAGGATTTGACTTTAAGCTTCCTCGGTATAGTAAAATTACTCAGCAGAGTACATGGCTCAGAAAATGTTCAATGAATGAAAACTTTCAAATACTGCCCTGAAGCATCTATTGGTGATTATCAGAACCACCCTACCACCATATTTGATGGGCCTTTGGAATCAGATATTTGGAAAGCAGCCATAGGAGGGAGGCTTACGAATCCTTTCTTCTCAGCATGGAGCATGGTGGAAAGATGTTCTCCAGTAGGGAGTCAGATTTCTATTAAGTCCATTGTTGCTGACTTTTTCCTGTATTATGGATGATATTGGGAGCAGAATTTCCTGATGATGACCATTCGACATTTTATTAAGACATCCAGAAAATGCAATGGTCACTAGGAGGCAGCGTGGGTTAACTGAGAACCAAATTGCTTGGGGACAGGATTATCGGATGTGTAGATTAAGAAAATGTCAAAATGGCATTATAAATAATGTATTTTTAAAAATTAATAACGTTTTAAAGAACATATTTTAATTTTAATTAATTTGTTTATTTTTGATGCCCCAACAGCTTTATTAAGTGCTTTTTTTCTTCTTTTCTTTTGAGACAGAGTCTCGCTCTGTCACTCAGGCTGGAGTGCAGTGGCACGATTTCAGCTAACTGCAACCTCTGCCTCCTGGGTTCAAGTGATTCTCATGCCTCAGCCTCACAAGTAGCTGGGATTACAGGCATGCACCACCATGCCCAGCTAATTTTCTCTTCTTTTTTTTTTTTAGGTAGAGATGGGGTTTCACCATGTTAGCGAGGCTGGTCTCGAACTCTTGACCTCAAATGATTCAGCTGCTTTGGCCTTCCAAAGAGCTGGGATTAGAGGCATGAGCCACTGCACCTGGCCTATTAAGTCCTTCTTTCTGTGGATGACAGGACCTCATAGCTGGAGAGCTGGAAGAGAAGCCAGGAAGTTGTGCTCTCAGTACAACTAAAGGGGTATGGAGGTGCCCTGAATTTCTTAGGACCCTCACTCCGCCCGTCCTAAGCATGGGCATGATATGTTGCCAATTTTTGTTCATGGTATCTGGCTGCTTTATCTCGTCTGGGCTAAAGGTGAAGTCACAAAATATTTCACAAAATATTTTGAGCCAGATGGAGAAAATAGGTCTTGATATAGTTAGGAAATTTTGAACAACTGGTTGAAAGTTATACCCTCCCAAATATTGATCAAGTGACATGATCCTTCACCCTGTCCTATGTGGTGGTTTCATTCAAGCTTTTGTCAAAAGTTGATGACATGCTTATCAAATTTAGAGATGTTGTAAAGCTAGAAGGAATACAGACCATGGTCTGTGATAGAATAAACCAGCACATTGTATATTTCTCAGCACATAATAGATGCTCAATAAATGGCTGATGAGTTTTGATAATTGACTAATTGCTTAGAACCAATGAGTGGAAGTTACAGAGGCATGTATTTGAGCCCCAGTAAGGGCTAATATTAGCCTTGTTAAACACTGAAAAGTGATGAATCATAAAACAATAAGTTCTCCTTTTTGCAAAGCTGTGAAAGCAGGATATATTTAATATATGATCCTCCAGATCATAACTCCAAGATCAAGCAGAGAATCTTGGAGTAGAGGGCAGTGCCAAGGCTCTGGCCAGATCTCCCTGCATCCTCTTTACCATCTCAAATGTTACTTCCAGCTTCTGTGTTCTTGTGCCAATGATGCAGTTGTGGGGACCCCAGCTCCCTTACCTTGAGTTTGGATAAACTCTAAGATGTAATTTATCTCCCCTGAGGCTCCCCTGTGGCATCAAACTAACTCTGTGACTTGGTCTCAAGTCTCACCCTGGTCGAGCCTCTTTTCCTTCCCTTTTCTGTTTCTCTGGTTCTCTTACCGGTTTCTCCTGGAAGTGCTTCTTTAATATATCCCTTGCGCACAAATGCTTGACTCAGGGTCTGTTTCTAAAGCAGCTGACCTGCTGGGCACGGTGGCTCACATCTATCCCAGCACTTTGGGAGGCTGAGGTGGGAGAATCACTTGAGCCCAGGTGTTCAAGACCAGCCTGGGCAATACAGGAAGACCCCATCTCTAAAAAAAAAAAAAAAAAAAAATGTAAGCCCGGTATGGTGGCATGTGCTTATGGTCTCAGTTACTCAGGAGGCTGAGCTAGGAAGATCACCTGATCCTGGGAGGTTGAGGCTGCAGTAAGCTGGGATCACGCCATTGCGCTCCAGCCTTGGGCACAGAGTAAGACCCTGTCTCATTAAAAAAATAGACAAAGAAAAAAAGAAGCTGATCCAAGGCAACTGATAAGGAAGGATCTGATTTGGTCAATATTGACAGATGATAATTTCAATCCAAACAGTATAAAAATACACTGATTTAGCAATCCCACAATAACTGTCTTTCAAAAACCTTGATGATGCACTATCCTATCTGTCTAAATTCAAAGTTCACTGTTAAAACTCGGAGGAGTTGAGTCACTGAGCATTGCTGGGGCTTCGGAGGCTGCTCAGTCTGTGGATAAGACAAAGAAGCTGGAACAAAATCGACTAAGAAAATGGTAATGTAGGAACTGACTACCAAGTGGAGGAGATAAACAGGCTCCTACATTTATCTCAAAGAGAAACAGTCAAAGTCCATTGGAAATCGCAACACGGTTCACTGAGTTTAGATCAGGATCCATCTAGTGGCTGGTTGACATGATCCAAGGCAAACACCTATCCATGCTGGCTAGATATAAACATGTGGGGTAGGGAATTTTGTGACTCGAGGGACGTGAGGGTCCCTAGTTCTCAACAGAGGTACTCTGTACTGGACTTGTTAGTAAAACAAGTTGCACATTTTTCATGTTAATGGAGCATAGATTTCTAATAGACTCTATTCTCTGGTTAGGGTTGGATATAGGAGAAGAGACCAGAGAAATGCTTGTTAGGACTCCTATGTGCCAGGCACACTACCCGGTACTTTTCATACATTATCTTTAGTCTTCACAACAACTCTGTGAAGTATTATTAAATTCAGTTTTTAAACCTGGAGAATGAGGCTGAGAGGTTAAATTAAGTGCCTTAGGTCACTGGTTAGGGTGGAATTCACACACACCAAACAATAGCTAATTGAACGATGCCATCTGTGGTCTGTGCCAG
The DNA here is from genome assembly GCF_003255815.1 of Theropithecus gelada. Lineage (NCBI taxonomy): Eukaryota > Metazoa > Chordata > Mammalia > Primates > Cercopithecidae > Theropithecus > Theropithecus gelada. Next base: position 52,313,120 of record NC_037682.1, read on the forward strand.
GGGAGTGGTGCACATGCTACAGGGGTGTAAACAGATGAGGTAGAGGTTCCAAACCACCTTTGTAATAAATGAAAAAAATATCAGTCATCTTCATGTGTTGTCCCTAATGCCAGTTTATTGCAAAACGGAGCATTACTTCTCTCAAAGCACTTTTCTGGACATATATATTCCAGAAGCTTTCCTTGATTGCTCATATAAACTCTCTGACTGGGCCGGGAGTGTTGGCTCATGCCTGTAATCCCAGCACTTTGGGAGGCCAAGATGGGTGGATCACCTGAGGTCAGGAGTTCAAGACCAGCCTGGCCAACACAGTGAAACCCTGTCTCTACTAAAAATACAAAAATTAGCTGGGTATCGTGACAGACACCTGTAATCCCAGCTACTCAGGAGGCTGAGGCAGGAGAATCGTTTGGACTCTGGAGGTGGAGGTTTCAGTGAGCCGAGATCACACCATTGCACTCCAGCCTGGGCAACAAGAGTGAAATTCCATCTCTAAATAAACAAACTCCCTGACTGGCATGGTGTAGAAGAAAAGAAAGCACACTTTTTAATCCTTTTATCGATGTTACCTTATTTAACCTTCTCAGTACCCATGAGGAAGGTATTAATCTTTCTATCTAAGAGATGGGAATACTGAGGGTCAGAGAATTTGAACTTTTCCAAAATCTTAACAACCTATAAATAGTTCTGGCTCGTGGCTCATGCCTATAATCCCAGCATTTAGGGAGACTGAGGCAAAAGGTTGCTTGAGCTGAGGAGTGCAACAGCAATCTGGACAACACAGCAAGATCTCATCTTTACCAAAACTAAAAAATAAAATAACCCAAGTGTGGTCACGTGTCTGTAGTCCCATCTGCTCAGGAGGCTGAGACGTGAGGATCGCTTGAGCCTGACAGAAGGAGACTGCCGTAAGCTATGACTGTGCCACTATACTCCAGCCTGGGCAACAGAATGAGACCCTGTCTCAAAATAGATAAATTAAATAAGTCTGTTTTCTCTGATGCTAAGTATGTCCATCATTCTCTACTCATGCCTCCCTCTTTGTGATGTTTTTGAAATTATTATAAAATTTATTTATTTTTTCATTGGCCGAATTTATTTATTTGGCCTCTTTAAATGCTTGTCTGCTTGTTGGGGGATTTATTCCTTATTCTGGACTTTGTGAATGACTGATCTTTGCTGTAAGTTTGCTATGCAGGCCACAGCACAGTGGATCTTTGGTAATCCTCTGAGTCCTTGGTCAGCGTAGAAAATCAAACGAAGAGACTTAAACTGAAAAGTTTGCTTTAGAAAGGAGGATATCCAGGTAAGTGGTTTATACTTAGGAAATGTAGATGTTTTCAAAGCCCCCTGTTGTAAGTGTATTCTCCAGTTCATCCAGTCTCCCTTCCTTTTCCAGGAATAGCCCCTTTGTTACCAAACATGGTGTCGGCTGCTTGCCACTTAGCGAGATAAAATAACAAGCACGAGGTAGTATAAAGAAAGTGACTTTATTCCAGAGCTTAGCAATGGGAAAGAGCCAGATTCATATCTAAGCCACTTTAGCTTTCTAGGCAGAAAGCAGGGTTTTAAGAAGCGAAATTTTGGTATGTGGGCGATGTAGAAGGGCATGGAGGTGTGGGGTCTACATGACTTGCTCCACAACTTATCTCTAGTAATGGGTCAGCCAATGGTCTGGCCAGCGCCATTATGGGCAGATTATGGATTAACTGCTGTCTTGAGACAATCTCCTGGTGGGAGAGAATTCCGGAAGGTGCCTGGCTTGGTTTGAAGAATTCGTCCCTTGAACTTCTAAGCAAACATATCGCTAACAATGCTTGCAGATGGTCTGGTCAGCAGAGAGAAAGGAGGGTAAAGGTTACATTTGCATTCATAAGAAGCTAAGTAAGAAGTGAAAACACAAGGAAAAAGAGAAAAGGTAAAGATAATTTTTAGGAAAATGGGGTAATGGTTACCACTTTGACCCCCTCACTCCAGTGTAGTTTTAGGGTGCACTGATATCCTCCCCTTTAGCCACAGTGGCTGGTCCAGGGACTGGGCATATGACCCAAAGCAGACCAATCAGAACAATTGCTGGGAGTCTTTGAACTGGAGCTGAGAAGAGTTTTTCTCAGATGGTGATGCAGGGAAGATACGAGCTTGCAACTTTTGGGAACACTGACCCATCCTTGGGAAGGTTATAGTTTGGATATCGCCTCCAAATCTCATGTTAAAAAATAATCCTCAGTGATGAAAGTGGTCCTGTTGGGAGGTAACTGGATCACAGGATGGTGGATTTCTCATGAATGGTTTAGCACCATCCGTTGGTGCTGTCCTTGTGAAATACGATTATTTAAAAGTATGTGGCACCTTCCTCCTTCTCTCTCTTGCTCCTGCTCTGGCCATATGATATGCCTGCTCCTGCTTCACCTTCTGCCATGAGTAAAAGCTCCTTGAGGCCTCCCCAGAAGCTGAGCAGATGGTGGCACCATGCTGGTACAGCCTAAAAAACTGTGAGGCAATTAAACCTCTTTTCTTTATAAATTACCCAATCTCAGGTATTCCTTGATAGTAATGCAAGAACGGCCTAATACAGTCTGTTTGAGAGGATAAGGTTCACATGTTGATAGAAGCAGAGACAAGAAACAGAGAACAGCATATGAGTGATAGAGCACTGATGGAGTTTATGTGCCTGGTTCTCTAATTCCAGAGCCCAAGTCACTCATGGTTATGTGATCCAAAAAGGGCCCCTTGTTGCTCAAGCTAGTCTGGGTTGGGTTTCTGTCACTTGTAACCAAGGCTAGTGTAGTACATGTCATTTTCTTTCTATTGATTATTTTCAGCCTAAGGCCAAGACAGTACATGACCCTGAAACAAGTAATTTTAAGTTAGGCCTATGGGGCTGGCCGTGGTGGCTCATGCCTATAATCCTAACACTGTGGGAGGCCGAGGTGGGCGGTTTGCCTGGGCTTAGGAGGAGTCTGAGACCGGTCTGGGCAACATGGTGAAGCCCCGTCGCTACTAAAATACAAAAAAATTAGCTGGGCATGGTGGCATGGGCCTGTAATTTCAGCTACTTGGGAGGCTGAGGCACAAGAATTGCTTGAACCCAGGAGGCAGAGGTCACAGTGAGTCAAGATCGTGCCACTTCACTCCAGCCTGGGCGACAAAGCATGACTCTTTCTCAAAAAAAAAATAAAAATAAAAATAAAAAATTAGATCTATGGGATTACTGCAAAACTGACAGACTTGATAGCTGCATCCTTTAAGGCTAGACTGACTCCATATCCTGGTCTTTTCAGGACAGCTCTGGTTTACACCTGTCGCTCTAGTGTGATTATTAGCAGTCCCCCAGTCAGTCTCAGAGGGCCTGACTTGAATGATAAATCAGATATTTACTTTAGTTAAGGTTCATCTTAACCATTCCCTTTTGGATGGCTTTTCTGATCCCCCAACCTCCTTCTGTAAGTGAAAGACCCTGAGAGACAGAGAGGAAACACGGCTTCCCCATCTGTGTAGCCCAGCGGAGTTTTGTGCAGCACCTTGCACACTGTAAGAATTCAGCCAGTGTTGGCTGAATTGAGAATTGAATATTTGTGCTTCAAAATAACTATTATAGCTGGGGGCCGTGGCTCATGCCTGTAATCCCAGCACTTTGGGAGGTCAAAGCAGGCAAATCACTTGAGCCCAGGACTTCGAGACCGGCCAGGGCAACATGGTAAAACCCCATCTCTACAAAAAATACAAAAATTAGCTGGGCATACTGGTGTGTGCCTATAGGCCCAGCTACTCAAGGGGCTGAGGTGGGAGGATCACCTGAGCCCAGGAGGTTGAGGCTGCTATGAGTCGTAATCATGCCACTGCACTTTAGCCTGGGCAACAGAGTGAGGCTGTGTCTCAAAACAAAATAAAAACAAATATTAAACAAACTTCCCTAAAAGAAATCAATTTGACTGATTCACATTAGTCGTGACCTGGATTTCTAGTTCAAGTTTAAAAGGAAACTGACATTTATGGGACTTATTATTATTATTATGAAAACTTTGAATATGTACTTCATTTAATTCTACAAGGTAAGTTTTATCTCCACATTTAAGGAGTGAGGAATTGATGCTCAAAGAGGTGAAGCGTGTGCCTCTGAGCCCGTGCTCTCCTGCTACACCATGAGTGCCTGTGCTGGGTCGTAGTTGTGAATTGTCTCTCTCCTGAGTGCCGTTCTGCACTGCAGAGGTTGATCACTAAACATTACACTTCCCGGACTCCTTCTAGCTAGAGTTCTGGGTTTGATTTAGGTACCCTCCATCTGACGCTCATGATACTGGTTGGAAACTGAATCCCTCTGGGAGAGAGGTGGCATTTCATTTGTTTCACAAAGCATTTTATTTTGCTGATGCAGGCCACGGCAGAAACATGATAGTTCTGGAGCCAGCAGGTGCAGACGTAGTTTACCACTTCAGCAGAAATGGCCTCCTGATTGTGGCAGGAGCAGCAGGCCCCTTGAGATCTTGATCTGCAGTGTGGCTTTGGGTGTCATTCCTGGAAGCTCAACCGGGAGTCTGTTTCTTCAGTCCTGCCATTGTTTCTGTAAATTCAATACCCTTCCACCCAGATAGATGGAGAGCTCCTCTTTCTGCAATTGAACACTGCAGTTGTATTATGTCTTCACATACCAGGGGGCAGCATAGTTAAGATTCAGGGGAGCAAGGTGGGTTGAGTTGACTTCTTTACCTATGCCTGTGCTTTAATTTTCTTGTTCTATTTGGTAGTGGAGACAGTCTGAGGACACCTATCTAGACTTCTAGCCCCATATTTAATAATATGGAATTCAATACCTGCTTACTTCCTACTGTTATTTGCCTGAGAAGATCACGGTCACCCACATCTAATCAGACAGAGTCACTTAAATGAAGAGCCAGCAGCATCATGACCCCACTGCTTTAGTAATGTAACCACGAGAAACTCATCTGGAGCTTTCCTTACCTTCATATAGATGTTAGGATAGCACTTTTTTTTTTCTCCTTTAGGTGGGGATGAAAAGAAGCCATCTGCCTTTTATTTATTTCCTTGAAATGATTCTTACATGATAATTTTCTTTAACATAATCACACCCTTGTTCAACATTCTCACAACTGAGCATTTTTCTTTTCTTTTTTGGGGAGTCAACTTGGAATCATAGAGAAATGTTAATCATTTGCTATGGCTTTCTTGATTAAAGGAATTGTAAGTGACTGAAAAACTCAAAAAAAGGCTTATTCTTGGATTAATGTCAGATAAAACTTGTGCCTATAATGCATCTTCGAGCAATAAGCCATTCTTTCAAAGTTCAAACACAGACAGCAAAATAAGGAAAATGAGAATAATCATGCCATTAAGCTTCAATTTGCAAAATGTTTCAGGAGATGGGGCTGTCCAACCATTAGGGTAAGAAAGACTTTTGTTACTAATCTCCATATAGTGTAATTTTGCTGGCCCCAAAATTTCCCAAAAATTCCATTCCCCTGAATTACAAATTAATTGAATTTCTTTATGGGGGTATAATGGTTAATTTTATGTGCCAGCTTGACTAGGCCACAGGATTCCCAGATATTTGATCAAACATTATTTGTAAGGGTATTTTGGATAACATTAACATTTAGATTAGTAACTGAGGAGAGCAGCTTGCCCTCCCTAGCGTGAGTGCGTCTCATTCAGTCAGCTAAAGGCTTGAACAGAACAAGTAGGCTGACTCTCTTCCCAATGAGGGGGAATTTCTCCTGTCTGATGGCCTTGCAACTGGGACATTGTTTTTTTGTTTGTTTGTTTGCTTGTGTTTGGTTTTTTGGTTTTTTTCCCCCTGCCTTTGAATTGCAGCATCACTTCTTTCCAGGTTTTGAGTCCGCCAGCCTTTAGACTGGAACTATACCATTGGTTCCCTCGGGTCTCCAGCTTGATGACTTACCCTGCAGATCATGAGACCTGTCAGCCTTCATGATTCTATAAGCCAATTCCTTATAATAAATCTCTCTTTCTCTCTCTCTCTCCACACACACACACACACACACACACACACACACACACACACACACCTCCTTTCTATTTGGTTCTGTTTCTTTGGAGAACCCTGACTAATACACAGGGGACAAAAAACACTCATTTATGCCAGAGGCGAGGCACAACTTTTGCATGTCTGCACACTAAGGAGAGTATGACTTATCTCCCTGCCTCTCAACCACAAATTTCTGAGAAAAGGATGGAGGAGGAACCAACTACATGACCCAAAAAGTTGAAGAAAATACCTGTGAAGGAAGTACTTAGCATAACAAGAAGTTTCATTTGGTCATAAACTATATTTAGGGTTTTTCAGCAGAAACTTAGCCTCTAGTAGAGCAGTAAAGAGAACACTTCCATTTAGGGGATGTGGATTAGGAAGACTGGTTAAGAGATGGCCACAGCTCCCCAGTGCCAGCTCAGCTTGAAGGGTTTCACCCCATTACTAAAGGAGTAAAATTTTCAACAGCGTCCATGACTTCCTGCACAAGAAGGAAGTGTAGGTTTTATGAGTCGGAAGTGCAGATAAGCAGGCTTGGCTGCAAAGCAGGTTTCTCTGGCTTGCCTGGTCCCTGTGCCTTGGCAGGATTGCAGCCCACTCTGGGCAGGAGAAATGTGGCTAATCCACTTCCTCTCCACTCCAATGTCTGCATCTTCATTTCAGATTTCAGTTTTAGCCTCCGGCTTGCCAGGGTCAGGAGGGACCAGCCCTGTGAACCCAGCATCACAAGAATCCCAAGAATGGCAAGCAAATTGTGAAACAAGGAGACAAGTCCAGGTTGTCTGAGGCAAAGAGGAGTGAGCAGGCACCACACTCAGGGGTGCCTTGGCAGTCGGAGCTGGTTCCTTCAGAGTCTTCTGGTTCCGTTCTCCCATTTTCCAGGTGGGGACTCTGATGTCCAGGGATAAGAAGGTGCTTGCCTATGTCCAGAAGTTCCAAGACCCTGGACTCTTGTTCTTCTGGACATGGTGCTTGCCCATGTCCAGAAGAACAAGACCCTGGACTCTGCCACCAAGACCCCGGACTCTGCCACCAAGACCCCTTCATCATTCGGTTTCATCACAACACTTCTTAAAAGGAAACTCAACCCTGGGCTTCTACCCAATAGACCCAGCAGACCTGCCACTGTGGCTCTGAGAGTCAGGGCCCAGGCCACAATGGGGAAAAGCAGCTCTAGGGAAAGAGGTTGTGGACACAAGGCCTAGCTTGGGGGCTGCGTGCACTCTGCCCCTCCTACACTTCTCACTCCCATCCACACATTGGAGCTGGAAGGGCCTGCCCAGAACAGTGGAAGGGAAAGGGCACCAGGCCACTAAACACCATGTTTTAGAACTGTCCCTGTTGCCCCTAATAAACCACTTTCCCACATTGTGCCTTAGTTTCCCCATCTGGAAAATGCATTGATCTCACTTTACACTCTATAGTTGCACTGATATTTGGACATTCTACAGGTTAAAAAATTAAGTGGCCCTGTTCAAGGCAGAGATAGAAATACTAGATTTATGTTCCAGAGGCAGAACCATTCAGTGCGGCAGTCACCAAGGTGTGAAAGTATAGATTTCTGTTAACTTGAAAGGGGAGTTGAAAGAAGGCAAGAGAAATGTCCCCTCAGGCTAATTTGTCTTCACTTAGGTATTTTCCAAGGAAATTCTGAGGAGGTTTTTCTCCTCCCCCAACCAGGAGCCTCTTCTGTCTTCCCAGCACCGGAATTTGGGTGGAGTGGCCAATAAAGGAGCCGTTCGTCCTCTAAAGGGGTCACTTCCCTGGGATCCCAGGGCAGCCGGCTGCGGCAGGTGCTCACGGCCGATCGCGGAGGCAGACATACTGCGGGAGTTTCAGCATCAAGGTCACCTGTAAAGGAGCTGGCCGTGACCCGCCACTGCCCACCAAGGTCTGGAGCAGACGTTATTCTCAACAGCACTTGATTATTTTTCAAAGAGAACTAGGGAGTATCGTATGTTTTTGTTTTGTTTTGTAAGAAAAAAATGTTAGATATCCTGAGGTTGTTATCTTGCTATTCACAAATGGGAAAGCAGCCGCCCAAGGTGGGGGAAGAGTCCGTTTGAACGAGGGGCCACAGTGCTCTGCTGAGCAGGCTTTTGCTCCTGGCTGCCCTTCCTCTTCTACTGTCTTCCCACCCAACTCTTCAGTCCTCTCAGTCTATCCTGGGTAACTCCCGCCTGGCTCCAGGGCTCGGTGTGACCGCCTCAGGAAGTCTATCTTCACCAGGAAGCTTGCATTGGCTGCTGCTGTCAGGGATTTGGACGCTCCATCCAAATCCCCTGAGATCCCTTTACTGTTGCTCTCTATGCCTCTTTGGCTTCCCGTCTTCCTTCCATTTCCCCCGCCCTATGAGACTGCTTTTGCTTCCTGCAGCTGGGACTTTTCTTCAGAGGCCCTGTCCAGTGATAGCGCTCATCACAATGAGCTGTAATTCCTTGTTTGCTAGTCGGCCCTCTCCACTGGCCTGGGACCCTGGGAGGCTAGGGATTGTACTTTGCTCCCATTGTATCTCAGGACCTGCCAATGGACTCAATGGGAACTTGTGAATGAATGAATGAGCGACTAACTGCTGTTTCAGAATCAATCCCAATAGAAGCCGGAACTCGGGAGAATATCTGGGCGCCTCTAAGGAAGCACAGGTCCTAAATGGAAATTGAATGCTATGCTTTCCTGAAAATGGAGTGAGAGTGTTAGGGAACCCCGGTAGCTGTGCCTACGACCTAAATCACCACTTCTTTCTTGTGCCTTTCTTGTGAGCCTCCATTCACCAGCACAATCTTAGCCTTTGGCTGTCAATCTCATTTCCCAACTGTCCTCACTCTGAAAAATGTGCGTCTATGTTCCATCGGCCGTCCTCTGCAGAGTCGGCATGTTAGACTCTACCACAGGGTCTACATTCATCCCATAGTTTCTAGCTCATTCCTGAAAACTGAAATGTCCTGGAATTCCACCCTCAGCCCTGCATTCCCCATCTCAGACCTCCTAACTGTTGTCCCCAGGTGTCCCTAGTTTCCAAGTGATCCCCAGGGGCTGCCCTTTCCAGATGGCACGATCTGGGGCATTAGACTCTAATCACAACACCCCCAGCCCACTCCTCTGTCCCCATCCAGTGCCAGTATAGTGTAGAATGTGGATGGGACAGAGAAGCCCTGTCTGTTACCACAGCACAGTCCCCAGCACGACCAGGCAGGCCCAGGCAGGTGGCCAGGGGTTTTGTTGACGTGAAGGATAGCCCATAGCTTTCCCAGAAGAAACCGCAAGGATGGCTTAGAATTGACAGTTGGCCTAGAGGGAGACGTGGGCAGCTTGGAGGGCCTCACACTCTTAGTCATTTGTGGTTTGGGGGCATGGTTGGCCATGGCTGAGTTATCCTGAGGGAGGATCCCAAAAGCCACTTGTTCAATTTATTTGAGGGTAAGGGTGAGACACAGAAAGAACAAGTCACATAAAAAAATGAAAGAGCTGAAGAGAAACAGGCGCCTGTGGAAGAAGAGCCTGATGGCTCACAGAGAGGGCCCTCAAAGCAGGTCTGGGGAGAGAGCCATTGAAAGGGGCTATTTAGTAGCAGAGAAAAGGCACTTAAACCTCTTGGACTGAAAAAAAAAGGGTGCTTGAAAATGAACTATGTGAACTTAGGTTCCTTTCCCTTGCTCACGTGGCAAATGCCATCCTTCATCAAACATTCACTGGCAAGTTATGAGCACCTGGGGAGTCAGGCCGGGCAGGAAATGATGGTGACCTTGGCTAGGCAGTCAAACAGAGGATAGGAGAGGTGTTAATGATTTACAGACAGGAGGCCTGGGGGATCCTTAGACGCTGACTCATGGTAGAGCACGGGCACAGGGGCCCACAGAAAGAACCAAAAAGATGAAAAGGCCCGGTGCAGGATGGTCCCAGGGAATGGCCCAGGCTTTTGCATGTTTAGTTCCAGGTTTCCTCTTTCTCTCTCCACATTGCCCTTTCCAGATCCTCATCCTCCCCCTTCATACGGTTGTCAGAGACTCCAAACAGATCTCCTTGCCTCCTTTTCCTTCAACACATATGTATTTAGTGTCTTCCTTGCACTAGGCACTAGGGAAACAGCAGTGAGTAAAACAGTTAAAAAGTTTCTGCCCTCACAGAGCTTATGTTCTAGAGGGAGGACACAGACACACTGTATCCTCTGCAGGAACTTGGATGGAACTGGAAGCCATCATCCTCAGCAAACCAACACAGGAACAGAAAACCAAACACCACATTCTAACTTATAAGTGGGAGCCGAACAATGGAACATGTGGACACAGGGAAGGGAACAACACACACTGGGGCGTGTTGGGGCAGGGGGCAGAGGGAGAGCATCAGGATGAATAGCTTATACATGTGGGGCTTAATACTTGGCAATGGGTTGATAGGTGCAGTAAACCACCATGGCGTATGTTTACCTATGTAACAAACTTGCTTGTCCTGTGCATGTAGCCCAGAACTTAAAGTAAAATTAAATTTTAAAATAATAAATAAATAAATAACACAGTCTCAGGTGGTATCTTTTTTTTTTTTTTTTTTTTGAGACAGAGTTTCACTCTTGTCACCCAGGCTGGAGTGCAATGGCACAATCTTAGCTCAGTGCAACTTCTGCCTCCCAGATTCATGCAATTCTCCTGCCTCAGCCTCCCAAGTAGCTGGGATTACAGGTGTACACCACCATAACCAGCTAATTTTTGTATTATTAGTAGAGACGGGGTTTCATCAAGTTAGCCAAGCTGGTCTTGAACTCCTTACCTCAGGTGATCCACCCACCTTGGCCTCCAAAAGTGCTGGAATTACAGGCATGAGCCACCACACCTGGCCTCAGGTAGTGTCTTTATAGCAGTGTGAAAATGGACTAATATAGCTATCCTGGTAATGCTTCTCCAACACGGGGGCAATCACGTCACTACCCTGCTAAAACCCCTCCACGACATTTCAATGCCTTGAGGATCCTATTCTGACTCTTTAGCATGTTTAAGCCCTTCACATCCCTGTTCCACCCATGTTCCAGTCTGATGTCCAGCTATGAACTTCCTCCTCTCTAACTAGGAAGACCCAAAGTCTAATTTGCTTGGGATAGTCTTGGTTCACGCTTGTCATCATAAATAGCATGCTGCTTTGCTCTCAAAATCATCCAATTTGGACAACAAATTATACAGTCATGCTATTTGTTAACATACACCCAATGCTTTAACGATGCAAAATACTCATTGTTCAAAAATGCTTTCTACTTTCCAGCTTCTGCACTTTGCTCTTGCTGGTCCCTTAGTCTGGGTTAACCTCTCCTGCCTTACTTATCTGGTGACATTATCTTTTTCCTTAAACTCCACTCAGACATTACTTTCTCTTTATTCTCTGGGCTGTCTCCTCACCCTCACCCCTCTACTAGATCTCATTATCTTCTCCCTCCTCCATGTTCCTATAGCAGTCATCCCTTTCTCTAGCATAGTGTACAACACACCTTTGTCTTGGGTCCTCTCCACCTCTGCACTGGGGGAAGAGCTTGCATTCTGTTTAACCCCGTGTCCCCAGGGCCTTGCACAGTGTCTGAACCACAGAAGGTATTGAGTAAGTATTGATTGGGTTGAATTCAATGCAGTGGTGCTTTAGCTACAAATATAATGACTTGAAGGCTTAAAAGATTTCAAGGAAACTGCTGGAACTAGAACACTGGGTCCACTGCACCTTTATTTTTTTGTTTTTGGTTTTTCAGTCTGTCACATAATTTCCTAAACATATTATGAAGATGGTGCTCCAACCTCGGATCTCTTACTGATCTGCACCTTAATTTTCTGGCTCACAGGTGTCCGCTCACCTGTAGTACATAATGGCTTACCCTTCCAGCTTCCCTGCCTCTTGGGAGAGAGCTGTGTGACATGTGCCTTAGCTCTGACTCCTGATCAGAAGAGGAAGGGACATTTTCAGCCCATGAGGATTGGGATAGAAGGAAAATGGGCTGTGGGATAAGAGTAGGGGGAAAAGAAAAAGCATTTATTTATTCAAAGTTGGCATAAGTTCCTAACAAGAGAAATATCCAAGAGGGACGTTTTGGTATCAGCAGCCTTTTTTTAGGCAATTGGAAGAGATGAAAGTGACTCTATGTATTTATTAGCATTAACTGAGGAAGGAGGTTAATCAAGGGAGGAATTTTGTTTGTTTGTTTCTGAGATGGATTCTTGGTCTGTTGCCCAGGCTGGAGTGCAGTGGCACAATCTCAGCTCACTGCAATCTCCGCCTCCCAGGTTCAAGCAATTCTCCTGCCTCAGCCTCCTGAGTAGCTGGGATTACAGGCACCTGCCACTGTGCCCGGCTAATTTTTGTATTTTTTTGGTAGAGACAGGGTTTCACCATGTTGGCCAGGCTGATCTCGATCTCCTGATCTCATGATCCACCTGCCTCAGCCTCCCAAAGTGCTGGGATTACAGGCATGAGCCACTGCACCTGGCCGAGGGAGGAATTTAACCAATGGCTTTAAAGAAAGAAGGCTAATGTTTAGGAGATGAGTTGTGATAAGATGAGCACAGACCATATTTAAATCCCGGCTTGTCATTCATTCACGCATTCATTTATTCATTCATATGCAGTCATAAGGTGCTGTGCTAAATGCTCAAAATACAATTGGTGAGAAAGACAAAAGACCCAGTGTAGTAGGAAAGTCAGAAGATAATCAAATGTTCATTAAAAATTGTGAAAAGTGCTGCAAAGGAAGCATAGCTAGGACTCCAAGGCATGACGAGGAAGTGATGTGGCAATTGTGAGCTTAAGGATGCACAGGGTTGAGGAAGGCTGGGATGGGGTAGGGAAGGTGGGCCTGTGCGTGGTTCCCCAGGCAGAAGTAATAGTTCATGGGAAGGTCTTGTGCCAGACAGGAGCATGGCACAGCAACGTGAGTTTGGAGCTCAGCGCGTTGAGAAAAAGCAGGACCACATGAAGCTGCAGAGAAAGGACCTGCTCTGGGCTTTCAAATCACACAGGGCTGCTCTGGCTCCTGCAGGGGATCTGGTCTTTGTGCTAAAAGCATTGGATAACATGAGAAGCTTTTTAGCAGTGGGGGTGGGAGTGAAGAGTATGTAGGTGTCATCTGACCAGACATGTACTTTGAAAACTTCATCTTAGCTGTGTTGTGAAAAGATTTTGGAGTGGGGAGATCACTTGGAAAGCCATTGCAAAAATCCAGGCAAGAAGTGGGTGGAAGCTTGGGCTAGGGAAGGGGCTCTGCGGCTTCCGATAACCTATCTCATAGTGCACCCTACAGAAGAGATCATAAGACTCAAAGTTTAAGGTAAGTAACGTGCAGTGTCTGGTTCACCATAAATGCTCACTATATATATATCCTTCCCTCCTGATGGGTGGCAGGCAACTGGCTCTCAGGCTGAGGTTTCTATGCCTGTTAGGCTTTGCTTTCTGAGGTGGTTTTTGTTTTATTCACAGAAGCAACCCTGTGTTTATGCAGGGAAATGGGAACAGGAAGCAGCCCGAGGCACATTGTAGAGAAGTTCCTTTCCAAAATATTTTTGAGGTATAAAAAGAGGATAAACTATATAGATCCTGGGAGTATCACATCCACATCCACATCCACATCCCCGCCCCCCCACCCCACACACACACCACACACACACTAGTGTGATCTTTGTTAGGTAAACTGGCATTGGTCTCTGTTCACAATAGGGAGGGCCAATGCACCTAAGAGGGCTTTGAATTCCTGGGAGTGCTGTCATATCTGTGACTTCCTTGGGAAACTCTTCCCTTCTCTTGCAGCCAATCAGGTAATGAAAATTGCATAGGACTGTGATCGAGTAACCAAGATAAAGGCCTCTTGTGTTAATCCCAGTGTGTGTGCAATATCGGGTGACATGCTCTTCCAATGGAAATCGAGAGCGGCCACCCTCCAACTCAGCGGAGAGGAAGAGAAAGCCTCCTCTTATTTCATATGGTCAGCTGGAACAAAGCCTTCACCATTGGTTAGTTTACAAAGGGCACAACTAAGACAGACCCACGCATTTGCATTCATCAGATGGTGTTACTGTAAGCACAGTCAGAAATGTTTCTGGCTAGGAGGAAAACGTAATTTTGTTATTTTTCCCTTTCAAACAAAGAAGGGCTTACCCTGATGCACTAAAAGCAAACCACTCATTCCTAAAGATGAACTTGGGTAGGAACATTTTGCAAAACACTGTAGCATAAATGATTCCTGCCCTAAAAGCCTATAACCGCTAAAGAAGGTCACACTTCCTTTCAGTACCCAAATAATGACGGCATTAACCCCAGGTCCTTGATTATGAATAAATAGCTCCCTTCAAAGTGTCCCTTGGGGACTTCAGAGAGCTCCCAAAGGGGCGACCCAATCCAGCCTCTCAGCTCTGGACACCAGGCAGAACAGCCGTCTTCCTCTTCCGCTGGCTGTCTAAGGTTACTTTTCTATTATAGAAAGAAAAACGTTTTATAAATTCGTGTGGCCTAAGTGTCCAGTGTTTAATAAAGTCTACAGTAGTGTACAGTAATGTCCTAGGCCTTCACATTCAGCCACCACTCACTCACCAACTCACACAGAACGACTTCCGGTCCTGCAAGCTGCATTCATAGCAAGTGCCCTATACAGGTGCACCATTTTTAAACTTTTTATACTGTGTCTTTAATGCACCTTTTCTATGTTTGGATATATGTATATACATTGCCTAACAATGCATTTCTGGGAACGTATCCTTGTTAAGCAAAGTGTGACTACATTGGAGGGTTCCTAGCAGAAAAGCAACACTCTCTGCCTCACCATTTAACAGAGTCACATTGTGGCTATGTGGAAAACACTGCAGGAGTGAGTGTGACAGCAGACAGACCCCTTAGAGCCTACTGATGTGCCGGTGAGAGAAAATGGGGCTTGCACCTGGGTGGTGGCAGTGGAGGTGGTGATGTGTGGTAGACTTCTGGATTCTGTAGAACTGGTGGAATTACCTGATTGAAATGTAAGAAAATAAGAGGAGTCAAGGATGACTCCAAGTCCTCGGGCTGAGAACTGACATAGATGGAGTCGCCATCAGCTGACATCACATTCCTTTAGTAGCAAATTAGCTTTGTCCATTTTGTTCGCCTGACTGAGCCTGAGCCCCACAATTGTCACCTGCTAGCGATGAAGCCCAATCCTGGGAACAATGAAAGCTATTTTCCCACCTGATTCACTGAAGATCATGCTTATAGCAAACGGATTACAGTCACTTGTCAGGTTAATAAGATAGTTTTGAAAGATTTTTTGAAGTAGCAATTTTATAGCCAACATTTTTATTATAATCTAATAACATTAAAAATAAATTACTAAAAGGTGAGGAGAAAACTATTTCAGAAATATGCACCAGATAATCTTTGGCTAAGGAAGAAATCAAAAGGGAGGTGTTTATTTGTTAAAAGGCAATAGAAAGGAGAAACATAAAAGTGAAAACTAATGATCCAGCAGTGGCTGGATGCAAAGGAAAACTTATGACCTATAATGTCCTTGCTATAGGAGAAGAAAATTAAAAGTCGCAGAACTAAGTACTTGTCTTAAGGAATTAGTGAAATAACAATAAAATAAGCCAACTGAAGCTAGGAAAAGGAAATCTGTAAAAAATAAAAGCTAGAATTAATTAAACGAGTTAACTATAATTTAATGTATTTATTTATTAAAATAGCATTAAATAAATATAACATTTATTTAAAAACTGGTTCCTTGAAATAGCTAACTCCTTCAAAAATCTGAATATGTTTAAGAAAGAGAGAAAACAAAAAAGGAGACCCAATCCTGTGGCAACAAATTCAAGAATTTAGAGGAAAAAGATGACAGCCTGGTACAGTATGTATTATTAATTACTGACCCAAGAGGAATAGGAAAACTTGAATGGGCCAATTTGCATGATTTTGACAAGCAATTGAAGAAGTACAATTGAAAAAGTTCCTAGGATCAGACAGGTTCACAGGTTAGTAATAGAGGTTTCCATTTCCCTCTCTCATAACCTGATCACACCATTTGCTCCTACAGCAAAGAGTTACCTAGTTATAATATCTGGATTCTGTTTATTGGCTTTCCATTTCAGAAATCAATGCATAGGCCCAGCAAATTTAACTGTGCTTACTCTACAGGAAACGAATGTTATGAATTTCCTGACATGTTAGCATATGGTTAGCTAACAAAAATAAGGAGGATGTAAGAAGATAAGTAGAAGGCAGTGGAGGTACATTTAACAGAGAGGGAATATATAAATTTGTATACATTTAATGGAGCAAGATAAAGAGGTTTAAGTACATTATTTAATGATAACCATCAGAACTCAAATTAAGACTATCACTTACAAAGATCCAGAAAGAGGAGAGGGAATAGAAAAAAGAAGTGGAAAATGAAGCAAGTATGCTAATTTCACCATATTTCATATTAAGGAGTCAATAGATACTGTCTAAGATGGATAATGTCAAAAGTTAAAGTTTCGATGGTTACCACCAGAAGAACTCAGAATAGAAACCATTCAAAGCAGTCATTTCTAGGGAGGAAAGGGGTACTTTTATTTTGTACCCTTATGCTCTGTTTGCACTTTTAAAATCAATTACTATAAATAGTAATACACACAAACACACACACACAAACACAGGGATCTTCCAAAAGTTCATGGAAAATGCATGTTATGGAAAAACTATGCATAGAGTTCTTTTTTTTTCCACACCAAAATAAACCCTTACTAGCTTCTTATAACATGTCTGAATAGGATCTAGCTTGAAACACTAAGAAGGCTATGACATCATTTGAAAAGAGCCTCTTTCAGGCTCTTTGTTCTGCTAAAATTGAAGCAAGAACAAACCTCACATTTATGGTGAAGTTGGGGAGGAAGAATGGTGAAATCACTGATGCTCAATGAAAAGTTTATGGGGATGATGCCACAAAAAATCAACAGTTTACAAATGAATAACATTTTAAGAGAGGATGAGACAACGATAAAGTCTGCAGTAGCAGACCATTCACATAAATTTGTAAGGAAAAAAATTCATCTTGTTTGGGCTGTAATTGAAAAGGAGAAACAATTGACATCAGAAACAATAGCCAATGTTATAGACATTTCAGTTGGTTCGGCTTACACAATTCTGACTGAAAAATTAAAGTTGAGCAAACTTCCTACTTGGTGAGTGCCAAAACCATTGCACCCAGATTAGCTACAGACAACAACAGAGTTATCAATGGAAATTTTAAATAAGCAAGATCAAGATTCTGAAGAACTTTTTCAAAGAATTGTAACAGGAGATAAAATGTGACTTTTGTACTCATTAAGTACAATCCTAAAAGCAAAGCACTGTCAAAACAACGGCTACCAAGAGATGGAAATGGTCCAGCCAAAGTCAAAGCAGAACAGTCAAGAGCAAGAGTCACAGCAATAGTTTCTGGGGATGCTCAAGGTATTTTGCTTGTTGACTTTCTGGGGGACCAAAGAATGATAGGGTCAGCTAATTATGAGAGTGTTTTGAGAAAGCCAAACCTTTTTTTAAAAAAAAATTTTATTATACTTTAAGTTCTGGGATACATGTGTAGAATATGCAGGTTTATTACATAGGTATACATGTGCCATGGTGGTTTGCTACACTCATCAACCTGTCGTCTACATTAGGTATTTCTCCTAATGTTATCCCTCCCCTAGACTCCCAACCCCCTACAGGCCCTGGTGTGTGATGTTTCCCTTCCTGTGTCCATGTGTTCTCATTGTTCAACTCTTACTTGTGAGTGAGAACATGTGGTGTTGGTTTTCTGTTCCTGTGTTAGTTTGCTGAGAATGATGGTTTCCAGCTTCATCTATGTCCCTACAAGGGACATGAACTAATCCTTTTTTACGGTTGCATAGAATTCCATGGTGTATATGTGCCACATTTTCTTTATCCAGTCTATCATTGATGGGCATTTGGATTGCTTCCAAGTCTTTGCTATTGTGAACAGTGCTGCAATAAACATACGTGTGCATGTGTCTTTACAGTACAATGATTTATAATCCTTTGGGTATATCCCAGTAATGGGAATGCTGGGTCAAATGGCATTTCTGGTTCTTTTTTTTTTTTTTTTTTTTTTTTGAGACGGAGTCTTGCTGTGCTCCCAGGCTGGAGTGCAGTGGCGTGATCTCGGCTCACTGCAAGCTCCGCCTCCTGGGTTCACGCCATTCTCCCGCCTCAGCCTCCCAAGTAGCTGAGACTACAGGCGCCCGCCACCACGCCCGGCTAGTTTTTTTGTATTTTTAGTAGAGACGGGGTTTCACCATGTTAGCCAGGATAGTCTCGATCTCCTGACCTCGTGATCCACCCGCCTCGGCCTCCCAAAGTGCTGGGATTACAGGCTTGAGCCACCGCGCCCGGCGCATTTCTGGTTCTTAATCCTTGAGGAATTGCCACACTGTCTTCCACAATGGTTGAACTAATTTACACTCCCACCAACAGTGCAAAAGCATACATATTTTCCCACATCCTCTCCAGCATCTTTTGTTTCCTGACTTTTTAATGATCACCATTCTAACTGGCATGAGATGGTATCTCACTGTAGTTTTGATTTGCATTTCTCTAATTACCAGTGATGATGAGCTTTTTTTCATATGTTTGTTGGCCACACAAATGTCTTCTTTTGAGAAGTGCCTGTTCATATCCTTCTCCTACTTTTTGATGGGGTTGCTTGTTTTTTTTCTTGTAAATTTATTTAGGTTCTTTGTAGATTCTGGATATTAGCCCTTTGTCAGATGGATAGATTGCAAAAATTTTCTCCCATTCTGTAGGTTGCCTGTTCACTCTGATGCTAGTTTCTTTTCCTGTGCAGAAGCTCTTTAGTTTAATTAGATCCCATTTGTCGATTTTGGCTTTTGTTGCTGTTGCTTTTGATGTTTTAGTCAAGAAGTCTTTGCCCATGCCTATGTCCTGAATGGTATTACCTAGGTTTTCTTCTAGGATTTTTATGGTTTTAGGTCTTAGGTTTAAGTCTTTAATTCATTTTGAGTTAATTTTTTTATAAGGTGTAAGGAAGGGGTCCAGTTTCAGTTTTCTGCATATGGCTAGCCGGTTTTCCCAACACCATTTATTAAATAGGGAATCATTTCCCAATTGCTTGTTTTCATCAGGGTTGTCAAAGATCAGATGGTTGTAGATGTGTGGCACTTTTTCTGAGGCCACTGTTCCATTCCATTGATCTGTATATCTGTTTTGGTACCAATACCATGCTGTTTTGGTTACTGTAGCTTTATAGTATAGTTTGAATTCAGGTAGCATGATGCCTCTGGCTTTGTTCTTTTTGCTTAGGATTGTCTTGGCTATACAGGCTCTTTTTTGGTTCCATATGCAATTTAAAGTTGTTTCTTTCTACATCCTATGAAAAAAGTCAAATGGTAGTTTGATGGGGATAGCATTGAATCTATACATTACTTTCAGCAGTATGGCCATTTTCATGATATTAATTCTTCCTATCCATGAGCATAAGATGTTTTTCCATTTGTTTGTGTCCTCTCTTATTTCCTGGAGCAGTGGTTTGTGGTCTTCTTGAAGAGGTCCTTCACATCCCTTGTAAGTTGGATTCGTAGGTATTTTGTTCTCTTTGTAGCAATTGTGAATGGGAGTTCACTCATGATTTGGCTATCTGTTTGTCTGTTATTGGTGTATAGGAATACTTGTGAATTTTGCACATTGATTTTGTATCCTGAGACTTTGCTGAAGTTGCTTATCAGCTTAAGGAGATTTTGGACTGAGACAATGGAGTTTTCTAAATATACAGTCATGTCATCTGCAAACAGAGACAATTTGACTTCCTCTCTTCCTTTTTGTATACCATGTATTTCTTTCTCTTGCCTGATTACCTTGACCAGAACTTCCAGTACTAGTTGAATAGGAGTGGTGAGAGAGGGCATCCTTGTCTTGTGCTGGTTTTCAAAGGGAATGCTTCCAGTTTTTGCCCATTCAGTATGATATTGGCTATGGGCTTGTCATAAATAGCTCTTATTATTTTGAGATAAGTTCCATCAATACCCGGTTTATTGAGAGTTTTTAGCATAAAGGAGTGTTGAATTTTATCAAAGGCCTTTTCTGGATCTATTGCGATAATCATGTGGTTTTTGTCATTGGCTCTATTTATGTGATGAATTACGTTTATTGATTTGTGTATGTTGAATGAGCTTTGTATCCCAGGGATGAAGCCGACTTGATCATGGTGGATAAGCTCTTTGATATGCTGCTGGATTTGGTTTGCCAGTATTTTATTGAGGATTTTCGCATTGATGTTCAGCAGAAAAGTGCCTGGGAAAGCCTCACCAGAGAGGCCTTCACCGCCATCACAATGCTCTTGCTCATTTCTCTCATCAAACAAGGGGAATTTTATGAGAGTTTTGATAGGCAATCATTAGGCATCCGCCTTACAGTGCTGATTTGGGTTTTCCTGGTTTCTTTTTGTTTCCTAATCTTAAAAAAATCTTTAAAGGCACCCATATTTCCTCAATTAGTAGTGTCAAAAAGGCTGCATTGACATGGCTAAATTTGCAGGATTCTCAGTTCTTTAGGGATGGACTAAAGGGTTATCATTGCTTACAAAAGTGTCTTGAACTTGATGGAGCTTATATTGAGAACTGTTAGGTGAGCATGGAATAGAAAACTGCTGGAAGAGTCAGAGAGGTCACTGTGGAGAAGGTGACCTCTGAGTTGAATGTTGACGGTTAAGGGAGTGCTAGCCAAGAGAGGGGCGAGAAAAGGCCTTCCTGGCAGAGGAAGAGGTAAAGGGTTAGAGAGAATAAGGCTTGCTCCTGAGGCGGTGGGAGGTAGCTGGACCAGAGGCTGTATGGAATGGGGAGATCCACTCCTTTAGAATAGGAGATTCTATTCTAAAACTAGAATAAGGTTGAGGCAGATCTTGAAGATGCTTGTATACAAGCAAAGGGCTTGGGCATTAGTTCATGGGTGTTGCAGCACCTACAAAGGCTTAGAGTGGGAAAATTCACAATCAACTTTGCATTTTAGAAAGATCACTCTGGCTGGAGGTTGCTCAGTTAAGATTATGGTCATAATGATGAGAGAACCAAGTCTGTGACTAGCGAGTTGTGAATCTCAGTACAGTCATGGGTCGCTTAAAGATGGGGATACATTCTGAGAAATGCATCGCTAGGTGATGTTGTCTTTGTGTGAACATCACAGAGTGTGCTTACATAAAGCTAGATGATACAGACTCCTACATACTTGGGCTGTGTGGTGTAGCCTAGTGCACCTAGGGTACCAGCCTGGAGCATGTGACTGTACTGAATACTGTAGGCAATTGTAACACAATGATAAGTATTTGTGTATCTGAACATATCTAAACATGGAAAGTGTTCAGTGAAAATATGGTACTTAGGATGAAAAATGGAACACCTGTATAGGGCACTTACCATGAATGTGGCTTGCAGGTCTGGAAGTTGCTCTGGGTGAGTCTGTAAGTGAATGATGAGTGAATGTAAAAGTCTCAGATGTGACTGTACACTACTGTAGGCTTAAAATGATGTAAAATATGTTTTCTTTCATTAATAATAAATTAACCTTAGCTTACTGTGACTTTTGCAATTCATAAACTTTTTAATTTTTTAAACTTTTTGACTCTTCTGTAATAACTTAGCTTAAAATACAAACACATAGTACAGCTGTAAAAAAATTCTTTTTTATTATTCTTATTCTATAAACTTGTTTCTATTTTTACATTTATTTTCTTACTTTTTAAACTTTTTTGTTAAAAACAATGACAAACACACACAGGAGCCTAGGTCTACACAGGGTGAGAATTATCAATGTCACTGTCTTCCCTCCACATCTTGTCCCACTGCAAGGTCTTCGGGAGCAGTAACACATGGAGCAGTCATTCCCTGTGATATTATTCCTTCTTCTGGGTACCTCCTGAAGGGCCTGCCTGAGGCTGTTTTATAGCTACTTTTTTATAAGTACAAGTAGTATACTCTAAAATAATGATATAAATATACTATAGCAAATACATAAACCAGTAACATAGCAGTTTATTATTTTCAAGTATTATTTACTGTATGTAACTGTACGTATTATACTTTTATATAACTGGCAGCACAGTAAGTTTATTTAAACCAGCATCCCCACAAACACGTGGGTAATGCCTTGTCCTATGACTATGTTACAATGGCTACAATGTCACTGGGGGATAGGAATTTTTCAGCCCCATTATAATTTTATAGGACCACTGTCATATACATGGTCAGTATACATGGTCAGTTCACTGAAATGTCATTATGCTGGGCATGACTGTAGTTCTCTGGCCACTCCAAGGGAGAGCCCCCTAGGTAGAGTAAAGGGCATTATCATGACAGGCAGGAAGCTCAGGGAAGCTTCAGGAAGAGTGGGCAGCCAACCAACCAGGAGAGGAAGAGGGGCCATGCTGCACAATGTCTGTGGCTGAGAGATTGGATTGGGGCATCCCTTTGGGAGCTCTCTTAAATCACCAAAGAGACAGTTTTTTGTTTTTTGTTTTCTGTGTTTTTGTGTGTGTTTGTGTGTGTTTTTTGTTTTTTTGTTTGTTTGTTTTGTTTTGTTTTTGAGACAGGGTCTTGCTCTTTTGCCCAGGCTGGAATACAGTGGCTCAATCATAGCTCATTGCAGCCTTAAACTCCTGGGCTCAAGTGATCCTTCCATCTCAGCCTGCTGATCAAAGGGACACTCCCAATCAAGCTTTTGGGGTTAATGCCATAATTATTTAGATACTGAAAGGAAGTGTTATAGGCTTTAGGGTTATAGGCTTTTAGGGCAGGAATCATTTATGTTACAGTAAGTTTTGCAAAATGTTCTTGCCCAAATTCATCTTTAGGAATGAGTGGTTTGCTTTTAGTGCATCAAGGTGAGGTCTCTTTCATTTGTGGGCTGTTTCTTTGACAGTGGGAAGTAATAAAATTACATTTTCCCCCTAGCCAGAAGCATTTCTGACTGTGCTTACAATAACACCATGTGACGAATGCAAATATGCGTGTCTGTCTTAGTTGTGCCCTTTGTAAACTAACCAGTGGTGAAAGCTTTGTTCCGGCTGACCACATGAAATAGGGGGAGGCTTTCTCTCCCTCTCTGCTGAGTTGGACAGTAGCCACTCTCTATTTCCATTGGAAGTGCCCGTCATTTGATATTACACAAATGTTGTTATGTGGTGCCTGACTGTACTTGTCAGCAAAGCATAATTGGTTACCCAGAGAGACACAGGGAAGCAGGGCTTGACATTGAGGTTTGTTAATACAGTGCTACCTGGAGTGACCTAGCCAATGGTAAAGCACTTAAAAGTTCCTCTTTAGTTTTACAACAAAGCATTGTTATATAATAAGCATGTAGTATTTTAGTTTAATTTAAATGTTTATTTTGTTTCAATGATTTTTCTCTCATTCCGAGTTGGATAGCACTGGGTTACTTGTCACGGATTGAGGTAATTTATGATAACGTAGTTACACAAGTTCTTACCCAACCCTTTCCTGTCTCTGGGTTCAGAATAAACTTCTTTGGAACCTTTTTTCACGATTTACTACCTGTATGACAAAAAAAAAAAGTTACTTGACTGCCTAAGTTTCATTTTCCTAATCTAGAAGACAGCAGTATTGTCATCTAACTCTCAGGGTTGCTGTGAGGATCAACCAAGTTTATTGTTGAAAGTCCCAGGAACATAATAACTACTCAATAAATACTGGTTGCTCTGCCTTCCAGTAATAAGGTATAGGAGGGCTTCAAAAAGTTTGTGGGAAAGCAAAACTAAAAGATGAAAGTAAAAATTATAAATTTTATTTCTCAACGCAAGCGCCATCCAGTTCAAGACACTTTTGTAATCAATGATAATCATTTAGTCCATCCCTAAAGAACTGGTCCTGGGAATTTCACCATGTCAATGGAGTCTTTTTGACACTATTAACTGAGGAAAAATGGGTGTCCTTTAAAGATTTTTTTAATATTAGGAAGCAAAAAGAAATCAGAAAAAACAAAATCGTCACTGTAAGATGGATGCCTAATGATTTCCCAACTCTCACAAAATTGCCTTTGTTTGATGAGAGAAATGAGCAGGAGCATTGTGGTAAAGGAAGGCCTCTCTAGTGAAGCTTTCCAAGGCACTTTTCTGCTAAAGTTTTGGCTAAGTTTCTCAAAACACTCTCATAGTAAGCAGATGCTATCGTTCTTTGGCCCCCAGGAAGCCAATGAGGAAAATGCTTTGAGCATTTCCCAAAACTGTGGCCATGATGTTTACTCTTGACCAGTCTGCTTTGGCTGGACCACTTGTACCCCTTGGTAGCCACTGCTTTGATTGTGCTTTGTCTTCAGGATTGCACTGGTAAAGGCATGTTTCATCTTCTGCTACAATTTTTTGGTGAAATGTTTCTGGATCTTGATCTCACTTGTTTAAAATTCTCATTGAAAGCTCTGCTCTTTGTCTGTAGCTGATCTGGATGCAACAGTTTTGAGTTTCATCAAGTGGAAAGTTTGTTCAACTTTAATTTTTCAGTCAGAATTGTGTAAGCTGAACCAATTGAGAAGTCTATGATGACAGCTATTGTTTCTAATGTTAATTGTTTGTCCTCTTCAATTAGGGCATAAACGAGATGAGTTTTTTCCTTATAAATTGATGTGGATGGTCTTGCCGCTACAGACTTCATCTTTATCATTGTCTCATCCTCTCTTAAAATGAGTTATTCTTTTGTAACCTGCTGATTTCTTTATGACATAATACCCATAAACTTTATAAAGCATCAGTGATTTCACCATTCTTCCACCCAAACTTCACTGTAAATGTGATGTTTGTTCTTGCTTCAATTTTAGCAAAATTAATGTTGCTCTCGTAGAGGCTCTTTTCAAACTACGTCTTATCCTCCTTAGTACGTTAAATTAGATTCTGTTCACACATGTTATAACAAGTTAGTATAAGTTTACTTTGGTAGAAAAAAATTGAACTCTATGCCTAGTTTTTCACAATATGCATTTTTCATGAACTTATTGAAGACCCTCATGTTAGATAAACGGTCATGGCCAATTGGATCTAACCAGTAAGACAACATCCCTCATTCCTGTCCTCTGGAAAACTAGGAAGAGTTAGGAAAATGTCGTTGGGGAGTAAATCATGCTGCACATATTAAAAGGTTACCATTTGATAAGCCTTAACATATGTACATACCTGTAAAGCTATCACCACAATCAAGATAGCAAATACATAAATACATTATCATCGCCAAAGCTTTCCTGTACTCCCTTGTAATTGCTCCTTTCTGCTTTTCTCTGCCACCCTCACCTTCCTGTTCCCAGATGATCACTAGTATGCTTTCTGTAACTGTCAAAGTTTTTTTTTTCTTACTGAGTTTTGAGAGGTCTTTATGTATTCTAGAAGCAAGTCCTTTATCAGCTATATAGTTTGCAAAGGTTTTCTTCCAGTGTGTAGTTTCAGTTAGATTTTGTCAGATTTTTTAAATGATCAAACTAAGATTTTGGGGGTCATGGAGGAATATCACAGAGATGAGGTACCCTTCTCTTAATATCATATCAGAGAATACATGATACCGACATGACTTATCACAGTGATGTCAACATTTGTCTTAGATTGTTCAGGCTGCTATAGAAAAATACCACAGACTGGGTGGATTATATGCAAATAAATGTATTTCTTACTGTTCTGGGGGCTGAGAAGTCTAAGATCAAGGTAATGGCATGTTCAGTGTTTGGTGAGGTCTCATTTCTAGTTCATAGATGGTATCTTCTAGGTGTGTCCTCACATGGTTGAAAGGACTAACCAGCTCTCTGGAGTCTCTATTATAAGGGCATGAATGCCAAACATGAGGGCTTCACCTTTATGACCTAATCACCTCTCAAAATTTCCACCTGCCAATTTCAACACCTTAGAGGTTAAGATTTCAACTTCTGAATTTGAAGGGAACACAAACATTTAGATCACAGCAATCTTGATCACTTGGTTATGGGGGTATCTTCCAGGTCTCTCCCCTATAAAGTCTTTTATACCCTTTCTAAACTCTGTTGGTTGGAAGTTCTATGAGTAGCCCACGCTCACGGGGAGAAAAATTAAATTCTACCTCCCAGAAGGAGAAATATCACCATGTATTATTTAAATTCTTCTGTAAGAAAGTTTTTCCTTCTCCCCCATTATTTATTTATTCATTCACTTATTTATATCAGTTTAGACTCATGAATATTTGTTTAATTTGTTAGGCTGTAATCTAACATTATTATTGTTTATTTTGTTGCTCAAATTGTTCCAGTTTTGGCCATGTGGAGTTTTTTCAGTTTAGATCTTCTATTCTTTTGATATGCTCCCATCTTTTTTTTCTTTTTTTTTTCTTTTTTTGCACTTCCTTACTTTCTGGCATTACAAGATGCTCCAAGCTCATCTTGCATTTTCTGTGTTCCAGCCCTAAAGTTAGCCATTTATTCCCTTGTATTGGAGAATGGTACTTAGAAACTAAGTTCTGGATAATGAGTGTGCTCCTTGCTAGTGGGTGTCATGACTTCAAGGCATGAGGGGTATTTTCACTTCCCTAGGAAGGTGCTATGTATACCAGAGGGAAATCAAGCAACTTACAATTAGCTAATCATGTAAGAGAGTGCTACGAAAAGTATGATCCATGGACCATCAACATTGGCATCACCTGTAAGTTTATTAAAAATGCAAATATTGAGTCTTATTCAGACCTCCTGAATTGGAAACTGGGGGTTGGACCTAAGAATCTGTATTTTAATAGGTATTACAGGTGATTTTTTTTTTTTTTTTTTGCATACTACAATCTGAGAACAACTGAGGTAAGAAGTAGTCTGTAGAAATCTGAGTTAACTGCTATTGTATTTTGTATTTGCTCCAGTATCTCTTATATGCTGTGCTCCTGACAACTACCAACCTGCCTGGCTTCTTAACCCAGCTATGATCTCAGTCTTTGGATTCTTACTGTTCTGAAGAAGACATATCAGACAAAGAACACATAGGCCAGGCAGAAGAAGCAAAAACAAGAGCAAAAGAGCCAATCCTCAACAAAATACTAGCAAACCAAATCTAGCAACATATGAAAATAACTATCCACCATGACTAAATGAAATTTATCCCAGGAAGGCAAAATTTAGCATCTGAAAGCCAATTAATGTAGTGTGATGTCAATAGAATAAAGAACAAAAAACACATGATCATCTTAATAGATGCATAAAAAGCATCTGACAAATTCATCCTGTCATGTTAATAAGAACGAATTAGGAATAGAAAGAAACTTTCTCACCTGATGAAGGCCACCCATGAAAACCTCACAACTAATATTATACTTTGTGGTGAAAGACTGAATGATTTCCCGTAAGATCAGGAACAAGATCAAGAACAGTGTTCTCATCACTTCTTTATAACAACAGTGCTTTCAGCCTGAGATAGCAAGAAAATGAAATAAAAGGCATTCATGTGGGGGAAAAAGTAGTAAAACTATCTCTATTTGCAGATGGCATGATCTTGTAGAAAATCCAGAGGAATTCACTAAGACTCTATCAGAACGAATAAACAAGTTCAGCAAGTTTTCAGGATACCAGATCAATGCACAACAATCAATTGTATTTTTGCACACTTAAAATAGACAATCTGAAAACAAAATAAAGAAAATAATTCTACTTATAATAACATTAAAATCAATAAAATATTTTGGGAAAAGTTTTGAAAAAGAAGTCTAAAACATATACTCTGGGCTGGGCGTGGTGGCTCACACCTATAATCCCAGCACTTTGGGAGGCCGAGGCAGGTGGATCACCTGAGGGGAGTTGAAGATCAGCCTGGCCAATGTGGTGAAACCCTGTCTCTATTAAAAATACCAAAAAAATTTGCTAGGTGCCTGTGATCCCAGATACTCGGGAGAATTGCTTGAGCCCTGGTGGCAGAAGTGGCAGTGAGCCGAGATCACATCACTGCACTCCAGCCTGGGCAACAAGAGTGAAACTCCATCTCAAAATAATAATAACAATAATAATAATAATAATAATAATAAATAAAATGTATACTCTGGAAACTTTAAAGACTATTGAAAGAAATTAAAGAGGACTGAAATAAATGAGAAGACATCTCATGTTCACGGATTGGAAGACTTAAAGTTGGAATGGCATTACTCCCCGAATTAATTTACAGATTGGACAAAATCTCTATCAAAATTCTAGCTGGCTTATTTACAGAAATTCATAAGCTAATCCCAAAATCCCTATGGAAATTCAAAGTTTCCAGAATAAACAAAGCAATCTTGAAAAAGAATAACAAAGTTGGAAGATTAATACTTCCCGATTTTAAACTTACTACAAACCTACAGCAATTGAGTTAGTGTAATTTTGGCATAAGGAGAGACACATAGACCAACGGAATAGAATTAAGAGTCCAGAAATATAATAAGTCCTCACATTTATGGCCAACTGATTTTTGGGAAGAGTACCAAGATAATGCAGTGGAGGAAAAAATAGTGTTTTCAACAAATAGTGCTTGAATGAATGGATATCCACATGCGAAAGAATGAAATTAAATTCCTATCTCATATAGTATATAAAACGTCCTATGGTGGGGGAAGCCTGGCAGGTTTGGGAAATAAAAAAGCCAATACAGCTAGAATGCAGATATTAGGGCAGAGGATGGTTCAAGACAGAGCTAAAAAAATAGGCAGAGTTCAGAATATGTGATAAAATGAACGCAAAGACTAGGAAAATGTGGAATAGTGTTAAGGGCCCTACAAAACATGTTCTACTGTGGGGGTTCAAATCCTGGTTCCACCACTCACTAGCTATATGTCCTAAGTAATCACTTAACCTCTTTGTGACTCAGAGTCTTGATCAAAAAAATAGGAATAACAATGGAATTAGCTTACAGGCTGAATGTAAAGATTGAATGAGTAATAATGGTGTAATGCACCGCCAAAAGAACTAGGCACATACTGAGTAAGTTATAATTACAGAAATATTTAGTGTAGCTTCTTGGCATAGTTTCGACTTACTATAGTTTCTGATACTTATTGAGGGCGTGATTAATGTTAGCTGTTACTATTAATATTATTTCCAGGGAATCTTACTATCTTTGTGTGAGGGAGTTGACACACAGACCTTTCTACATGTAAAAAGAAGCCTGGAGGAACATGGCAGGGACTATCCAGCTTTAGAACTGTTTGGAATTTTGATATAAAAGTAGAGTTTATCATTGTCCAAAGTCCTGCTAAGGGGGAATACTTTATGGCTAGTTTGTCCTGAGGTCTGCCTGCAGGCACTACTAAACTGGGTGGGCACAGCCACAGCAGGAATCCTATAACCCTACAACTCAGAGAAGCTGACTTCATAGAGTAAGGCATTAGCTTCCCCACAAAACCAGCTATAGGGTCTGATATCCACCCCAGCCTGACACCGGCCTTGGGCTTTAAATCTCGTTTTCCCAACACAGCTGGTAGGAGCTGCCTTCATATTTACTGCACCTCCTCTCCAATGACACTCTCCTCCCAAAAACCACTCTCAGCTGAGAGTCACCATCTGTGAGATAGGCCGGTTCAATACGCTTTTTAACAGATTAGAGGCCACATTTTGCTTTGCTTTGTTAATTGCATATCAAGCTGTCACCTAGAGCTTAATGAAGGGTATGAACATACCCATAAATTATCCAGTTTTCAAAAGCAATTTTGATATTCCTCTTGGGAGCCTCTTTATGCTCAAATGAGCATGCAGTATTTTGCAAAAGAAAGCATTCCAAGGGAGCTGTTAATTATTTGAACCTAGAGATTTTGAGTAACTGCAAACAGCAATTGATAGATCCCAGGAGTGGCTCAACATGGGTCATGAATTTACTATTGCTGGTTGGAGGACCCACTTGGGAACCATTTTATTTATTTATTTTTATTTTTTAAATTTAATTAATTTATTTATTTAGATGGAGTCTCACTCTTTAGCCCAGGTTGGAGTGCAGTGGCGCGATCTTGGCTCACTGCAACTTCTGCCTTCCGGGTTCAAGCAAGTCTCCTGCCTCAGCCTCCCAAGTAGCTGGGATTACAGGTGTCCACCACCACTCCTGGCTAGGGAACCATTTTAAAAAGCAAGAGTGACACACTGGATTGTTCCACAGTTCATCAGTGACTTGCTGTGACAGCGATGGGGTGCAATGGGAAACAGGAGCTTTTGTGTCCTGATGAGAGGCAGAGTTGCCCCTGGGCGATGCTGTTGTTATTGAGAAAATAGGGTGGTGGCAGGAGGGCAACACTGAGTCACAACCACTGAGGGAGTGAAACCTGTGATCAGATGTTTCTGGGGTGTATAAGAAGGGGATATTTATTCTCAGATCTGCCTCCTCTTTCTACTTTTTCTACCTTTTGCAGCTTGTTCTGTTGATAGTTCTAACCACAGGGTCAATCAAGCCTGTCCCAAATTCTGAGCCAATCTCAATAGGCAAAGTCAGGGCTTTTCAGGCATTTATCTTTTTATGCTTTCATTTATCAGCATGCACATGGTGACAGGCATTGTTAAGATATGAAGGGATAAGAGAAGACATAAAGCATGGTCTCTCCCTTGATAGCTCAGAGCGTAGGGCCGGAAATAGACACGTAAATAACCCTAATCTTCAATTTATTCTTCCAAGTCCTGCCCCACCCCAGAGTTAGTCTCTCCCTGATTCTGGTCTGCTCAACAGATTCTGGCCCATATGATCTCCATCCCAGCCCTTTGCTACCGGGAAGTGAGACTGCCTTGTACCTAGGTTCCAAGTTATGGTTCAACTACGGAAGAACTCCCCGTTCCTCCACCCCTGGTCACCACAAACACACATTAGAGACACTTTCTCAAAATGTTCTAAGTGCCTCTCTGGTGCTTGGAACAGACAGAGCTGGCAGTGCTACCTAGGTGGGGACCTCTGATCCCAGATGGGACTTGTGTGGGCCCTGTCCTTGCTTCGTCCCTCAGGGTCACTCTCTGACCCACTACCCCATGCATGGAGTCAACCAGATGCCCCCTTTCCCCTTTCCAGGAAAGTGACCTGGCAATCTGATTGCTCCTGCTGGCTGGCACATTTATTTTGTGTGAACTTGAGCTGCAAGAACAGTACCAACATGCTGATTTTGAGTGAATCTCTCTAGTATACTACAAAGGGTGAGTTCATGGCTCTGGGCTACTGCTGGCCCTCAGGCTCAAGTTGCATGTGTGCCTGTGCTTAGGCTCCTGCCCACCCATGTTCTGACCACAAAACCACCTACTGACTACAGATGCAAGGGTGGTGCGTGGTGCAGGCTTTTCTTAGCAGTGCACCCTCCTTAGGCTTCACACCACATGAGTTGGCAGTCCTGTAGGAGTGGCTATGCCTATCTCCTCTGAGGGCTTTTGAGACTAACTGTTGCTCTGCAAGATCAATGAGCTGTCTGATCAATAATGTTCTCTCCTGCGTCCAACCAACGTGGTGACTTCTGCGCCCCTGGATTGGTCTTGAGGTATGCTGGACCTTGGCAGACATTCCTATGGGATAGATCACTCTTCCTGCTCTGCCCATGGGTCCTCCTCACCAACCTTAGGAAAGACTCACTTGCTTTTATGTTTCCTCTTCTGTTCTGGCTCATGCAATTGTACCACAGGGTTCAGGGTGAGAGAGAGAGACAGAGAGAGAGAGAGAGGTTAAAATGATCTCAGGGAATTAAGTTTTCAGAGTGAGGGAATGGATTTGGTAAGAACACAGTTAAGGAATCAAATTTGTTTCCTTCAGAAAGAGAAAGCAAATGAGTGGTTTAATTTTTGGCTTCAAGGATAAGCAAT
The DNA here is from genome assembly GCF_003255815.1 of Theropithecus gelada. NCBI lineage: Eukaryota > Metazoa > Chordata > Mammalia > Primates > Cercopithecidae > Theropithecus > Theropithecus gelada. Next base: position 52,344,882 of record NC_037682.1, read on the forward strand.
GATTTTATGCAGGGGATATAGACAAATTATTCTTATGTCTTAAAAGACTAACAACCACAGAGCAATGCTTCTAGTCAGTGTGTATCTTCACTCTCCTGACTATAAAAGGGAATCACTGACTTGCTTTATGCTGCTTCATGTTGAGGGAAAGTAATTGAGGTTTTTATGAAAAAAAAAAATCCTTGGAAGATTCACATTTCAATCCCAGGTTACATTAGCTCAATTCTGCAGATCCTACTCTAGGCGCACAAAATATTCTCACCATTTCCCAAACATACCTGTTTGTTTATCCACAGCATCTTCTTTGCGTAAAATGGGCTTCTCCACCCTGCTCCCTTTCTATTCTGGCCAATTCCTATTCACCTGAAACTGTACTCACAGGATGAACAAGAACTGGACAGAATATAGTTATAATTAAGCATTAATCATGCTGCACTTTGACGCACTTCCTTGTAGCTGAAAACCAGGTGACACTACATACTCACCATTTGCATTCCTGTTGTTCTTAAAAATAGGGTTTCTGACATTGGAATCTTAAGGCTTTTGTTTAGGAATTGCTTAAGATATTTTTCACATCCTGAATTTCAGCAAAACAGCTGATGTCATCCAGTTTAAAGACCCCCACAGAGGAACCAAAACAGCCTGAGAATATGGTTTCTTTATCTCCTTGTTCCATGATTTCAGCCTGCAATCTTTCACAGATCAACAATCACCACATTTTGGCCAACTCCAAAACTCTTAAAAACCCTAGCCTCAAACTCCTCAAGGAGACAGATTTGAGGTTTCTTCCCATCATCTTGTCCACCAGCCTCACGAGAAACCTCTTTTTCTGCTGCAACCCAGGGTCTTGGTGTATTGACTTGCCATGCACATTGGGCAATGAACCTATTATGGTTACACATTTTTAAGGCCCAACTTGAAGGCTCATCACCTCTGTGAAATGTTCTCCTCAAGCTGAGTCTGAGTCCTATTTCTGCGTTGTTGAACTACTTTGCCATACTATTGTCTCCTCTCTGGGCTGAACCCATTGGGGGCAGGAGTCATATTTCAGTCCGTCGGTCGATCAGTCAGTTCATCATCAAATGATTCTCGGGTACCTAGTCTATCCCAGGCACTGTGCTGGGCACTGCAAATACATCTGTGAGCAAGATAGACAGGACTTCTCCCTGCTAGGAGCTGGGATCTGGGGTGGGATGCCAACAGATCAAGAGGCAATTGCAATGCAATGTGAGAAGTAGGAGTTCTGAAGATGAAGAGGGCAGGGAAATGTGCCCCAGGCAGAAGGAACGGCATATGGGAATGCTGGTGGCAAGAGAAAACATTCCTCACATATCAGTACATTTAGGAGAGAGAGATGCTCAGTATTACCAGAGAATAATATTGTCAAGAGTCTGGCAAGAGATGAGGGCAGACAGGAGACCAGGGACTGCATTATTCTGCATCTTTTGAGCCTTGTGGGAAGACCAAACTTCCTCCTAGGAACAATGAGGAGCCTCTGAAAGGTTTTAAGTAGGGAAATGGCATCTCAGATTTGCACATTGAAAGATAATTCTGGCTGCAACTCAAAGAACAGACAAGCAGGAGATACTATTGGAGGCAGAGACAGCCGTTAGGAAAGACTGATGAGAACAGATGGTGGTCTGCTCCACAGTGGTACAGCAGGAATGAAGGTAAGTGGGTACTGGCAGCGGTATCCCGCAGGTGAAATGGATGGGTTTGGTGGCTTATTGATTATGGCTGCAGGCAAAAGGTAGAAGTGGCAATGGAGGGAAACACTGGGTGGAGGCTCTCAGGCTCCTTTCTTGAACAATGTTTAGTGGGAGTGTGTTAGTTTCCAAGAGCTGTCATAACAAAGTACCCCACACTGGTGGCTTAGAACAACAGTCATTTATTGTCTCACAGTTCTGGAGGCCAGAAGTTTAAAATCAAGTTGTCAGCAGAGTCATGCGCCTTCTGAAGGCACTAAGGAAGGATCTGTTTCAGGCCTCTCTCCTAGCTTTCAATTCAACCCACAAATGGGGAAAGGTACTGTTATTCCCTAAGACCCCCACAGAGGAAAGCTCATGCAGTGTAACAGGTTTGCCTATAGAGAGATGAATCCTTGAGCTTGGGGCATGCTGAGTTTGGGGAGCCTGTGGAAACCCATAAGAAGATATCTAGAAAAGCATTTGATATGTTGGGTTGATGTTTTGGAAAAGGAGGGTATGGAACAGGCTGGGAAGATAAACTTGAGAGTCTTTGACTTATAGGGTGGATAAGACGGTGAACCTTTGGGGAAGGCCAGACTTCCTGAGGGGAAAGGGAGCAATTCATCTCTGCAGCCCCAGCACCTAGCCCAGCCCCTGCCATTGCTGTAAAGGTTCAGTGAAAAACTGCCTGATGGAATGAAAGGGTTTCTTCAACTTTTCATTAGTTTGAGATAAGGCTTTGCATGGGCGATTGCTTACCCTCCTCTGGCTCTGTGACCTGAAGGGAGTGTACTTTGTAGCAATGAGAAACAAGCATCGTTGGGTTTCACTTTACAGTCTCCTTCAGTGTAATTTAGTAAATTTGCCCAGAGTTTCTCACTCAGCATCCAGGGAAAGCCACCAGGTTTTGCCCATCTCTTGACTTATAAGAACATGAACAGAAGAAAGATATATGCACCTTGCTTTAGTTTGCAGCAACACTTCCTTTTTACTTGCAAATCTTCACTTTTGCAGTCAGCCCAGCCTTTTCAATAAACTGTAGTAAAGTTTCCAAATAAAGCCTTTTCTGTACCACCTGCTTTCCCCCCACAGCCCAAGACTGATGGTCATTTGATCTTGGGAGTATCTGGAGCGAGTGGTTCTCCCACGTGGCTGTGCTGAAGCAGGAGCTGCTGGGGGGACAGTCGGTAGAGCTGTGGAGCGGTGTCATCGTCTGCTGGGCAGTTGATCCAGGCTCCTTTGTGCCTGTTGCCTGGTGACACCCAGAGGCCCCTCTCTCAGAGCTACACTCTGGCTTGCTATTGGTCCGGTGGTGACATTTGTTGACAATAGACACTTCTCTGGCTCTAGATTCTGAAAGAGGCCTGGGAGCTTTGGTTTCAAGCTACATTGCTCATCTAAGTACATTTCCTTAACTCTTTGTGTCTCCTGCCAGAAAAGTTCAGCAAGAGTGTGCACTCTGACCCTCCGGCAAGGTTCTCCCCTTCACCTTCTAGTGCAGCTGGACTCGGATGGTTTCTTCTCTGCTGTGCTGCTGTGGCAGGACCGTTTTCTTCTCACCTCTTCCTGGGGTTTTTTGTAGCTACTTAAACAAACAGGCTTTGTCGGCATGATAGTCATCTGAGTTGAGCTAGGAAGCTCAATTTAGCAAGAGAAATGTTTGTTTTTAGGATGTCATATTCTGAAGACTATGAAAGACCAGAGCCTCTTCTTGGAGGTCCTAGGAACTATAGATACAATCTATGCCTTCCTGAAACAGAGCTGGGGCCAGGCACAAGAGAGGGGGAGAAGAAGACTGAGGTGACTCTGGGGGAGGTGATGAGGATGGGAAACAAAAGAGAGAAGGGCTTCTGAGTGTCCCCAAGGTGGACCCTGTTTGATCAGTGAGTGAATTTATGGCCCAAAGGGGTGGCATCATTTAAGGAGCTCAGTCCCCTACTTGGTAAGTGCCTGGCTTCTGGGATCCTCAGGCAGCTCCCCAGACACTCCCCATCTGCTGCTTCCTCCTTACCTTCTGGGTACCCTTTAGAGAATGTGTCAGCTGAGGGTCAGAGTATGGATAAGTTGGGTCGAGGCAGCTGCAGTGTGGACGAGAAGCTGCTCAATTTTGGCTGGTTCCTCGAAGAACCCACTTGAATCTTTTAAAACTGGTACTTGTAGCAATATACAGGCCCAGACTCCTGGCAAACTGCCCTTCCTATACTCCACACCCTCGTACCCTCTCTTTCCTCCCACCTAGAACAAAACCACTTTTAGGCAGGGAAGGTAGAGGCTCTTGCAAAGACCAAGCAAGGGATGATGGAAACCTGATGAATGCTTTCCTTCCCTTCTGTTGAGCCTTGCAGCCAAGTGCCCAAGCCCTAGCCTACACTGCGAGAGGAGGCCCCAAGAGGACCTCAAAACAGGAGAAGACATTCTGAGGCTTCTGAGCTGTGTCATCAAGATTAACTGACCTATGTCTATAGTAGCCAGTACTCCAGAGGTGGGGCAGAAGTTCCAGGACCCTGTGACTGGGAGACTTGTGCACCAGGTCCCAGTGACCTGTGGGTCACAGAGATGTCTGCTAAGCCCCCCTGGAGCCCAGTGTCCCAGTTGTCTCTGTCTGAAGTGTGCTATTGTATTAGATTCATCAAGAGGCTGCCTCCCTCCCAACAGAGCTGTGGGTCCTATTTACACAGCTTCTTTTGTTTTGTTTTGTTTTGTTTTTAGATAGTGTTTTGCTCTTACTGCCCAGGCTGGAGTGCAATGGAACGACCTCAGCTCACTGCAACCTCTGCCTCCCAGGTTCAAGCAGTTCTTCTGCCTCAGCCTCCTGAGTAGCTGGGATTACAGGCATGTGCCACCACACCCAGCTAATTTTTGTATTTTTAGTAGAGACGGGGTTTCACCATGTTGGCCAGGCTGGTCTCAAATCCCTGACCTCAAGTAATCTCCCCGCCTCGGCCTCCCAAAGTGCTGGGATTACAGGTGTGAGCCACCACACCCGGGCCTAACTTCTTTCATTTTCTCAGGTCCTCTTTCTGCCACAGTTGTTCTGCAGTGTTTCCAGCGTGACTTCCCCTTGTCCATGTACCCGAGTTCTGAGGAAAAGAAGCCATTTACCCCCAATTCAGGTGCAGTGTGTCTGCGAAAACATGGTAACATTTTGCCACCATCAATTTACTCATCCATTTGAACTAAGAACCAGTCAGAAATGGTGGATGCAGCCAGGCTTTAGTTCTGTTTTGTTTTTGCTTTTGTGTTTCAGAAAGAGGAAATTGGCACTAATTTGAGCACAATTGCTTGCAAACATTTTACTGATTTTTTGTTGTTTTGATTTTGCTAATAGGAATTATTGAGAAAGGAAAAATGTTGGGATAATAAATATGGTAAGATCCATTTAATGTTAAAAATGAAAAGGAGGTGGGTTTCACAGAGAGTAGACCAGTGATCTTGCAATCAATTCTGAGAAAGATCCTGAAACAAAAATTTTAAGATATTGTATTAAGTTCCCTCAGCTGCCCTAACAAAGTACCAAGCTGGGTGGTTTCAACAACAGAAGTTTATTGTCCCACAGTTCTGGAGTCAAGAAGTCTGAGATCAAGGTGTCAGCAGGGTTGCCCCTCTCCTAGCTTCTGGTGGTTTGCTGGCAGTCTTTGACACTCTTTGGCTTGTAGAAGCTTCACCTTGCACTCAGCCTTCATTTCACATAACACTGTCCGTTTGTGCGTGTGTGTGTGTGTTTGTGTCCAAATTCCCTCTTTTTATAAAGATACTAGTTGTATTGGATTGGGGTCCACCCTACTCCAGTACGACTTCATCTTAAGTGCTTACATCTGCACTGACCCTATTTCCAAATAAGGTCACATTCTAAGACACTGGGGTTTAGGGCTTCAACTGTGAATTTTGGGGGAACACAACCATAACCGAGAGCTTTTGAGCATTTAGTAAAACAACCAGTCATTTCTAGAAACCAATCTGAGCACACTAAGAACAAACTGTCAATCTAAGCAGATTGCCTACTGTCGGGGCTCAGAACATGATACCCCAAAGTATGGTGCCTTTGGATCTTCATTTCTGAATCCTCCTGTGTCACATAAAACTTTGATTAAGTAAATCTGTCACACTTTTCTCTTGTTAACCTGTCTTTTGTTATAGGAGCCTCAGCCATGGCCCTTATGATGGGAAGGAGAGGTATCACACTTCTGTCCCCACACCACTGTCCCAGGGTTAGAGATGAGTAACTAGATTTACTTGACAGAAGGAAAGGGGCCAAAGACCAAGACCACACCAAAGGGTGATGTATGTTTGCCTACTTAACTGTGAGGTCTAATTTCTCATATGTTTCAGGATCTCTAAAATCCAGAAGTGAAATATCTTCGCAAGAAAATTAAGCCCCAAGTGGCTTCAACATTTGGCCTGGTGGTCAAGGAACTGTCATAGTTACTGGGATAGCAACCATTATACATCCAGGGAGGCCGTTCTCAGAATCTTTCATAATTAAATCACTAAAGCTGGGAAAACAATGTCCTATCACTTTCTTTGTCATCGTACCACTTCCTTTTAATTTCCAAGCCTCATTTGCACCTCTTCCCACAGTGTCTTTATGAGCGACAGCAAATCTCTGCATCAGCCAGGAATAACAGTGCAAAGCAGTGTGGGTGGCAGGGCCCTAACACCCAAGCTTGAGCCTCCATTTCCCGCCATTGTTCCCTCAGTCAGGCTAGGGCTGTCCTGGGGAGAGTTTTTCCAGATAAAACTGTCCTGGTTGGCTGCCAGTGATTCAGACAGGTTCACAGCCTCAAACCTCCCGATGGGTAAGCAGTGATTCAGACTCCAATCCTGCTTCATCTCTCAGGCTTATCGCTTATCTCCAGCTGCCAGGAGACAGACAATGGGGGCAGAGAGGCATTTTGGCTGAGCCAGGCCTCAGGTAGCCCCAAGGGATTTGAGAGGCCTCCAGACAAGCAGACTCAGGCAGTCTCACTAGGTCACTCTCTATTTAAAAAGCACAAATTCTATCAGTTCCCTTGAGAATATAGCATTTCTTGTGGCCTATAACAGCAAAAAATGGACATTTCTATATCTGTTGATTCATTCCTTCTTCAGAGCTGCTGTTTCAAGTAACCCAGGACTTTGGGTGAAAGTATTCAGGGGAGTCAGGACTCCAAAGGACCTTGCAAAAGGTAAATTCTTGTCCTGCCCCTTCCCAGCTTCATTTGACTTTTAAAGTAGCCCTAATACTCTCATAGTCAAACTGGTGAAATCTAAATAAACTCTGGATTGTACCAATGTCAGTTCCCTAGTTTTGATGTTGTGCTGTAGTTATGCAATATATTACCACTGGGGATATTGAATGAAGGCTACTTTTTTTTTTTTTTTTTTGCAACTTGCTGTGAATTCATAATAATTTTAAAGTAAAGGTTTTTTTTTTTTTTTTTAAAAGTAATCTCAACGGCTCCCCCAAACCCAGTCACTATGTCTTGTCTTTGAAAAAGCCACAAAGCAGAATTGCTGAAAGCATAGGCTTTAGGCCAGCCAGATCTCAATGCAAATGCAGCTTTCACCTCTTGAGCAAATTACTTAATCTCTTTGAGCTTCAGTTTTCTTATCTAGAAGATGAATCTGATTGCTTCCCTGATGAGTGAGTATGAGGTGGGTATGAGGACTAATGAAGTAACTCATGGAAAGCACCTGACAGAGTGGATGATAAGCACTCCCTTTAAAACTGTAATCTATTTATTTATTTTGTTTTTTGAGACAGAGTCTTGTTCTGTTGCCCAGGCTAGAGTGCAATAGCATGATCTCAGCTCACTGCAGCCTCCGCCTCCCAGGTTCAAGCGATTCTCCTGTCTCAGCCTCCCAAGTAGCTGGAATTACTGATGTGTGCCACCATGCCCAGCTAATTTTTGTATTTTTAGTAGAGATGGGGTTGCACTATGTTGGCCACGCTGGTCTCGAACTCCTGACCTCAAGTGATCTACCTGCCTCAGCCTCCCAAAGTGCTAGGATTATAGGTGTGAGCCACCACGCCTGGCTAAAACTGTAATCTATTGAAGAGAGGAGCCCTATATGTGTTTCCAACAGAGGGTCACAGGCTCAGAAAGTCATGTGTGTAGCTGAAAGAATTTTTTTTAGTGGCCTCAATGAGTCAAGAGGGTCCACACCTGGACACGATTCAAGCATGAGTCCAATGCCTATGGAGGAATTATTTGAATTCTGTCCTAATTTCTTTTTCCCTATAAATTGTCCACATTCCCAAGTTTTCTAATGTGGAACTAGATTAAACCATTGACATGACAGAAGCAGCAGCATTCCATTTCCAGTCCTAATAGGAATGACTCAAGCCTTCCAGCCAGGTGCCTGTGGCAGGGGTGGGACAGGAGGCAGAAGAGTTGAAAAGTATTGGTTGTATTGTCCCCTAACTCATGGGTGGGAGCTTATTAAAGGAAATATATGTTTGTGAAATATACCAGGTACCTGCACTCCAGGAAGAGAAGAGTCACCTTGTTCAGGGAAGCCTCTTGGCCACCTATCACTGATGCAGGACTTTTTTTTTTTTTTTTTTTTTTTGGTGCCACTTCACCGGACAGAGACCTCTGCAGACTGCATTGTCTCTGTCTGGGCACCACTCGGATCCGGGCTCACTGCAGGAGGTACCCCATGGCTCCAGCCCTCCTGCTGCTTCCCATTGCTGGGAGTGGCTGCCTAGTGTTTCTGGAGGGCTACAGTGTTACAACAGCTCTTTTGACACCTGCTGTTCAGCAGGTCCCAAGTTCTTGTCCTGTACCCAAGAAGAATGAAGTTATTTGGACAACCAGAGAGTAAGAAGGGTGGAGAAGAGTTTTATTGAGTGACGGAACAGCTCTCAGCAGAAAAGGGACTCTAGATGGGTAGTCTCTCCAACCCAAAGGTGAATAGTCCCCCTGAAGTGTAGCTGAGTCCAGGGCTTTTATGGGCTCAGAATGCAGATGTACATGCTGATTGGTTTGTGAGTATGCAAAAAAAGACTAAAACTAAGGCACCACCCAAAGATGGGCACAACAGTGTAAAAAACCAATTAGGGGAGGATAGGTACTTGTAAAATGGGTGATGGGTGGGAATCAATCAGAGAAAAGTGTGCCAAATGGGAAGAGAGGTTTTCTGGTCTGTGGATTTATCTGAGACTAGTAGCTTGGTTTTCAAGCTTTAAACTGTCTTTGGTTTGAAGGTTAGGTTTCACTGGGAAACCACCCATATCTGCCTAGGGATTTGTCTGCTTCCTCCTGCTATCATCACCTTCTGGAGATTCAAGAATAGGTCCAAAAACTACTTTTTGTGAGGCCCTTTCTGGCTCTCTTCCTTCCACAAGTCCTGTATTCCAGACACCCCAGTTACTCATCATTTATCAGACACCACCTGGCTTTCTCCTGCCAGGTTGTCCAGCTACCTGGAAAACTCCTCCTTCCACCCACTCCTTCAGCACCACTCCCCTCTGCCTTTTTCATTCCACCCAGTTTTCAAATCTTCCACCAAATGCTTTATCTTCCTTGAAGCCTTGCCTGAACCACCATTCAGAGTTGGTTCAACTCCTCCTTTGAACTCTCCCAGCCCCTGTTTGTCTCTTCCTCACAGCCTTGAACATATTAATTCCACAAAGACCTACTGTGTTCTATGGACCAAGCTCTATGCTAGGCTCTGGAGATGCAATGGTAAACAACAGAGTTGGGTGTGTGTGTGCACGCACATGTTGGGGTAAGAACGAGGGCAGAGATGCTAAACAAAATAGTTGCACAAAAAAGTATACATATACAAATTTTGATAAGTACAATAAAGGAACAAGGGATAAAAAAAATGGAATGTGTACTTTAAAGAAGGATCTAGTTTAGAAAGGGAGACCAGGAAAGACCTTCCAGAGGAATGAACATTTCAACTGAGGCTTAATGGATCAGTGAGTTGTCAGTTACCCAAGAGGAGAAATGGGCCAAGGGCCTTCTCTGAAAAACAGGAGATGTAAAACCCACAAGGCCAGAGGAGGATGGGGTGTCTGAAGAACTGCAAGGAGGCTAGCATGGCTGAAACAGTGAAGAAGCAGAGTGGAGTGAGAGGAGGCAAGAGAGTGGCAAGAAGTCCAATCACATAGGGACAGCAGATCGTGGTAAGCATTTTGAAGGCCAGAGGAGGATGGGGTGTCTGAAGAACTGCAAGGAGGCTAGCATGGCTGAAACAGTGAAGAAGCGGAGTGGAGTGAGAGGAGGCAAGAGAGTGGCAAGAAGTCCAATCACATAGGGATAGCAGATCGTGGTAAGCATTTTGAATTTCTTCCCCAGTGTAATATAAATCATTAAAGGCTTTTAAATAAGTACTGTGGTCTGAATCATGGTTTTAAATACTTCTATGGCTACTATCTAAAAAGAGAAGCAAGAATAAAAATGAGGCTACCAAGAGGAGGTCGTATGATCTCCACAAGAGAGATGGTGGTGGCAGTGGGAGTTGGGAGAAGAGGAGGGAACCTAGATCTAGATCTACTTTGGGAGCCTGGAATTTTATTGGCTGTAGACATGAGGGAGAGGTAGGTGTTAAAGATTATTCCTAGATGAATGGCTTGGACCATTGATCTGGTGAATGAACATGCCTCCCAGTGAGAGAAGTCATGCTGGAGGAGTAGCAGGTCTAGGTGGAAATGTCCAAGGTGCAATTTAAGAGATTAGATTGCAAGTAGATAATGTCAATCTATTTGAAATGTCAAGTAGTCAGCTGGATATATTGATCTAGAGTTCAGAGAGAGGTCACTGTGGGAGACATACATTGGAAAGCCATCAACTATAGATTTAAGTCTTTGTGAATGAATGAGATAACCACAGTGTGGAAAGGGAAGAGAAGAGATGAGGTGGGCAGAGAAGAACATACAGGACAGCATCTTGGAGAACCTAAAGTTTTTCTTTGATTTAAATTATCTCTGCCCCCTTGAGGGCAGGAACAATGTCTTTATCCAATTTGTTTCCTTTCTGTGCTATCGCAGAGGTAGGCAGTGAATCTGAAATTAAGGAATTTTACTGGGCTCCGAAGTAACATTGTAAGTGCTCATATGAACATCATTCAACAAACATTGATTAAGCAGCTGCTGTGCGGCAAGTACTATGGCAGAAAATGAGGTTAAAATATGAGTAAGATGTAGTCTCTGCTGCACTCAGGGATCTCCCAGATTAGTGAGGGGAAGAGATAAGAAAAGAGATGCCAACATCAGTGATACCTACATCTATAACAAAGAGTACTCCAGAGGTACTAGCTACATACCTAGTGGTTTCCACTTATTTTTCATATAGTACTGAAATTGACTCAGTGAGAGGGTACTCATTTTATAAACAAAGGAGCTGAGACTATGAGAGTTTAAGTTATTTGCCCAAGGTCACATAGCTGGCTGACAGTGGAGCAGAAATGTGAACTTAGCCTAGCCTGGCTCCAATTCTGTGCTCTGGGCATCACCCTCATGGCCTGTTCATAGCGTGTCTTGATGCTTTTTCCCTGCCCTGCCCTGCCCTTGCTGCAGAAACTCCTGACCTGCCTGCTACAAACATAGTTCCCTAGGACACCCCTACCCACAATGTGGAGAGCAGAGGCCTTGCTTGTGACAAAAGCTGATGTCCTTTAGCTTTTCCATGTCCCCTACCTTTAGTGAGTCTAAAATCTAGGAGAAGAGATCTGACACATGTGCCAAGTTACAGGAACGACAAGTCCATGACATGGTCCACATTTCTTAGACAATGTCATCTGCCATCTCTCCTGTGCTCTGGTGGCACTTTTTAAATCCATGACAGGTTCCATACATTGCATTGTACTTATGCACACTTTTCGGCTGTGAGGGCCTCCAGAGCTGTGACTGGGGTGATTTTAGACATCCTGTATATTTCTCAAATTGAGTCTCTTCATTTCTCAGGCAGAGGTTACCACGTTCATGTCTCTTGCTTTAGGTTATCGCCACAACCTCCTAATAATTTCCTGCCTCAAATCTCTCCCTGGTTTTATCCACGCTTCACAGTGTAGCCAGAGTGATCTTAAACCACAAAGCTTGAGTCAGTCCCTTGCTTAAAACCCTCCATGGCACAATATGCCTCTCAGAATGAAGCCAAGCTCTAAGCCTGGAACTCCAGGTCCTCCAGTGATATCTTGCACATTCTATACTTTGGCAACATTCTCTGGTCCAGCAGCAAGTGCTGCCTGTAGCCCCCTTCCAATGCTCCTCAGCTCTGGGCACCTGCTCTTCCTCTAGCTCCTGAAAATGTGCTTTCTCTCCACCTTCACAGAGCCACTTTTTACTCATTCATCATGGAGCCGACTGCTGGACTTCTAAAGTGTGACCTATACTCATCATTTTATGACAAGCATCTTCTGATGTGCCAATTTTGACCACTAGAGTGAGTTTCTAGGGACAACCAGGGTGTCTTCCTCATCTGCATCTCTCCAGCATCTACCACAGTGTCTGCAAAATAATAATCACTCAGTAAATCTTGTTAAGTGGATGAATGAGCAAGTGAATAATTAATTGTAAAGTACTAGGATGTATTAAGCATCAAATGAGCAGTACAGACAACGAGTATGAGAGAAAGGAGGAAGTAGTCACTTCCAGTTGGGGTAGCCCCAGAAAACTTCCCAGATAAGAATAAATGTATGCTAGGCCTTGCAGGATGAGATAACGTGTGCTGGCCCTGTGCCAACTAACAGTTGGTGTTGAATGAGGTTGAAATGAATCTGATCTGGCTGGATGGAAAAAAGTGGGGAGGACATTTTATGGGGACAGGTGGTGGGGACAAAGGCTTTTAAGTGGAAAAACACAAGGCAAGTTCAGGGAATAATCCAGAGACCAGTTGGATTAGAGTAAAGGATTAATAGTGGGGAAGACAAACAGGGAGGAAGAGGAAGTGGGAGACAAATGGTGGACAGTGCAAAGATGTGTGTGCATGGTGTGGGCTTTTGCACAGAGTGGTCAATAACTGAGAGCCACAGAGCTGCCTGCACCTGTCTTTTTCATCAAGAAGGTTTAAATTTGAACTTGATTAAGAGAACTTCTGAACAATGCAAACACAGCACTCAAACAATGCCTTCCAGGGTCGTGGGATAGGGGCAGAGTGGGAGAGGTACAGGATCAGGTCATTATCTAATGTCTCTGTAGTGTGGAAAAATAGGCCAAAATAACCCCAATTGGTTCTCATTTTTCTCTGCATCTCTAGTTTTGCCTGAATTAGAGAGCAGCTGAGTTGACCTAGGAAAAAAATCTACTTTGAACAGGAAATGCAGTAGGGAGGAGAATGGGAAATCCTAAAATCATGCCAGGAGAGGAAATGGCCAGTGCTGGTTGGGCTGAGAAGAATGGGGCCCCTTGCCCCACTTCACTCCTGGTCTGCTCTTGGGAACAGCCTATATACAAGGTGCTTGACAGCACAGGATAGGGACAGAGGCGTATGTGTCATGTTGGCCACTCCTGGCTGTTTGGAGCCAACACTGATATTACACTATGTCTAGAGAAAGAAAGCAGGCAATGAGGCTGGGCAACACACAGGAGAGCTCTGTCCCCTCACCAGCTCCACTTGCCTCCCATATCCATCTCAAAGGAGGCAGCATGCTGCAGCGAAGAAGAAACTGGGGAGGGAGTTCAGAGTCAGGAGCTTTAGTCTCCATCTCTGCCGTTTACTTGCCTTTTGGTATTGACCAGCCATTGATACTCTCCAAGACACTGGTCTTCTTTCTCTTCTATTGCTCTAATGAAGAAGGTGGGTTAGGGATCCTCCCAAATCTCAAGTTCTAAGACTCTCCCACCAGTTGGCTCTAATTTGGTTATCCAGCCTTAGCTTCCTATACTGGATTTCCATTCACGCTTTGCTCCAGTCACAGCAGAACATCCCCAGAACCTGCGCTGTATTTTCTTTCCTCTATTCCTTTGCTCACATGACTTCCATCCCAAACATCTCTCAGTTTCTCTTCCTTCCTTCCTTTCGTTCTTTCTCTTTCTTTCTCACCAGTTTACTTTCTTTCTTTCTTTCTTTCTTTTCTTTCTTTCTTTCTTTTCTTTCTCCCTTTCTTTCTTTCTCTTTCTTTCTTTTTCTTCTTTTCTCCTTTCTTTCTCTTTCTTTCTTCTTTCTTCTCTCTCTTTCTTTTCCTTCCTTCCTTTCCTCCTTCTTTTCTTTTCTTTCTTTCTTTTCTCTCTTTCTTTCTTCTTCCTTTCTCCTTTCTTTCCTTTCTTTCTTTTCTTTCTTTTTCTTTCTTTCTTTCTTTCTTTCTTTCTTTCTTTCTTTCTTTCTTTCTTTCTTTCTTTCTGTCTTCTTTCTTCTCTCTCTTTTCCTTCCTTCCTTCCTTTCCTCCTTCTTCTTTTTCCTTCCTTCCTTCCTTCATTCTTTTCTCTCTTCTTTCTCTTTTTCTCTTTATTTTCTTTCTTTCTCAGGGTCTCACTCTGTTGCCCAGGCTGGAGTGCTCTCTCTCTCTCTTTCTTTCTCTTTTTCTCTTTCTTTCTTTTTTTTCAGAGTCCTGCTCTGTTGCCCAGGCTGGAGTGCAGTGGTGCAATCTCAGCTCACTGCAACCTCCATCTTCCGGGTTCAAGCGATTCTCATGTCTCAGCCTCCTGTGTAGCTGGGACCACAGGCACACACCACCACACCTGGCTAATTTTTGTATATTTTGTAGAGATGGGTTTCTCCATGTTGCCCAGGCTGGTCTCAATAACTCCTGAGTTCAAGCAGTCCACCCACCTCAACCTCCCAAAATGCTGGGATTACAGGCATGAGCCACCACACCTGGTCCTCTCAGTTTCATTTATTGAAATCCTGCATTTCTTTCACAAGTAACCCATTCACCTTTTTGGGATAAAAACTTTCTTTTAAATCCACATGCATGTGGCAGCATTGATAGCTGAGCAGTGAGGAATAAAGGTTTATATACCAACTTCATAGGGGAAAGGGAGTGGGGAGAAAGGGCTTCTATGAGAGGATAAATTAGCTTTCAGTGGAGACAAATGGAGGGCATGATAATTGGTGATAATGTGTATTTATGCAATTTCTCTCCCTTGTGCTAATGACCAGTCTCCTTGGCTGTCAGCTCTCCTGGAGAGGGGATTTATGACAATTTCATTTTCAAGAAGCTCTGCCTTTAGTCAGATAAGGGAAGCTCTGAAAAGGCTTCTTTCTACATCTTCTGTATTTCAAATATCTTCATTTTAAAATAGTCTTTATGCCATTCCTGTGGGATGTTAGTCCTGTCAGCCACCCACTCCTGAACACGGTCTCACTGAGTATTCTAGTGAGAAACCTCAGATAATTTCCACCAGCTCTGTATGCCTCAGTTTACTCTTCTGTAAAATAGGGATAATGTTTCCTATTGTAGTAAAGATTGCATGAGCTAATATAAGGCAGTTAGAACAGTGCCTGCTGTTATGAGCATTGCCTGCTGTTGTTATTTTCTGCTCAGTCTCCATTCCCTACTAAGGATGTGTGAAGAATAAGAATAACTATGGCTGGGGGTTTAGGAGTTATCTCAGAGGCAATATACTTTGAATGCAGACATCTTTCAGTAGACTTTAGTTTTGTTCCTTTTTAAAATATTTTTATTTATTATTATATATACATATTTTTTCCTTATCACTCGGCTCAATGGTCTTACACTTCCAATGGCCATAAGAATTACTGTCCAGGGTTGTAAATGCACAATGTCTTCTCTATTTGCAGTCTGTAAATGATGCTGAGGGATAATTTTGACCACATGTGATTTTTGTCTCATGCACGCACTCTATTCAGAATGTAAACAGTGACTCTTCTTTGTGGGTTTGGTTTTAACTAGCAGAGCCTTTCTCCCTGAGTTATTGAGGAAGCCCTGAGTGGGAAGTAGAGAAGGGTCTGCAGTAGTCAAAGCTGAGTTCCTCTCAGTTTTCTTGCTCTGCTTCTACTTTGAATAATAGTCCACAGTGTCAATGCGAAGGGTTTAGAGCTCTCAGAAATGCCCCAAATCCAAACCTTAAAAGGCTGGCTTTCTGGCTGAATTATTCACTGTTTAGCAACTGTATTTGAACAGCCTGTAAGCCATTCACTATTGTGGGGAAATGTAAATGAGGGACTCTGATCTCACATTGGGCAAATGCCTAATCAAGTGGGTGTCACCCAGGCAAGAAGGCCGCAGAGATGCAAATGGACACTTTTAGACAAAGGTAAACTGTCACTGTGCCAGGATGGCGCCTTCAAGCTGGGCAGTGAGACCACAATGGAAAGAAACAACCCACAGGACCCTTGATATAGACAGAGTCAGAAAGGAAAAGAAGGAAGCTGAACCCCATCCTTGGAATAAGAGTGGAGCTTAAAAGCCCTACAGAGTCTATTCACTGCATTCTGGGAGGTGTCAGAAGTCTGGCCCAGTAGAGAATAAAAACCTTACATAGTTTTACTTACAGAGTCTTACAGAGTCCAGCATCTGTGCTATGTCCCCGTATTTGTAACTCTTTTTCTCTCTGCCTGTGCTTCTATTGGGAGCGGCAGTTAGACTTGTGAATCTCTCCTTATGGAGAGCCAGGAGAGATTGCTCCCTCCCTCCTCATCAGGCACAGGTGGGGAAGAAAAGGGCCCTAAGGTATCCAATAAGTGGAAGCAACCACTGAAAAGGCCAAGTCTGAGTCCCTGGGACCCTGCTGTAAGTCAGCAAATAGAGCCTAGAAAGCAAGCCAGGGCCCAAGAAAGTATGAAATCCTGTGTGAGGCCAAACAACCACTGCAATATTAAACTTAAAACACCTATCCCATCCCATGCTACAGTTATTTTTATATATGTGCCTGACGTCTCGCTTGAGATTCTAAGCATACTGAGGGCAGGAAGCATTCTTGGTTATGTTGTCACTCCCAGGGTCTGTCTATCACAGGGTTTTGCATGCAGAAAGCACACTTTAATTGCTGTGCAACAAACCGCCCTGAAACTGAGTGGCTTTGAAACAATTTATTGTTTCTCATGGTTCTACCTTTTGGCTGTGTTTGGCACAGTAGTTTGTCTGTTCTACGTGACATCTGCCAAGTCGCTGGTTAGGCTGTGTTGCTGGCCACTTTGGCTGTGCTGGAAGGGTCTCGAAGGCTTCACTCATATGTCTAGCATTTAAGCACTCCTCTACCTGGCCTTTCTTTCCATTCAGGAGTCTAGCCAAAGCTTCTTTCCAGTATGAAGATTATCCAAGAGCAAAAGTAGGAGCTACCAGGCCTCTTAAAAGCTACACTCAAATCTGGCATAACCATTACCTCCATCACATTCTATTGGTCACAGCAGGTTACAAGGCCAGACCAGATTCGAGAGAAGGGGAAATAGGCTGTGATTCTTGATGGGAGGAGGGACATGCTTATATTGGGAGAGGAAGAATTATGGCCACCATCTTTGGAGACTAGCACAATCTACTTGCTCAATATTTATGGAATTTGTTTTCCAATATGAGGACTGGTGGTGAATATGGCCTAATCAAGGGAAGCTTACACTTTTCTTCCTGTTGTGTGTCACCGTTTTGGTTTCATAAAACAACAAGCTAGAACAACACTGTCCAGAAGAAACATAATGTGAGTCACAAATATCACCCACATACGTAATTTTTAATTTTCTTGTAGCTACATTCACTAAGTAAACAGAAACAGGTGAAATTAATTTTAATATTTATTTTATTCAACCCACTATATCCAACATATATCATTTCGACATGTTACCAACTGAAAATTATTAATGAGATATTTTACATTCTTTTTTATTTTTGTACTCTATTTTAAAAGTTGGTGTGTTATACACTTGCAGCACATCTCAATTCGCACTAGCTACATTTTAAGTGCTTAATAGCCACATGTGACAAGTGGCTACCATTTGGACAGGTGCTACACAGTCCATTAATTTTTCTTACCTCTACAGTAAGGAAAAGTAGATGACAAAGTACAACAGGCAGACACTATAATGCATATTTTTAGTGCTATTTTGAGCAAAAACGATAGAGAATACATGAAATGCTCCTCAAGCATCTTGCATACAATAAAGGCTCATTAAATATTGGTCCCATTTCATTGTTGATAGGTATTTCATTGCCCTCTTAAGCTTGCTCAAGCAAGGTTACGTGTTCCTTGAGCTGGAGAGCATTTATAACCTGCATTTACCTGATGTTGTTAACTGGGTTTCTTTCTTTTCTTTCTTTCTTTCTTTTATTTATTTATTTATTTATTTTTTCTGTTTAGAGACAAGGTCTCACTCTGTTGCCCAGGCTACAGTGCAATGGTGTGATCTTGACTCACTGCAGCCTTGACTTCCCGAGCTCGAGCAGTCCTCTCACCTCAGCCTCCCAAGTAGCTGGGACCATAGATGCATGCCACCATGCATGGCTAATTTTATTTTTATTTTTTTGTGGAGACAAAGTCTCACTATATTGCCCGGGTTGGTACTGAACTCCTCGGTTCAAGAGATCCTCCTGTGTCGGCCTCCCAAAGTGCTGCTATTATGGGAGCGAGCCACAATGCCCATTCCATCTTTCTTATTTCTCAAAATTTCTTGACTTTATATTTCTCTCTGAGTTTCTGCTCCACTTTCTTCTTCCCGCTGACCAGAATCCTCTTCGCATACATACTTCACTATGGCTTCCCCAGCCTCTTTTGTTATGATAAACTCTGTTTTTGATAAACTCTGTTTTGAAACAGAGTTTTTGATAAACTCTGACCTACTGATGACTGGCTTGGATTCTCCGCATTTCCCAGTTTTCAACAGTGGTAATCTGATTACCTAATTACCTAATTAATGTCTTTTCATGCCAGTTCACATCCTATAATTGATAATTGGCTGCCTTGGGTTCAACCCACCCTTGGTCTAATCAGCTGTGGTTAGGGAAGCACCTTCTTATGGTACTCAATATGGCCACCTGGAAATGAGGGGCTGCCCGTGCCGTAGTCTCCTAGAGGGGTGTGGCCAGACATACTGCTTGATATGGAAATGCTCTAGTTCATTCTCCATTGCTGGGATTTCCCAACTGAGCTCATCAGTCTGGCCCCAACAGAAAGAAGGTTTCCTCCCTTTACTTGCTACCATCCTTGACCTCTAGGATAGCTTCACCTAACTACAGGAATGCATATGATTAAAGACTATCAGAAGCCTGGTTGCTGAGGAAGTCTGCTTAGGTACAAGCCAGTGCTCAACTAGTGTATGTTGCTGATAGTCATCCTCCTGTAATTCCTGAGGAACCCATTCTTGTCCCAGATACTTATCATAACAGATTGATTTAAGTACTTACTTTGCCAACACCTTCATAAATCAGTGTTTTTCTAAGCGGAGTTCGTTATGTGACCTTGTTGCATTAGAATCAGTTTGGAATGCTCATAAAAATGTGGATTACTAATCCCAACTCCAGGACCTATGAATTAGAATCCCAGGGAATGTCTCAGGAATCTGCATGTTTATCGGCTCCATAGATAAGTCTAATGGGCAAGAAGCCTGAGAAGTATTGCATGAAGCCCCCTGTGAACCTCATGCATTTCAGACTGTTCTGCCTCATCCCCTAGACTTTGTGAGAACTCCTCTGACACTTGACTTGTGGAACCTAGAATTTTTTCTAGAAGTTTCCAGGCAGTCTGAGGTCCATCTAAGTATCCTAAGAGGCAGATGGTAAGAATGAAAGTTCCCACCACCAACTGTTCTGACCCAAATTCTTGGATTCAAACACAGTGCACCCACACTTTGCCCCTGATTTGACATTTCCCATGGGATGGCAAAGGGATTTACCTGGCAGCCATTGTGCAATCAGCACAAATCCCCAGGCACCACCCTACATAGAGGCTCTTCTGGCTGACTGCCTGAGTCACAGCTCAATGGGATAAGCTCAAGAAGCCCCAGGCGGGTAGAAAGCAGTGCATGTGGGGCTGTGCCCTGCACAATCACAATGGAGCCAGTGTTTGCATTAGAGCCAGACAATGACTGTGATTCAAGGACGGGATGCCAAAGCTAAAGGGTACTCTGGGTAAAGGAGAGGACCTGGGCCCCTTTCTTGGCTCAGTCTCTGCCTGGAAATGATTCCACTTTTGTTTTCAATCCTTTCTGCCTGTTTTTCAAATTTCTAGGAGCATGAATAAGTGGTCATATATTGCTTCCAGGGTAATCACATATTTTTCACATTTGACCCAAGAATTTAGACACTATACTACCCCAGCCCATCCTTGCTATATGTGAGTAAGATTTGTGCATTCTCAAGATTCTGAGGAAAATGAAGTAATGTCCTTAACAATGGGTCAGAACGGACATCTAGCCTCTTGACAGACGGCAGTCGGCATTGAGTTTTTTCATAATTTCTCACTGCAGTATACGGTGGATTTCTAGCTCTAGTCACTCAATCTGTTTTAATTTCTACTCAAGGACAGAACTCACCATTCAATTTGTGGGCATTTAATGGATTAGGTGCTTCATGGAGAGTCTTTCTTCGAAACATCCATCTTTAACAGAGTCCAAGAGTCTCCAAAGTAAGTCAAACGTATAAATATAGATCTTACAATATGGAGCCTGGTCATTCAGCGAACGGAAAATCTACTGTCCTCTCCCTTTCCAAACTGGAACTGAGTGAATTACATTCATGTCTCCAGCCCTGGCCTGAATATAACTCATCTAAAAAGATGCCCAAAGAGAAAATAATTAACACGCGCCTATGAAAATAAGCTTTAATTCAAGAGAAGGAGAAAAAGGGGAGAATATTCTGGAGTAAAATGTAGATTTTTTTCTCCCTCTGAAGTAGATTTTTTTTTTTTTGTATAAAATAAAAATGTTTTGGGAAACTATTTGCCTTGTGTTTTCAGTAAGCTATTACTGAAATTATCCTATTAACTAGGCACAAGGCTTATTAAAAATACAACTGGCTAAATTAGTGTATTATTAGAAGTGACTTTAAAAGATTTAAAATGCAGTGCACATTGGCAGCCATTTTGGGCATAGAAAATTAACAAATATAACACTGTAGAAAAAGTATATTAATAATAGGATTAAAAACATTTTTTTAGAGACAGAGTTTTACTCTATTACCTAGGCTGGAGTGCAGTGGAATGGTCATAGTTCACTGTATCCTCAGACTCCTGGGCTTCAGTGATCCTTCTGCCTCAGCCTCCAGAGTAGTTGGAAATACAGGCACATACCACCGCACTTGGCTATTTTTATTTATTTATTTATTTTCGTAGAGGCAGGGTCTTGCTGTGTTGCCTAGGCAGTCTCAAACTCCAAGCCTCAAGCAATCTTCCCACCTTGGTCTCCCAAAGTACTGGGATTATAGACATGAGCCACCGTGCCCAGTCCTAATGAAAGAATAAATTGGAAAAATTATAACAGAAACAGAATAAAAATATAAATAAAAGATTAGAAATAGCTAATATGGAAAAGAGAGCCCAGGATCTATCTTATTAATGCTACTGAGGAAGGGAAGCTAAAATAATAACAAATGAAACTAATCTTGACCTTACAAGCAAAATCAACCTAACTGAGTATGTATTCAATGCATTTTATCCAAAATAATCAACAGCTTCAAAATTCCTTCTCAACATAAAGAATTATCTAATCTTAAAAAAATAAAGAGGCAATTGACAAAACAAAAACAAAAAGTTGGCATTTTTTAGACCTTCCTTTCACAATAATGAGTGTTAAAAGGTAATAAGAAAGGTCCACAGAGATCTATAGACGTGAAGTCCTTACCTATAAAATCAGGAAAATTATTTAAGTGACATAAAAATGGAAAGATATTCTCAAAAAAGCAAGAACTAAGAAAATGTATGTCTCATTTACTCTTCATGATGCTTACCAGCACATCATGGAATGAGCCCAAGGTAAAATGTTAGGACAAGTAGAATAAAAGAACTGAAAACTAACACTAAAACCAGTTATTCACACAGACAATTATTATCAATGTGTTTATAGGGACTTGATATAAAAATAGACTGAGGCCAGTGTGCCTATAATCCCAGCACTTTGGAAGTCTGAGGAACGTGGATCACTTGAGCCCAGGAATTCAAGACCGGCTTTGGTAACATGGTGAAACCCCATCTCTACAAAACATACCAAAATTAGCCAGGTGTGGTGGCACATGCCTATAGTCTCAGCTGCCCTGCAGGCTGAGACCAGGAGGTTGAGGCTGCAGTGAGCCTTAATCGTGCCATTGCACTTTAGCCTGGGAAACAGAGAGAGACCCTGTCTCTAAAAATAAAATTAAAAATAAACTGAAAAGGATAATTATATTTTAATTTGTTCAGTTAAAAAATTACTAGAAATAGTGATAGCTGAGGAAGAAGAACATTTGATTCCTCATTCCATGTAAAGAGAAGAAAAATTAGCATTTATTTTTAAATAAAATGATAAGTATGCTCTTCTATTTTTCTCTTGTCAACTTGCTAACATTCGGCTTTGCTGAAAAGTAGCCTGGGACTACCTTTCCTAGAATTGCCTTCCCTATCTGGTGCTGCAGTAGCTTCTGCCCTGGGGAGACACTCTTGAGAAGTCTGGAGGGAGAAGTCGTTTTCCTCCTGAGAACAGTGGGCAGTCTGCAGTTTCACACTGGCTTCACGGTGAGTCCCGAGAACCACGTGCTTCAGACCTTCTGGCCCAGATCTTGATGGTGGATTTGCTGACCTTAGCATACCTGATTGTCCAAAGTGTGTGCCAGACCCTAGTTTCTGTATTAAACCTTTCATTCCTGGAATACCTGGACCATCATTTTCCTGACTGAATCCTGGCTGATATATTTTGAAAGAATTAGTTTATAATTTAGTCACTACTCATAGAATTTAAGCAGGAAGCCTAGTTTCCAAATAACTGTAGAAGATAAAAGCAAACAAATACCATACATATAGCAAGAGACAAAATAGCAAACAAAGAAAATGTAAGGCATAAAATAAGATGACTAAAGCAACACCAGGCGTAACAGTTTTATCAACAAATGTCGACACTTTCAAACTCCCTTTCATAACAGGCAGACTCTCAGTTGGAGTAAAAACAACAAAGTAATCCGATGACTGTGTACTAAGAATAACTTAAAATGATGCTGAAAGGTTGAAAATAGAAGGATGGGACAGTGATATGTCACGCAAATATTTAAAACAAGAAAGCAAGCAGGATTTAAGGAAATAAAGATTAAATAGAGTAATTACAATTTTTAAAATGTTGACACAACTAGTTAATGAATACATTCTCATTGTAAAAAGTTCAAACGATGTAGAATTACATAGTAGTAAAGGCAAACACTGCTAACATTTTGGTGTTTATCTTTTTAGTCTCCTATCATTTATATATCAGCAGGTGCAGAATTCATATTCAGACTTCACAGCAAATTCAGAGGAAAAAAACCACTGTATTTTCCTCTACCTCCTTCTTAGAAACAAGGAAATCTTTTTCCAAAGCTCCAAGAAATTTCTCTTGTCTTTGCCCAATTCCTTCCCTGGGAAATGTGATTACCCTGATTGCCTTAGATTAATCCTTTGGGATGAATTGATGTCAGAGGAAGGAGGGAGAATAAAACACAGTGATCAGTTAGTTGTAGTGACTCATGTGTTTAATTCCAGCACTTTGGGAGGCTGAGGCAGGAGGATCACTTGAGCCCAGGAATTCAAGACCAGCCTGAAAAACATAATAAGACCTCACCTCTACCAAAAAACAAAAACAAAAAAATTAGCTGGGTGGGATGGCACACACCTGTAGTACCAGTTATGTGGGAGGCTTCTGGAGGATCACTTGAGCCTGGGAGGTTTAGGCTTCAGTGAGCCATGACTGTAACGGAGCAAGACCCTGTCTCAAACAAAACAAAACAAAAAACAGTGATCACTGCAAATACTTTGTTAAATTTTTAATATATTTGCTTGAAATTATTTATTTGTGTATGGTGCTAGGTAAGGATCTAACTTTATTTGTTTGATGAATATCTCATTATTTAAATACCATTTATTGACCATGCCATTGTTATGCCATTGATTTGAAATACCATCTTCAATATACATACACACATGCACATATACACATAGGCACACAGGGTCAGGGTCAGGGTCAGGGTCAGGGTCAGAGTTAGGATTAGAGTTAGCCCACCCACATTTGTATTTTTTTTTCTTTTCTTGTCCAAAAAATGTTTGTTATTCCAACATAATTTCTCTTGAGAAATTATTGAATTATTGAATTATTGAATCAGCTGGTAAAGGAACACTCCTTGTAACTCCTTTGTAACTTTAAGTAGGATTCTATTAAATATCTATTATTTTGGGAGAGAATCCCCATATTCACAATACCGAACCTCCCAATCCAGGGTTATTTGGGTCATTTTTATCTCTCTCTGAAAAATTCATCATTTTCTTCATATTAGGCCATACATAATTTTTATTAGATATATTGGTCTGCTTTGGCTGCCATGACAAAATATCACAGACTAGTTGTCTTACACAATAAAAATTTATTTCTCCCAGTTCTGGAGGCTGGCAAGTCCAAGATCAAGGCTCTGGTAGATCTAGTGTTTGGCAAGGGCTCACTTTCTGGGTCATAGATGGCTGTCTTCTCACTGTTCCTCAAATAGCAGAAAGGGCAAAAAGGCTCTCTGAGTCCTCTTTTAGAAGGGCACTAATCCCATCCATGAGGGTTCCACCTTTCAAAGGCCTCACCTGCAAATGCCATCACATTGAGAATTAGGTTTTGACATATGAATTTTGGGGGAACACATTTCAGCCAACAGCATTGGGTTTAGTATTGATATTCCATTGTGTTTGAAGCTTCTGTTAGCAGAAAAATGACTGTTTGGTGAAGCAGATTCAACAGGAGCCATGGAGAAGAATAAAAGATAATCTCCACTTGCACCTTCTTGAGTCTAGCTTATTCAATAAAGATTTCATTATAGATTTACTCTCCAAAATGGCTATACCAATGTACATTCCCACCAGCAGAGTTCCTGTTTCACTACACCCTTGTCATCTCCTTCATTGCTAAAATCTTTGCCATAAAAATGGGTAAAAACTCACAGCTTATTTATATTTGCATTGGCCACTGGTATTTAAGTTTAGGTTCTTTTATAATAGTCTCACTATATTACATCCTTGACTATGTAAGGTCTTGACTATGAAAGGTCAGCCCAAGTAACCTGATAAATGAATGATAGGGATCTTCCTTGATCCTAAATAAGAAAAATAGATCTACATCTGGGACAAAGATGACACGAGAGTTTCATGATAGCCTCTGGTTGAGCTCGACCTAGTGAGGAGGCAAGATACAGGAATGGGGCAATGCACACCAGGCCACCATGGCTTGGGTTCTTTCTGCGGTGACTATCTAACTGCAATGCCTAGCAGTGGCAGCTCTTTATCATTTACATTCCAATGTCTAAGGTAGCGTTTGGAGACTGAGGCTAGCTATAGGCCTGTGGCTTTAGGGACTCCACTCTCCTGCCAGAGACCCATTTTCAAATGCAAATCTGATAAAGGATATTGGTGGGATTCATCTAGTGAAGAAACTGTGATCAGTCAATGGTCAATGCCTGGCATATCTGTGTGAAGATGAGTCCTGAGTCAGAGTTTGGGCTCAGAGTCACTCATTTGAGAGAGATGCATGGGCATGAAAGGAAAAAGTGGTGTCAAAATGCCAGGCATTTAATGTAGTTGGCTGTAGGGGAGTGTTAACTTTTCTATCATTTCCAACTTCTCCAGTTTCCTTCTAATGCATATTTACCAAAGCCTACTTCAAAGCGAGCTCAACCTTAATCATTCCTGTCATGCTTTTTCTCACTTATACAGGCTTCCACTTCTGTATTTCATTAGCACCAAATATTTATTGCAACAACTCCACACTGATGTAATTGTTTTGCTTTTCCAGTTCACCTACAAAACTGCAAGCTTTAAGAGAAGGTATGTAAACTCTGTGTCCCCAGCACAATTCTTGGCACGTGAAAGTCACTGAAAAAGGTTTTGCTTTCTGCCCAAATTCTCTTCTCAGGCAAATGGCAGCTGTGGGCTTCACTTGGGGCAGGGATCAAACCAAGGAAAACTTCACAGAAAAGCTGCTACTCTGGCTGAGTTTTGAAGGACACGAGAATTTGTTAGGTAAAATAGGAGAATGAGCTTGCTGGGAGGAGAAGGCAGTATTTGTAAATGCAATAAGGCATGAAACAGCATGATGTGTCCAGGAACCCACAAGGAGCCTCATCAAGGTGGAGCAAAGGCTGCAGAAGCAGGAATAGGCAGGAGAGGCTGGTCTGGGCAGATTATACAGAGTCACATGAGCTAACCGAAGACTCCAAATTCAGCTTAATGCCAAAGGGAACCATTGCAAATTTATAAGCAGGAAAGTAGCTTGATGATACCTGAATTCAAGGAAGGTGACTCTGGTTGCAGAGTAGATGATGACTTGGTAGAGGACAGGATCTTCTAGCATCCATTGTTGCTGATGGGAAGTCTTATGTTGGCCTGACTTTTATTCCTTTGTCTGTGACTGTTTCATTTCTTTAGAAGTTTTTTTTTAATATATATAGTATTTCTAGGTGTGGGTTTTTAGTTTTTGTCTTGTTCAGAGCTTCCAGGGCCTTCGAATTCTAAGTCTTGTGTCTTCCTTTTACTATGGACAATTTCCTTGTTCTATTTCCTTATCAATTCCCTCTTCCTTTTTTTTTTTTTTTTTTTTTCCTGTTCTCTTCTGAGGACTCCCACTGGTTGGGCACTGGACCATTTGTGTAAATTCTTTATATTTCTTCAGTTTTCATTCATATTTGCTATAATTTTAATATCTCTCACATTTAAAAATATTTTCTGGACTTTATCATCTAACTTTAAATTTTTTTTGTTTTGGCAATTAATTTTGTTTTCATCTCCAAAATCTTTCTTTCTGGTTGTTTTTTTCATAATGTTACTCTTAAAATAATTATTTTATGGCTATAACATTGTCTCAATGTTTTTTGAAGATACTAATTAGAATTAGAATTTTCTTTTTATAGCGAGTTTTCTTCTGTTCTAAAGTGTATGTTTCCTTTGAAGTAAGTTTATTAGTCAATCTTGGCCACTCTTTTTAATGTCAGGTTATTTACTGTCTGTCAGGCTGTGTCATTCATGGTCCTCACAGGAAACTGATAATGAATTTCAACTGAGCAGTCAAGGAGGGTTTAATAAAGGGATTATGTACAAAGGTGTGAGGAAAGTGTAGAGAAACCAATGAGGGATAGATAGTGTAGAATCTTGGGGCTAGCAATTGGTAGAAGACTCCTTACCTTCCTTAGGCCAGAAAGGGCAAAAAGAGGGAGTTACAGGAAGCCACAGCAGGTAGCTGCATAGGGAGAGTTATGTGACAGAGCTGTGGCCTCTTTTAGAGGGACATAGCCAACCCACAGCAACTCAGAAGGGGGGACCCAGGGAAATCAATATTCTGACCTCACTTTTCCTGCTTCCTTCCATCTCCCACCAGTACTTTCCACTGACATTACCCAACAGGAAACTGGGGTGCAAGCAAGGCCATTGATGCAGTCCACAATTGCCAGTTTCCTGGTTACAGGGCAGGGAGAAGGGCAGAGAGTAGATCTGGAGGGACAGGAAGAAGGTAGCTGGCACAGCAGTGGTCGTTGGTTATCTGTTACATTGCAAGTTGAAACAGTAGAAGACTGGGAGTTTTGGGGTACACTCAGTGTTGATAGAGGTGACACTCAGTGTTGGTGGAAGTGTGAGAATCTTGTGTACTACTGGTGCAAATGGAAATCGGTAAAACGTTTGTAGAAAGCAATCTGGCAGCATTAAGAGCTTTAAGGCTTATAACTTTGATAATCCTAATAAATCAATTCCATCCCAAGAAGTGTATACTAATGAAATCATAAAATATGCACAGATATAAATACAAGAATCTTCACTGCATTATTATTTACAATGGCAAAATTTTGTAAAAATGGTAGGTTCTAGCAATGGGGTGGTTGATCAAATAAATTACAGTACAGCTATAGGACTTGAAAAGCATGTTTTAGATTTGTGTCGTTCAGTAAGGTAGGCTCTAGTCACATCTGGCTACTGAGCACTTTCCATGTGGATAGTCTGAACTGAGATGTGGTATTAATATAAAATATACACTGGCTTTTTGAAGAATTATAACAAAAAAAGAAATGTCCTATTAACATTTTTTATATTGATTACATGTTGAAATGATAATATTTTGGATATATGGGTTAAATATTATTAAAATTGTTTTGATCTTCTTTTCCTTATTTTGTAAATGTAGTGATTGGAAAAATTAAAACACATTTGACTTATAGTATATATCTTTAAAAAAATTTTTTTATTATACTTTAAGTTCTAGGGTACATGTGCACAACGTGCAGGTTTGTTGCATAGGTATACATGTGCCATGTTGGTTTGCTGCACCCACCAACTCTTCATTTACATTAGGCATTTCTCCTAATGCTATCCCTCCCCTAGACTCCCAACCCACTGACAGGCCCCAGTGTGTGATGTTCCCCTCCCTGTGTCCATGTGTTCTCGTTGTTCAACTCCCACTTATGAGTGAGAGCATGTGGTGTTTGGTTTTCTGTTCCTGTGTTAGTTTGCTGAGAATGATGGTTTCCAGCTTCATTCATGTCCCTGCAAAGAACATGAGCTCATCTTTTTTATGGCTGCATAGTATTCCATGGTGTATATGTGACACATTTAATTTATCCAGTCTATCACTGATGGACATTTGGGTTGGTTCCAAGTCTTTGCAATTGTGAACAGTGCTGCAATAAACATACATGTGCATGTATCTTTATAGTAGAATGATTTGTAAGCTTTTGGGTATATACCCAGTAATGGGAATGCTGGGTCAAATGTTATTTCTAGTTCTAGATCCTTGAGGATTCGCCACACTGTCTTCCACAATAGTTGAACTTCCTATTTCTCCACATCCTCTCCAGCATCTATTGTTTCCTAACTTTTTAATGATCACCACTCTAACTGGCATGAGATGGTATCTCATTGTGGTTTTGATTTGCATTTCTCTAATGACCAGTGATGATGAGCTTTTTTTCGTATGTCTGTTGGCCACATAAATGTCTTCTTTTGAGAATTACCTGTTCGTATCCTTCTCCTACTTTTTGATGGGGTTTCTTTTTTTTTTTTTTTTTTTCTTGTAAATGTGTTTAAGTTCTTTGTAGATTCTGGATATTAGCCCTTTGTCAGATGGACAGATTACAAAAATTTTCTCCCATTCTGTAGGTTGCCTGTTCACTCTGATGATAGTTTCTTTTGCTATGCAGAAGCTCTTCAGTTTAATTAGATCCCATTTGTCAATTTTGACTTTTGTTGCCATTGCCTTTTGTGTTTTCGTCATGAAGTCCTTGCCCATGTCTATGTCCTGAATGGTATTGCCTTGATTTTCTTCTAGGGTTTTTATGGTTTTAGGTCTAAACATTTAAATCTTTAATCCATCTTGAGTTAATTTTTGTATAAAGTGTAAGGAAGGGATCCAGTTTCAGTTTTCTGCATATGGATAGCCAGTTTTCCCAGCACCATTTATTAAATAGGGAATGCTTTCCCCCTTTCTTGTTTTTGTCAGGTTTGTCAAAGATCAGATGGTTGTAGATGTGTGGTGTTATTTCTGAGGCCTCTGTTCTGTTCAAATGGTCTATATATCTGTTTTAGTATCAGTACCATACTGTTTTGGTTACTTTTGCCTTGTAGTATAGTTTGAAGTCAGGTAGCATGATGCCTCCAGCTTTGTCCTTTTTGCTTAGGATTGTCTTGACAATGCAGGCTCTTTTTTGGTTCCATATGAACTTTAGTTTTTTCCAATTCTGTGAAGAAAGTCATTGGTAGCTTGATGGGGATGGCATTGAATCTATAAATTACCTTGGGCAGTATGGCCATTTTCACGATATTGATTCTTCCTATCCATGAGCATGGAATGTTCCTCCATTTGTTTGTGTCCTCTTTTATTTCGTTGAGCAGTGGTTTGTAATTCTACTTGAAGAGATCTTTCACATCCCTTGTAAGTTGGATTCCTAGGTATTTTATTCTCTTTGTAGCAATTGTGAATGGGAGTTCACTAGTGATTTGGCTCTCCGTTTGTCTGTTATTGGTATATAGGAATGTTTGTGATTTTTGCATATTGATTTTGTATCCTGGGACTTTACTGAAGTTGCTTATCAGCTTAAGGAAATTTTGGGCTGAGACAATGGGGTTTTCTAAATATACAATCATGTCATCTGCAAACAGGGACAATTTGACTTCCTCTTTTCCCAGTTGAGTATCCTTTATTTCTTTCTCTTGCCTGATTGCCCTGGCCAGAACTTCCAACACTATGTTGAATAGGAGTGGTGAGAGAGGGCATCCTTGTCTTGTGCCGGTTTTCAAAGGGAATGCCTCCAGTTTTTGCCTATTCAGTATGATATTGGCTGTGGGTTTGTCATAAATAGCTCTTATTAATTTGAGATACATTCCATCAATACCTAGTTTATTCAGAGTTTTTAGCCTGAAGGCTGTTGAATTTTGTCAAAGGCCTTTTCTGCATCTATTGAAATAATTATGTGGTTTTTGTCATTGGTTCTGTTTCTGTGATGGATTGCATTTATTGATTTGCATATGTTGAACGAGCCTTGCATTCCAGGGATGAAGCCGACTTGATCGTGATGGATAAGGTTTTTGATGTGTTGCTGGATTTGATTTGCCAGTATTTTATTGCAGATTTTCGCATCGATATTCATCAGGGATATTGTTCTAAAATTCTCCTTTTTTGTTGTGTCTCTGCCAGGCTTTGCTGTCAGGATGATGCTGGCCTTATAAAATGAGTTAAGGAGGATTCCCTCTTTTTCTATTGATTGTAATAGTTTCAGAAGGAATGGTACCAGCTCCTTTTTTTACCTCTGATAGAATTTGGCTGTGAATCCATCTGGTCCTGGACTTTTTTTTGGCTGGTAGGCTACTAATTATTGCCTCAATTTCAGAGCCTGTTATTGGTCTATTGAGAGATTCAACTTCTTCCTGGTTTAGTCTTGGGAGGGTGTATGTGTCCAGGAATTTATCCATTTCTTCTAGATTTTCTAGTTTATTTGTGTAGAGGTGTTTATAGTATTCTCTGATGGTAGTTTGTATTTCTGTGGGATCGGTAGTGATATCCTCTTTATCATTTTTTTATGGTGTCTATTTGATTCTTCTCTCTTTTCTTCTTTATTAGTCTTGCTATCAGTCTATCAATTTTGTTGATCTTTTCAAAAAACCAGCTCATGGATTCACTGATTTTTTTGAAGGAGTTTTTTGTGTGTCTATCTCCTTCAGTTCTGCTCTGATCTTAGTTATTTCTTGCCTTCTGCTAGCTTTTGAATTTGTTTGCTCTTGCTTCTCTAGTTCTTTTAATTGTGATGTTAGGGTGTTGATTCCAGATCTTTCCTGCTTTCTCTTGTAGGCATTTAGTGCTATAAATTTCCCTCTACACACTGCTTTAAATGTATACCAGAGATTCCGGTTTGTTGTATCTTTGATCTCACTGGTTTCAAAGAATATCTTTATTTCTGCTTTCATTTCATTATGTACCCAGTAGTCATTTAGGAGCAGGTGTGCAGTTTCCATGTAGTTGTGTGGTTTTGAGTGAATTTCTTAATCCTCAGTTCTAATTTGATTGCACTGTGGTCTGAGAGACAGTTTGTGGTGATTTCTGTTCTTTTACATTTTCTGTTTTACTTCCAATTATTTGGTCAATTTTAGAATAAGTGTGATGCACTGCTGAGAAGAATGTATATTCTGTTGATTTGGGGTGGAGAGTTCTGTAGATGTCTATTAGGTCTGCTTGGTGCAGAGCTGAGTTCAAATCCTGGATATCCTTGTTGACCTTCTGTCTCACTGATCTTTCTAATATTCACAGTGGGGTGTTAAGCTCTCCCATTATTATTGTGTGGGAGTTTAAGTCTCTTTGTAGTTCTCTTAGCACTTGCTATATTAAGCTGGGTGCTCCTGTATTGGGTGGAAAAATATATCACTTTTAGTATATATCTTTAAAAAAATTTTTACAGCTCTTTTTAATGCATGAGGCTTGCAGTATATATCTATTGGACAACACTATTGTTGATAAATGTTACAAAATGGGGAAAAGCATGTTTTCAAGCAATATTACATAACAGGATTTTTTATGGTTTAATATCACATGCAAATCAGCACATAGACCGATAATGGGGTAAACTGACATCATTCAGGAAGCATTCTCACCTCAAATATATGACCTGAATCTGATCAGTAGGAAACATCAGACAAACCCAAATTGAAGAACATTTTACAAAACACTAGCCTGCACTCTTCAAATATATCAACTCGTAAAAGACAAAGAAAGATGAGAAATAGCTGTGAATTAAAGGAGTTTACGGAGACACAACAACCAAATGCCATGTTTTTTTAAAATGCTGTAAAGGATATTATTGTGATACTTGGCAAAATCTCAGTATGAACTGTGTAATAGATAATCACATCCTCTTAATGTCAGACTTCCTGATAATAATTATTGTGCTATGGTTAAGTAAAAGAATGTTCTTATTCATAGAAAATATACACTAGAAGATTTGGAGGTAAAAGGTCACAATGCCTGCAACTTACTCAAACGGCTCAGCGAAAGTTACTGTAGGTTCAGATGAGTAGAAGGATAAAATAAAATATAATAAAAAAACAGAAAATGAAAAACAAAAAAAGTTGCTGTCGGTATATACATGTAGATGTATCCAGGTGGAATACCCATCATGTGGAATATCCGTCATCTGAAATGCTTAGGATAGGAGTGTTTCAGGTATTTTTTTTTCTGATTTTGAAATATTTGCATTATACTTACCGGTAGAGCACCTGTTATCTGAACATATGAGATCTGAAATATTCCAGTTTGCATTTTCCTTGAGCATCATGTCGGTGCTCAAAAACTTTCTGATTTTGGAGCAAATTCGGGCTTTGGATTTTTTTAGATTTGGAGTACTCAACCTGTATATGTAAAGAGAGAAAGCACGTGGGAATTCATTGAGCTATTTTTGCATCTTTTCTATAAATTTGAAAATTTTTGAAAGTAAAATGTTAAAAAAAAGTTAAATATAAAGCATTTAAAAGAACATGAGATGCAGCATTGTTGAAAACGCTAAATAGGTCTTATTCGTAAACAGTAGCACCCTTAGCTCCAGGCAAAAGGGGTCCCCTGTCCTAAGCCTTGCAATTTAGAGGGTCCTATTTTACCCTTCTCCAGTTGTTCCTACCTGTCTCCCCA
Source organism: Theropithecus gelada (assembly GCF_003255815.1). Lineage (NCBI taxonomy): Eukaryota > Metazoa > Chordata > Mammalia > Primates > Cercopithecidae > Theropithecus > Theropithecus gelada. Next base: position 52,377,724 of record NC_037682.1, read on the forward strand.
CCTTTCTGGCCCCTCACACAGTGAGAGGAATCTACGGGACCAAAGGGATGTACCCACTCAGAACTCACCAACCCTGTCCTAGTGCATACCCCAAATCCCCAGAACTTTGGAATCCTCCACCACATGACCCAGAGTCCACTTTTAGACTTGTGCATGTCCATTGCCTGGGTCCATCCTCCTGAGAGAGGAACATACGGATGGTGTGCACATTCCCAGGCCTGAGGGACAGATGTTTGGAGAGGGAACATTGCATGAAGCTGGACATGCAGGCAAGAGTGTCCACATGCATTCACAGGACACCCCTTGCAGTGCAGTATGGAGCTGGGAGTGGGACAAGAAGGGAGCAGGCTGCAGGCTGGGAGCTAGAGGCCAGCTCTCTCATACCACCTGTTCTGGTGTGGAACTCCAAGGAGTCTGAGAAGTCTAAATTCAGACTTGACCTTGTAGGTCATTGTGAAGATGTTGTTTAAGTCAGAGGCTGAAACTCATTTCACATACAGTTTGCTAGCCTGACATATAACTTTTAAGTATTTGGACATATCGTATATAGGCTTTCATGTGTGCTCTTTCCCTAATCCCAGGCTTGGGGGTGGAAGCAGGAGTGGGAAGCCTAGAGAAGCTGCTTGCATGGGTCTGGCACTGCCATCTTCTCCTCCTTCTCACTCAAAATGGGGGCGGGAGGGTTTTCCTAAACATTGGAAAAGCCTGTAATGACCTGGGAAGATGGGCAGTGGGAAGGAACCTGCACTGGCCACATGGGGAGGTGAGACAACCCAGAAGGCCCCCTAGGGCCTTGAGCAGCAGGCCCCGAGGGAAGGCCAACACTCCAAGAAAAGCTCTCCCAGGTGAGGACAGGTCATAGAGGGAACAGAGAACCTTCTGCCCGGCAGGGACCTAATCTTCAAAGCCAGAACAGTGACGATTATCAGGAAAACTCTTTTGAGGTGACCCTCCAGTCCTTCAAGGCTCACCTAATAGCCCCAAAGGGCAATGGGAATGGAACTCGGAGCTCAGAGCCCTGGGATGGGATCAGGCAGCCTCTGGAGACTCACCAGTGCTGGGTGCTGAACTCACCCATGGCCCCTAGGAAGACCTCAAAGGGGCACCTTGGGGTGCTGGAAGGGCCTGCCTGGGGGCTCCTGCTGGCTCAATTCCTGGAGCTGGCACGTGCTAGCAGTACCCACTTCAGGCAGGTTTACAACTCTAGGGATCTGTCATCCCTCACTCTTTGCATGACTGGCTCCTTGTTGTTTGGGTCTCAGTTCAAATGCTACCCTTTGGAAGCCTCCCTGTCCACCACAGCAAACCCCAAAACCTGCAACCTCAGCCCCACCCCAGGCATGTCTTCACTTCACCCTCTTTTATCATCTTCACAGCTCTTAATACTCCTGAAATTACCTCATTTATTTATTCCCTTACTTAGGATTAGTCTCCTGTCTTCTAAAATACAGCTTTTATTACAGCAGGAAATTTTACCTGAATTATTTATTGCTATAGCCCTCAGTTCAGTGCCTGATGGATGACAGACATTCAAGAAATAATTGTCAATTGAATAAAATGCATAGCAATAATCCAGCCCTTCTCAAGCTTTCCTCCTGAAGTTTCTCGCTGCAGGAGGTGATACCGAAAACAACCCCACAGGGTCATGAAATATGGGCCAAGATAGCCCATAGCAAGCCAGACTTTAATATATTTTTTATTCTAAAAAGTCAATGTTTTATTTTTCTCTTGCTGTGTAACAAATTACCAGAAACTTAGCAGCTTTAAACAACACAAATATATACCTCACAGTTTCTAACAGTTTCCATGGGTCAGGAGCTTGGCATATTTTATTCGAGTCTTCTGCTCAGGGTCCCACAAGGGTGAAATGGAGGTGTCAGCTGGTTGTGTCCTCATCTAGAGACTCAACTAGGGAAAGATATGTTTCCAAGCTCCCTAGGGTTATTGAAAGAATACGGTTCCTTATGGTTGTAGGATGCAGGTCCCTGCTGTCTTGCTAGCTGTTAACTGGTGACTGCTCTCACCTCCGAGAGGCCACTCCCAAGTATTTACTATGAGGCCGTCTCCTCCTCTTCAATGAAGAATCTTCTGCACATAGAATCCCTCTCATACTTTGAATCTCTCTGATTTTGCCTTCTGCAATTAGCTTTACTTTTAAAGGGCTCAGGTAAATACACAAGCAACCTAGATGATTTCCCGATCTTAAGGTCAACTGTGCCCTGTAATATAATTTAAACCCAGGAATAAAATCTATCCTATTCAAAGTTCTAGGGATTATTCAGAACACGTACACCAGGGCCAGGAAATCTTGGGGGACATCCTAGAATTTTGCCTACCAGACTCAAGTTCATTTTTCTGTCTACTTCATTGCATATTTATTTGGTTTGATAAAGGTATATATTTATATTTGTACATAAATACAAATACATAGTATAATATATATATTTGCGTATATAATGCAATATACAAATATGTATACAGATACATATTTTTATATAATTTATATAAAACAACATTTAAATAAAATTGACAGGCTAAGAAAATTGTAGGATGGTTCTCCTCTGGCATCACATACGCTCTACTCACCATTGCATACCTTGCTTGAAAGACCGGGGTAGAATAAGTCCATTTGGGGAAGCTGTGAGCATCAAATGAAGCAAAGCCTGAGAAACAACTGAGACAGCCACGTAGTGGGTGCTCCATCTACTTTTGCTGAAGTTGAACCAAAGCCTTAGGCCTCCCTTCTTTGAGAGTGCCTTAGACTTAGGCAGAGCTGGTGGCAGAAGTCCAGGGCATAGCACAGTCTCAGAAAGAAAGCCAATGCTGCTTTGTGGGATCAGGGGAAGCAATCTGAACTGCCGAAAATTTTGAGTTTTGATTTCTCCTTTTTAAAGTGAGCACAATTAAGCTTACCTGATAGGTTTGCTGTGAGCATGAAGTGAAATAATCTTTGAGAAAGATCTCAGTCCAGGAATCAGATTAAAGTAGGCACTTTATAAATCTTTGCAGATTCCAAATCTGGAATATTTCCCACTGAACTAAACCTTTAGGTTATGGCATCGTGTTTCCATGGGGCTTCTAGCACAAGGCAGATATGTTTCCTACAAGGGATAAGACCTTAACGTTTGTTACTAGTGGAGGTTGTTCAAGTTCTTGGCATCTTGAACAAATACTTGGAAAAAACACACAAAAAAAGCAAGGAAAGAATAAAGCAACAAAAGCAGACATTTACTGAAAATGAAAGTACACTCCACAGGATGGGAGCTGCCACAGTATAGGGGCTCTAGAGCCTGGTTACATAATTTTCTGGGGTTTAAATACCTTCTAGAGGTTTCCCATTGGTTACTTAATGTACATCCTATGTAAATGAAGTAGTGGTCCTCAATCAGTTTGATTGGTTGCAGACGGTGACCCATCAGAGGCTGAAGTGAAGTTACAAAGTTATACTCCTATGTAAATAAAGACTTGGCTTATGACCAGCCTGATTGGTTGTGGGAGGGCCTCTGGTCCTTTGTTTAGCTTAGGTGTGGAAAGTGGAGTTTTCTTTTTGATTTAGTTCTAGGAAGTCAGTGTCAATCGGCCTTAGGTTCCCTGCCTCCAGACCCTACTCTGCTGCCTTACCTTGACTTTGTGCTTGGCACCTGATGATACTGATAGATGTCTGTGAGACAAAGGAAAACTCTTGGGTCCTGAGCAGTCCACCCTGGTGAGGGGACAGAGGTCCCTGTGGAGAGCTGATGACAGAGGAGAGGGCCTCCAGGGCCAGGAAGCCTGGGAACGGCAAGAATGAGTTAGAAAATTCAGGTCAGGGAAGCTGCTCCAGGGGCTCAAGACTTGATGGGCAAATCCAGGAGGCCCTGGGAGTCCTCTCCCAAGACAGAGTAGGGTCAAAGTTCCCCCAGGCCAGAAGCACACTCCCCACCCCCAAACTGTCCAGAGCCATTCCAATTCATCAATCCTCCCTCCTCTTCAGTAATTCATCCCCCACCTACTCTAACTCTATCTGCCATTCTAGTAGATTACCACTCTGCCTACGAATTCAGTTCCCTCTTTTTAGGAACTCTCACAACACATATACACATATAATTGTGACTAACAGTGATCCACATGTCCATAGGTACACACGCAAAGTGCTTTCCTAGCAGCAACAAAAGGAACCTCAGCCTGGGACAGGAGGTAAGGAGGGAGGGCAGGTGTTGTCTGCAAGGATCCTCCAGTGGTTCTTGAAGGCTTCATAGCCCTGGATAGCCGTGGGAAAGGGGAGGGTTTTCTAGGTATAGGGAACATGGGCTATCTACCAACAGTCTGGCTCTCCTTCTGAGCCACATGGTATAATTGCATTTCCTCTGCTAGTGCTTTAGACTGGGAGGTGGGAGAGAGAAAACACGGATGAGGGAGAGAGAAGAGAAAAATACGTAGGATGTTTTTTCTGAGTCTCTTCTGTGAAGAAAGAAAATATCTGTGATGAGTATGGTGCTAATGCGAGGAGGTAGCCGTGTGTGTGTGTGTGTGTGCATGTGTGTGTGTGTGAGAGAGAGAGAGAGAGAAAGACAGAGAGAGAGAGAATGGTGGTGGGGGGTGAGGGACAACAGTGAATGCAGTCAGGGAGCCTTTAAAAGTGGGTCAGAAAAAGAACCCGGCTGACTAGGAGACAGCCAGGAGTCTCTTCCATGCTGCAATACTAAGATAAAATCAAGACGCCTGTCCTGCCCAGGCCATTGAGACCAACCAGGCATTATTTCCCATGTTGTATGTTCTTTAACCCACAACTTCCCTGGTGAGAGTTCCCACTACCAACTACAGAGAGATTCTTACTAAGATTAAGGCTTGTGGAGTTATGGAGCCAATGGGGTTAAGACACCCCAGAGTCTTAGACTGTGGGGAGAAGACTTAGTAGACTTAGTCTCTTTCTGACTGGCTCAGAGAGAGGGACAACCCCACCCCCACCAGCCCCAAGACCATACAGGGCATCTGTAACCCAATCAGATTCAGTGGAACTAACCGTAGGATTGACTGGAATCAGGAACAGGTCTCAGAGCAATTGCCCCAGTGCCTTGACTACCTGTATGTGTTCTGACCTGAATACTGTAGTCTGTAATTAACTGTGCTGATTGTATTGGAATTAGCAAATTGGCTAATCAAGTTATATGATGATTTGTTGTAAGACAAAACAAAACAGAAATCTAGGCTTGCAAATTCTTTAGCTCCTTTATCGTAGCTTTCGGTCCTACAGCTGTCTGCCCTGGGCATTTGACCTGTGATCCCCACCATCCAACCTGAGAGGAGACTCTTGTGTGGGTGCTCAGGAAACCAGGAGGAGGAAGGGAAAGGGGAGGTGGAAGAGGAAAAGAATGGGAGGAAAAGGTAGAACCAGATATTGTTTCTGAACAAATAATCTAGATATTCTGTAAACTGTGAGGCATTGTGGGATGGGAAACGGAAGGTCTCCAAGTAGCATAAAGGAAAGGAAGAAGAGAAGGAAGGAAGATCCTTAAAGATCTGGCACTGGGGCACTTGGAGGGTCTTTTGTTTTCTCTGATATTTACCATCCTGCACAGAACTTGAAGTGTCTGGGTTTTTGACAACAGGTAGAAGAGGGAAAGAGAATAAGTCCAGACTCGCTGGGAAAGAATGCAAAGCAGAGAGGACAATCAAAAAAGCAACCTGTCCTCTGAAGCAGCCCAGAGGAAAGCAAGTGGGCAGTGCAGGCATGACCCATGCAGCCCTGGATGGAAAGCTGGCGATCAGGGAGGTGCTGGGCTGTGAGCTCCAGGCATTGAGGAATTGCCTAGAGCCTGCACAGAAATGTAAGAGGCCATGTTCTATGTCCTGGGGGAAGCTGTTCTCAGAACCAACTTCAAAAAGGAAGTGATCCTTCCCAATGAAAGAGGAGTAAAACCTTCTTCCTATTGTCATTATGTGTCCCACATCACAGAGTTCACAGAGAGAATGGAGACCCAAAAGCCAACAGACAGCTAGCAAGAGGAAAAATCTCACACCAGCACTGAGCATAACAAGCAACAATCAAGAATATTCTTTCAGTAGGACTAAGTTTCTGAAGCAAGAACTGACTGTGCCACACCCTGCAAACTAATTGAGTCAAGAGTGGTGAGGAGCACACAAGAGAAGGTGACCCCCTTCTCCACCCATCCAGCCTCAGGATACCCCAGGCAGTTGGTCCAAGCCATGGAATAATCCTCACCTAGACAAGACTCTGGTCATTGGCTTTGGCTTTGGCTTCCTTGTCCATAACTCTGTGGCTCAGTCCTACCACTCTTCTCTTCCAAGCATTATGCATATCTGCCCCAGAGCACTCCACTCTCTTTGGGGCTGCCATGCGGTCTGAGCTTCATCTGCTTCCTTTCTAAAGTCCTAGATCATTTACGCTGCCTGGTGGTCCATCCTCCATACTAAATCCCAGACCCTGCATGTGCACCCCCATCCTCTTCTCAGAGCTGGGTCCTGATTTTCAGTCTTCCTGGGATTCAGCCTCTACTCGAATCCCCAGAGCACTTAATCTCCCATGGACTTCTGAGTGCTGATCATTTCTGAATTGCTACGTCTGTGCGAAGAATTACACATCTAGAGAGAGAAAGGCTTCTTCAGGCTTAAGTTTATCCAGGGGGTTGTTCCCTGATTCGCCCATTCTGGAACCAGAAGTTTGCTTCTAAAACTCTGGTAGGGGCTCCCAGTTTAAGCATTTACATTTAACAATATAGAACAATGAAGACAAGAGTTGAAACATCATGAAGATAACATTGATGTTTTTGAGAATGACCAGGACAATGTTCTCTATGGAGAATCATACTGAAGAAACATCAAGGGCATAGAGTAGCTGGGCTTCCTCCTTTCTTTTGCAGTTGATGGGCTTGTGGCCTTTGACTTCATTTTGGGACATGTTGCAGTGAATTTTGATGTGACCAAACGGGGACTCAACACTCAGTTTTCATGTTTAACCTCATTGTCCCCTGGACCTGTTTGGGCCGCTCAGCATATGCATAATATTCTTTGGGAAAGTGCACGTATCTATTTATTCATTGATTCATCTGTCCAATATACAACTTCAGTGACCTACTATATTATGAGACCCTGGCCTGTGGCTTGCAGCTTCTGCAGAATGGTAGCACTACACAGTGACCGTGAGCATAGACTTATGTCTGAATTCAAGTCCTGGGACACCTACTTATGAGCTGTGTGGTCTTGACCTAGTCACTAACTTTCTGAGCTTCAGTTTTCTTATGAGTAAAAATGATCATAGTACCTAACTCATGGGGTTTTGTTATGCTTGGCATATAGTAACCATGCAATTCTATTAGCTATTATTTTGTTTTATGCTGTTTCCGTTTGAGTTACCAGTCATTCTCCACCTTGAAATAAGGAGGTCTCAGCCAATAAAGCCACAATTTTTAAATATCTTGGACTTTCCTGTGTCAACTTAGATGATCTAGATGTGTTTCAGTTTTTTATCTTGCTTTCTATTCTACCATCAACAGAGGGCCTTCATCAATTAGGTAGAAATGAGATAGACTTTAGGAGGAAGTTTCCTTTGGGATCTCAGCAGGCATAAGCCTCTTAATTGCCTCACACCCTGCCCTTCCCAGCTTCCCAACCTGGGCATCTCCATGCTACCCCAGTACATGAGCTCATCCAAAATGAGGCAGGACATTTCCCAATGGCCTCTAGCTTAAGGGGCTTAGGATGGAGCTTCTAACTCAGGTTTGGTTCTAGTGTCCAGCTCCATGTATGGAATCTGCTGTGCCCCCTACTCCAGGTCTCCCTTTATGCCAGTTAGACCCAGGAACCACTGGACTGGAGATAGCTCTAGGAATCTGTGTATCCTCCATACCCTATGACACAACACTTTACCTACTCCCGTGTTGGCCTCACTGCAAAGCCTGGGCCTCTGTGTAGATTTCTTCTCTTTCATCCTCATGTGGAGCCCCACCTCCTCCCTAGCCAGGGGGCCCTGCCCTGCATCTCAGCCAGTGGCCAAGGCCCCAGTTCCTGACCTAGATTCTGCTGCATTCTCCTCTTTAAGTCTGAAGCCTCTTTCCCATCTCTCTGCCCACCAGTCTATTTGCCTACCCTTGATCTGAACATGTGGTTACATTTGCCCTTGCCCACTGCCCAGGGAGGAATTTGGAAGTTGCCTGTGGGCCACCATATTCCTTACCTTGGGGCTGGCTACTGACTGAACCACTTGGGTTTGGATTCCTGAGTCTTCATGTCAGGACAGTTTTTTCAACCCCCGGCCCATCCAGTCCAGATATATGGGCTTTAGAGAATCCAGCAACTGCCAGTGGTATGACCTTGGAAAATTACTTACAATTTCTATTCTCCTGTTTTCTCAAGTGTCAAATGGGAAAATAAGACCTACCTCATGAGTCTGCTGTGAGGACTAAATGAAGTAATACATACAAACTAGCACAACTCCAGACACATAGTAAGCTGTGTCAACCATCAAAGGGTTTAAAGCAATGGGAGAAAAGCATTTTCTTTTCTTTTCAGGGCACTTTAGTTCTGTGTTCACATATTTCTCTTTGCTCCCCTGAGGGCTGTCATGATGCCTTTTCTCCACCCAGCTCTCACTGTCTCCCACTGGCATTCAGAACCCAGAAGGGAGAATCTAAAGCACTCCAAGGTGGGTAGGACAGAGTCTGTACCCCCAGATACCAGGAAGAGTGTCCTGAAGGTTCAGTCACCTCTTGGTCACTAAAAGTGCAGATGCTGCTCAGTACCCCAACCTAAAGTCTCTAGGCATGAGCACAACCCATGGAAAAGAAGGCAGGAAAAGGAATGGTGGTGGAGGGGAGTGCCCAGGAAATGAGAATGGGAACACTCAGCAAATAAGGCAGAAGGGTCAAACCAAAAGGCTCCTCTGTCCTAGGACAAAGTGGACATGGCCAGCACTTCAAAGCACTTGAAACTCCTCCACCCTCTCTGTTCCATCCTTCTGAGCCCGGTAGGCAGGGTTGAGCTGGGAAGACATTTACTGCTCCACATTGATGCTATCTGCTCAGCACTTAGCCCAGCTTTCATCAGCCCTCCAAGGTACCACAAGACTCTAATTATACTTCTCACCAGAAACACACTTCTGTCCATTTCACTGATGGACAAGCACAGCACTCATCCTCATCCTGAGGAAAGCAAATAGAAGAGATTTGCCAGGTCAGTAAGCCTGGGGTAAACAAAGACACAGGCAAGTTCCTAGGACCTTCTTCTTCTGATCTCAAGAAGGTCAGTTTCTGTTGAATTAATCTGGGAATTTTCCTACTACTGTTGTAATTACAGGCAGCAGAGGACCCTGCCTGGATGCATAATGGGAACTTGAGATCAAGGATTGACGCTACTTCAGACTTGTGATCTGAAAAATAAAGGAGATGCTAATTATCATCAATATCATCCACATCATCATCATCCCCATCACCATCCCCATCATCATCTCTACCGCCATCACCATCCCCATCATCATCTCTAACGCCATCACCATCCCCATCATCATCATCTCTAACATTATCACCATCCCCATCATCATCTCTAACACCATCACCATCCCCATCATCATGTCTAACATTATCACCATCCCCATCATCATCTCTAACATTATCACCATCCCCATCATCATCTCTAACACCATCCCCATCCCCATCATCATCTCTAACATTATCACCATCCCCATCATCATCTCTAACATTATGACCATCCCCATCATCATCTCTAACATTATCACCATCCCCATCATCATCTCTAGCGCCATCACCATCCCCATCATCTTCTCTAAAGCCATCCCCATCCCCATCATCAACTCTAACGCCACCACCATCCCCATCATCATCTCTAAGGCCATCACCATCCCCATCATCATCTCTAACGCCATCACCATCCCCATCATCATCTCTAACATTATCACCATCCCCATCATCATCTCTAACATTATCACCATCCCCATCATCATCATCCAACTGTGGGATCATCCCAATGCACACGCATGTTGGTACCTGTTTCACACGTCTTCTCTATGATGCACTGGTTCAATAAGCCTTTGTGGATGGAAGCTGGAAGAGAACATACCAAGGTTGAATGCCACATCACAGGCTCCCCTACCACTCAGTGCCTCTGGGACTCTTATCAGCCTGGACATGAGATGCTCACCAGCTTTACGTGGAGCAGCTGTGTGAGGATACAGTCAGCTGTGAGGGTGTTTTACAAACCCGGGCAGCCTGTTAATACTCTTATGTGTGATCCCCAGACATCACTCACCTAGGAGCCAGGGAAGGGGTTTTCTCAGGCCTCACCCATGTTTCCCAACCAGGAACAACCTCTCTAGAGCTTGAATGGAAGCTCCGTGAGGGCATGGAGTTTTGTCTGTTTTGTTCATTTCTGTATCCTCAGTACAAAGCACATAGTAGATGGTCAATAAACATCTGGTGAAGGAATTAATGTATGCATACATGAATGAATGAATTTCTGCATTTCATATGGCCAGACCCAGAAGTGGCAGCCTGGAGCCATGCTTCACAGAACTTTGCTTCCCTGTGTATTATAATTGGACACAGTCAGCCTCTGCTACTATTCTCTTCAATCTTTTAGACCTAACCTATATATAAGAATCACCAGAGGAGCTTCTTAAAAAATACCGATGCCCAGACCCCACTTCCAGAGACTCAGTGGGGGTAAGACCTTGGCATTGGTATACTTTTGAAATACCAATTTAAAAATACCAGTTCCCCAGGTGATTCTAAGATGCAGCCAAGTCTGAAAACCACTGCTCTAGACAGGCAGAAAGGACAGTTCTCCAGGGGCAAAATGGAAATCAGACAGGGAGACTGGATGAGGCAGGGGCTGACTGGGGAGTAAGTTCACTTAGATTAGTGCAGAATCAAAGTTTTTTCAGTCTATTAATCAAGATGTCACAGCAAAAGTATGGGCTTTTTGTTTCCAATTAAGAACTCAGGCCCCTTTGCCATTCCTTCTATAGGCACCAAAAAGACATAATTTTCCCACGCACCTGCTAGTAGTTCATTTGGAACTGCTCTTCACCTGAGGCTCCCAAATAGGGATTTTCATATTGATTGGGTTCACCTGGCTGAGGTCCTGCTCCTTAGTGATACCTAGAGGGATTCTTTATTGAGGACCATAAATTAAAGACAACAAAATGATTTGTTGCTAAGAGATAAACCCACATAAGAGGATGAACTGTGTATAATGTATATAAATACATGCACACCCACAGACACACATGCACCAGTAATAAAGCAAAACTATGGCACAGCTCTGGCATCAACTTCTGTAAACCAGCTTATTAAATGGGCTAAATTCAGCAGTTGTATAAACAGGAAACACATTCATTTTTCTCTCATTACTGCCTTCAACCACACTGCCTTCTCTTCATGGCTTCCTGGGCACTTTTGTGGATTTAAAGGGTGCAGTCTGACTTAAAGCTTAAAACATTCAATCATACATCCAATTCAAAGTGTCTCCTCTCTACGTTTCCTCCTCAAAGCTCAGGCCTACCCTGAGGCATGGGGATCTGCAGTGGGGAGGAGACGGGTGCTACACTCTTTCCCTGTTTCTTAACTTCTTCCCCACTTCCTGCCATTGACTCCTCATGGTGGGCAGGGGAAGAGAGCATCTTCATTCTTGCCTGTCCAAAGGTGCTTTACTCCTGAGCATTGACACCCTTTGGGAGCCACATGTGCTCAAAGTCTGGCTCCACTGTGGGTTCTCAGAAGTGGGGTGCACTTTCTGGCCAACATCTGGCAACTCCTTCAGCATCTTCCTGCAACAAGAGTTCCTGCCACCTTTCCCTGTCACCCTCTCTAGCAGTGCCCTAGCACATTTCGAGTCTAGTTATTTTCCCCAGTGTAAGTTTATCCCACAAAAAGATCATACTTGCTTTTCACATGAACAGTGGTCTACCTCTGCTCACTCTCTACCCTGCCTTCATGAATAACTTCAGTCACTGTCTTGCCTTCCAAATTTAACAAGGGACAAGGCTGGTAGGAGGCACCAGTCTTTATGTTGAAACATTCCTCCAAACTCCAGGAAACAAACATCGCTTTCTCCCAACAACTCGCTCAAGATGGACCCACAATTTCTGTAGTTCCTCAGGACTGTGGGATACCAGCCCTCCTTTTTTTCAATATCAGTTTCTATCTGTGCCCTTCACTTGGTTTGGAGGTGATGGGAAATGCAGGGGAAACATTGCAACATTCCCTGCTAAGCTAACAACTCTTCACCCCACTCACTCTCCTAAACATCTTTCTTCAGTTTTCTTTTCTGTTTGTTTTAGATAAGCCTGGATGGGCTAATAGTTACTGGACCTATTTTTACTAACCTTTGGTAAGGCATGCATGGGTATGTTTAGCACCTCTCTTTGGAGTAGGTGGGGACTTCTCACATATACCTTTAACTTTTAGACTTCTTTGCCAAATTTTGGGGTCATAAGAAGGAGTTCTATTTCACATCATTTTACAAGACCAAATCCAATGCTCTGGGGCTCTCAAATGAGGAAGAGCTAGTGGAACAATAGTGCTGACCCACTGAGACCCTCTTCCTTGGCTGACACGCTGGTCAAGCTACCTGTGGAGACACATTCAGAACTCATGGTGATCCGGATGCTGGCAGCCATTGCTGGTTTGTGTCACACTGGGCACCACTCTGACCAAAAATGCTGCTGGCCAGACTTCTCAACCATGTAGGCTATTGTGATTCTATTGCTCTAGCAATTTCTATTCTGGATTGCTAATTGTCCCATCATAGATACATTAGAGGTGCAGCTCTCTCTTTATGATAGACCTAAATACACCTTCTTGGATTTAGCCTCCCCAAAAAGAGAGAGAAGCATCCTGGTCTAAATGCTGCCTAGAATTCTTTCACCAACTGCTCTGAAATCTCTCTCCAGGCTTGTTTCTTATTTCACCTTCCTGCACCTGCCACATCTGTGTGACCCACTTCATGCTTCTTTGGAGTTCTGCTGGTTTTTCTGGTTTTTTGGTCAGAGTGGTGCCCAGTGTGACACAAACCAGCAATGGCTGCCAGCGTCCGGATCACCATGAGTTCTGAATGTGTCTCCACAGGCAGCTTGACCAGCGTGTCAGCCAGGGAAGAGGGTCTCAGTGGGTCAGCACTATTGTTCCACTAGCTCTTCCTCATTTGAGAGCCCAAGGGCACTGGATTTGGTCATGTAAACATTTTTTTTTTTGCTTTTCTTTGTCTCTTTGTGCTCCCCATTTTCTTCTAGTTTGATCACTTTTTCTGTTTTTTTTGTTGTTGTTGTTGTTTTTGTTTTTTTTTTTTTTTCCTTCCTTTTTGAAACCTGTGCCTCAGTGATGCTGGAGACCCTGAAGACCAAAGATGTTTCTGAGCTCTGACTCAAAGCTCAAAATAGTTACATGAGTGAGTCCAAAATACAATGTGATCTTGCTTCTTCTGGCTGGACTGGGGACCCTCTGCCCAGCGTCAAGCCTCCTTATTTGCTGTAGTCATTTTGGCAAAGGCTGCAGACGTTCTCCCTTCCCATCTCCATGCATGCCAGCTTACTTCCCACCTCAGCACCTGGTCCCTGTGTCTTCAGGCTTTCTCCTACTGCTAGAACACAGCGGGAGCAGACAGACCAGGTGCTGGGAATCAAAACCTCCCCTTTCCCCAGGAGCAGCTCTCAACGACTGATGGGAGCTAGCATCTAAGGAACATGTCCCTTCTCCTTGGATAGGATAAATCTGAAGCGAGTATTCTAAGCTGGGTCCCAGAGCCACTTGGAGGGAGGAAGATCCATTTGCCTTGTTGGCTACCTTCCCTCCCGTGTTTCACTTTACAACTCCCCTGACACTCACTATGCAGTCTCAGGAAGTGCTTCTAAGGGAACCCAAACTAAAAAAGTTTCCAAGCCAGAAATGAAAATTTCATGGACAGATTGACTGAACCAAGAAACTCTGACCCAGGACTGGGCGGCCTTCCTGGGTGGCATGTCAAGCTGGCATCACATCTCTCAGCATACGGCTTTGTATGGACAGGAAATCATGAAAAGAGAGATCCCAGAAGCAGACACCCAGGGAAGGATTAGGAGAATTTACATCTCTCTCCATTCCTCTTCCTCCTCCTTTCTTTCTCTTACCTGCTTTCCCTCTTCTCCCACATGTAGAGCACAGCCTCAGGCTCTGTCACTTAGCTGTCCTCCCTTCATGGCTCCCAGCCAGGAGCTGACCTGGATAGGGGTGTCTGCCTCCCTTCCCCAGCCCTGCGAGTCACCCCCAGGAGTAGCCGGCATGCCCTATTCTGTGGGCACACCTTAAGGTGCTAACCATTGTCTCAGGTCTTAGAAGACAGCAAAATGACTCACAGGTGAAAGAATCTGGTCCTGGGAAATAAATCCAAGGTAAAACTTAAAGATTTTTGTTTCTTCTATTGGATAACAAGTAACCTCTTAACTCTCTGTCAGCTGTATCAAAAAAATGACTATCTCGTTATTTAATATTGGCAAAAGTGGTTTAAGGGCTTCAGATGAGGCAAGTAAAAATGCATCCCATAGCAGTGATAAGGAGAGAGAAGGTATTGCCTCATTCCTCCCTCCAAACATATCTGGATCCCACAGTATTGTACTTTTGTTCTATGCATGAGGCTATGCAAAAGCTCTGAAGGCTTCTAATGTGTCCTCTGACTGGGGTAGGGGTGGCTTGAAGGGCCTTGTCCCTGCAGCAAAATCGCAGCCATCAAGAGCCACTGCATGGCATCATCACCTTCAGGGTACAGTGATGAGAGAGTAGGTGGTGAAGGAAAGGTTGAGGCATTGCTATGACAGCACCACTTGGTGCAACTCCCCCACAAGGAGGTGGTGTTTGATGCCCACCTGTCGAGTGTGTGCTTCTGGGAATGCGGGAGTTGTAGAGCCACTTCCCTTTCTCCTCTAAGACTGAGGTTGGGGCTCCGGGGGCTGCATAGGGTGGGCTCTGCCACTCCTGGCCCGTTCTGCCTTAGGTAGGTCATAGCAGAGCTGTTCTCAGAGATCAGCAGCTGGAAAGACACTTTGCCTGCACGTTTTGCTAACACACTTGAATTTTTCTGCCAAGCAGAATGATTTACTTGTATGTCTTCATCAGAGCAATTATTTTTTAGCACCCTGCTGGGCAAGTTGGGTGATCTCATCACAGAGAAGAGCCTATGAGAGCCTGTCTCACTTGGAACAAAAGTAAAAAAAGTGACCTCCCTTCTCCTGTCTCCATCTAGAAATTCTCTTCTCTCTCTGGCACTTCACACAGAGATGAGAGGCCTGCCATTTTTCCCTTGAGAGCCACTGGTTCACCCATGAAACTCATCAAGGATGATACTTTAAAAGAACCTCCCTTTTGGAGAGAAACAGTTTTTCTTTGTGAGAGAGAAAAGAAGAGCATTTCAGATCTCCTGCCTTTTAAATTAAAAAACAAGTACTGTAAAACGTCATTCGGTGAGCAAACCTGACACTAAACGTGTCTTAGATTTCCAGGTGTAGATAGCTGGGTGGAGAAAAAAGAGAAGAATGGAAAAGAGGCAGGACCAGTGAAGGACCCTGGCAAGAAAAGAATCCATGGAAAAGAGGGAGAGGTGGAAACACAGAGATGGAGGCCACTGGTGCTGAGGGAAAAGGAGAGGAAGAGACAGGGCAGGAGACAGACGGGGAGAGATGCCAGGCAGAGAGGGAGCAGGAGGGGAGATGTGGGCAGAGAGCCTCCCATCTCAAACACATGGGATCTAAACACCACAGAGGCATACAAGCAGCCAAGCCTAAGGGGCAGATCTAGAAAGCATGGGGCTAGAGATGGAGTTTAGGGCACGTCTGCCGTGGGTGACGGTTGGGTCAGCAGGAGAAGAGACAGCAAGTAAAGCAGAGGCTAGGAATTGAAGTGGCCTCCCGATTCTGCCTTTGCTCACCAGTTTCTCTAAGAAGGCATCCATTCCAGCTTTTTTCACCTCCTCGCTGCCCTCCTGCCTCCCACTCCTACTGCCCCTCCGTTTGGATCCTCACTCCCACTGACCCTGCCCCTACAAGGCTGCTGTGGGCCAGATGTGTGGCTTTTTCTCAGGAAGATTTCCTCTTCAATCAATGCCAGATTAGGCAGTGAAGCTCCCTCCCCCTTCCTCTCCTTCTGTGGCATCCATCACCATGGAGGCGGTTTCATGGGACACGTCGATTCTGATAGCATTTGTACTGCTTATTCGTTGTTACACCTGGAGCATGTCACTTGCCCTCTTTGAGTTTTCCCGTCTGTAAATTGGTGCAAACAATAGATAGCACTTAGCCTACTGCCAGCACTGGATCCTGAGGGTTTTGATGGATGTGTGTGTTTATGTGTGGTAAGAGTAAAGGAACATGATGAAGCACTGTGAACTGTGGACTGACCTACAAATAAGACTTCTTACTCTGGTTCTTCTGCTCTCACTATCCCCATCCTCCAACTCCCAAACCAACCGCTGCTCTTTCTTCTTTAACTCATCACCTATAAAAAACCTTCCCCAAGACTTGTCTTATACTCTCTTCAATTCCTAATCTCTCCTTTGCTTGCTATCTCTTCTCCTGCAGACTCAACCGTCACCCAGGGTGGACAACTCCCTAACCTCCATCTCCAGCTCCATGCTCTCTAGAGCTACCCTCAAGGTGTGGCTGCTTGCGTGCCTCAGTGATGCTTTAGATACCACATGTCTTAGATGGGATGGATAGAATGCCTCACTTTGCCCTCAAACCAGATCTTTCTTCTAGAGGAGTGGAAAAGACACCAGTTCTATGGATAGACAGACTTGGTTTCAAACCCCAGCAATGCTGTGGATTGCCTTGCAGCAATCTTCCTGAGTTTCAGTTTGCTCACCCACAAAATGGGAACAATAAAGGCTTACCGAGAAATAGTATGAGGACTCACAGTGATGAAATACTAAATAACAGCACATGCAAGGCGAGGTCAAGAGGGCATATCTGGGGTTCTCTAAACCCACACTCTAGCCGTACACTGCAGAATCTCTATTCTGCAGACACTTCTCAATCACCATAAGTGTGGGGCTGCAGGAAGACACTCCTTTGGGCAGGATGGCAGGCCTGACTCTAGCAAATTGTCAAAATAGCATAGAGGTCAAGAGCACAGACTCAAGAGCCAAATCTTGGCTTGACCACTTACTAACTGTGTTGCTTTAGGCAGGTGAGTTAACCTCTCTTGTGCCTTAGTCTTCTTTTCTGTAAAATGGGAATCATAACTAGTAACTTTACCCATAGGATTATATGAGGATTAAATCAGATAAAGTCATGTGGGTTACTTACAACAGTGAAGCAGTACCATATAAGTGAAGAGAGTACCATATAAGTATTTTGTTTAACAAGTGTTATATTTGTTATTAGTGACATTATTTATCAAAGGTTGCATGTTCATTTCTTACTCAAGAGGTTTTGAGGGCCTAGTGGCAACTAGAAAATGAGAAGCCTGAGAACCCCATTGTGCCCTGTGCCAAGCATTAGTTCACCTTCTGTTGCACCGCAATCATCTCTCTGAAGTGAGACCAGGAGGATGTCCATCCCCATCCACTTTCCCTCCTATGCCACCTTGGAGCCCTGATGTGAGCCAATTTCTTTGGCCGCACATGCACCCAGGCCAGTGACATCACCAGGAGAGAGGAACATGCTGGTGCAGGCAGGGGGATGACGTGCAGGGAGGGATGGAAAGTCCCTCTAGAGCCCTGCTTTGCCTGTCCTTTGATGTGTGCAGCAGCTCCAGATGACTCAGGCATGCAGCATCATGGGTCACTCTCAGCACTGTGGCCAGAAAGGGAGTGGGTGAAGTGTTGGGGCCTGGGGAGAGAAAGAGAAGCTGGGGACCAAGGAAATGAGAATTGGATTGCAGAGGGGTCCATTCCCTGTGGACAAGGCTGGACTTGCCCCTAACGGCAGGGAGGAGAGACCTAGACAAATTTCGATTTCAGAAAGATCTCTCTGGCTACTGCATGGAAAATGGGGCTTAGTGCCAGGCAGGATGAGAAGTGAGGAGAAAAGTCACAGAGATGTTGTGGAAAGAAGATAAAGAGACCTGGACGTAGAGGGTGGCGGCGGGGAAGGACCAGATGAGTCCAACTTTAAGGGTAGAATTGGCTGGATTTGGTCACCCATTAGGTGTCAGCAGTGACTGGGAGTGGAGAGTCTAGTGTGGCACTGAGGCCTCCAGAACACTGGATGGGAAAGTGCTTTGTCAACTGTAACATGCTCTACACACATCACAGTGCTCACCTTAGAAAGACTCCCCAAGGAAAAGAGCAACATTGTATTAATAGTGTTCATCACTTCCGTTGACAAACACAGATTGGGTCTGTGCTAGGAGCCGCACTGGTGGATCCAGAGAGCAGGCAGATGTGGCCCTGCCTTTGAGGTGCTCATGCCTGAGCCGGGGAGGCAGGCATTCTGGTTGAGGAGGCCTGTACCTCCTGCCTCAACTGGATTCAGTCAAGAACCAGGAAAAAATGCCAGCTTCTCTCATGGGAGGGATCTCCAGGACAGGACAACTCCAAATTCCACATTTTCACTCCTCACACCTGTCTCTAGAACACTGGAGTGACACGTACGTTCAAATCTGTTACTGGCACATCAAGAAATTTATCAGCCAGTTGCTTCATCTGTAATATGAGGATGATGATAGGAGGAGAGATACGTTTACATATAAGTAACATATGTAGCTCCTACAGCAGGGTCTGGCACGTAGTAAGTGTTCAATTAAATGAGGCATCATGATTATCACTATTACTATTGTTATATTTACTCTCACACTCCCAGCTGGCTCTTTCCTTACCTTGTCTTTAATTCCCCCAACACTTCCCAGTCCTCCTTCTCCCTCTAAGACTCATCCAAGACATAGTTAAATCCTCCCCATATATGACAAAGAACTCAGGTTCTGAACAGACCACCTTGGGTTCACAGTGTTTGAAGTTGGCTTCCTTCTTTGAGTGGATTGACTCTACCATCAAGAAAGAAGTCAGAGCGAAAACACACAAATGGGATTGCATCAAACTAAAAAGGTTCTGCACAGCCCAAGAAACAATCAACAGAGTGAACAGGCAACCTACAGAATTGGAGAAAATATTTGCAAATGATACATCTGATAATGGGGTTAACATCCAAAATAATAGGGTACTCAAACAACTCAGGTGCAAAAACAACCCCAATAACCCAATTTAAAAGTGGGTAAAACATGCGAATAGACATTTCTCAAAAGAAGACATACAAATGGCCAGTAGGTATATGAAAAAGTGCTCAACATCACTAATCATTAGAGAAATGCAAATTAAAACCACCATGAGATATCATCTCACACCTGTTAGGATGGCAATCATGAGAAAGATAAAAGATAAGTATTGGTGAGGCTGTGGAGAAAAGGGAGCCCTTGTGCACTGTTGGTGGGAATGTAAGTTGGTACAGCTATTATGGGAAATAGCACAGAGATTCCTTTAAAAATTAAAAATAGAACTACTATATGATCCAGCAATCCCACTTCTGGATATTTAAAAAAGGAAATGAAATCAATATCTCAAAAGACATATCTGCAATCCTGTATTCATTGCAGCATTTTTCATAATAGCAAAGACATACAACCAACCCAAGTGTTCATCAATGGATAAGTGGATAAAGAAAATGTGAGATATATGGATATCTATAGATACATATGCAGTGAAATATCATTTCGTCTTTAAAAAGAAGGAAATCCCGCCATTTGCAACAACATGGATAGACCTGAAGGACATTATGCTTCAGCATAAGCCAGGCATATAATGACAAATACCCAATGAGCTCACTTATACAGGCATACCTCAGAGCCGGTGCAGGTTTGATTCCAGAACACCATGATAAGTGATTATCACAACAAAGCAAGTACAATTCTTTTTATTTTCTAGTACATGTAAAATTACACTTACATTATGCCACATTCTATTAAGTGTGCAATAGCATTATGTCTAAAAAATGTACATACTGTAATTTTTAAATACTTTATTGCTAAAAAATGCTAAGGATCATCTGAGCCTCTAGCAAGTTGTAATCTTTTTGCTGATGGAGGGTCTTGCCTTAATGTTGATGACTGCTCATTGATCAGGGTGGTAGTTGCTGAAGATTGGAGTTGCTGTGGGAATTGCTTGAAATAAGGCAACAATGAAGTTTGCTGCATCAATTGACTCTTTCTTTTAGGGAAGATTTCTCTGTAGCATGCTGTGTTGTTTGATAGCATTTTACCTGCAGCAGGACTTATTTCAAAATTAGAGTCAATCCTCTCAAAACCTGTCACCGCTTTATCAACTAAGTTTATGGAATATTCTAAATCGTTTGCTGTCATTTCAACAGTGTTCACATCATCTTCACCAGGAGTACATTTTATCTCTAGAAGCAACTTTCTTTGCTCATCCATAAAAAGCAACTCCTCATCTGTTCAAGTTTAATAATGAGATTGCAGCAATTCAGTCCCATCTTCAGGTTCCACTTCTAATTCTAGTTGATGCTATTTCCAGCACATCTGCAGTTACTTTGTTTATTGAAGTCTTGACTCCCTCAAAGTCAACCATGAGGGTTGGAATCAACTTCTTCCAAATTCCTGTTAATTGATATTTTGATCTCCCCACGTGAATCATCAATGTTCTTGATGGCATCTAGAATGGGAAATCCTTTTGAGAAGGTTTTCAATTTATTTGGTCAGATTCATCAGCGGAATCACTATCTATGACAGCTATAGCCTTATGAAATGTATTTCTTCAATAATAAGACTTGAAAGTTGAAATTTCTCTTTGATCCGTGGGCTACAGAATGGATGTTTTGTCAGCAGGCATGAAAATTACATTAATCTCCCTGTACATCTTGAGCAGAGCTCTTGTGTGACCAGGTGCACTGTCAATCAGAAGTAATATTTGGAAAGGAATCTTTTTTTTCTGAGCAGTGTGTCTTAAAGCTGGGCTTAAAATATTTAGTAAACCATGCTATAAACAGATGTGCTGTCATTCAGGCTTTGTTGTTCCATTCATAGAGCACAGGTAGAGTAGATTACGCGTAATTCTTAAGGGCCCTAGGATTGTCAAAATGGTGAAAGAGCATTGGCTTCAATTTACAGTCACCAGCTTCATTAGCCTCAATAAGAGAGTCAGCCTGTCCTTTGAAGCTTTGAAGCCAGGCATTGACTTCTCTTCTCTCACTATGAAGTCCTAGATGGCATCTTGTTCCAATTGTAGACTGTTTCATCTGTATTGAAAATCTGCTGTTTAGTATAGCCACTTTCATCAGTGATCTTAACTAGATCTTCTGGATAACTCGCTGTGGCTTCTACATCAGCACTTGCTGCTTCACCTTGGACTTTTTGTTATGGAGATGGCTTCTCTCCCTAAACCTCATGAACCAATCTCTACTAGCTTCAAACTCTTCTTCTGCAGATTTCTTAACTCTCTCAGCCTTCATAGACTTGAAGAGAGTTAGAACTTTGCTCTGTGTTAGGCTTTAGTTTAAGGGGATATTGTGGCTGGTTCCTTGGTTAACAGCCCAGAGAAGGAAAGTAAGACATTCAGTTCCATGTGGCCTTCCAAACAGAATCGCCAAAGGAACAAAGTGTGATTTAGATATAAAGAATCCAGATGGACCATGTTGGGGGAACTGGGTCACTGTTTGCTTCCCATCCCTTCTTGTTATGGCTCAAATGCTGCAATGGTTGCAAAATGGAAGGATTGAGGAAGGAGCCAGGCCAAGGATGTGCTTGGGCAGAATGCTCATTTGAGCAGCATCTCCAGGTGACTCCTTCATTCCTCCCCACTCCCAGCTTTACTGGGGTATAACTGACAAATAAGAACCATATACATTTAAGGTGTACAGCCAGAGCCAGAGCCTAGCCTCTCCTGTGGCCACGTCTGCAAAGCAAGAACTCTTCTAGGCCATGAACCCCCTTAAGGGCATGGAGCCCACACTCTGCCCTGACCAATGAGAAACACAAACCTCATCTGCTCCCATTCCTCCTTCCTAGCCTCCACCCCTGGCAGGAGGCATCTGCAGTTATCACGGCCAGTGCTTGTGTGTGCAGTTTACATGTCTCCATCCCACTGTGCTCTTATGGAGGCGGAGTCAAGAGTCCTGGAGTCAAATCCAAGCTCTGCCCATTTACTGACTGTGGGCCTTGGGTAAGTTACTTCTCTCACTACAGCCCTGTGAGATTTTCATTTGGTAGATGAGGAACTTGGGCTCATAGAGGCATCAGGGTAAATGGCAGAAATGGGTTTTTTACTAAGGTTGGTGTGTTTCCAAATCCAAGGCTCCTTCCAGAACATCTGGCTTCATAATTTCTGGACCATGAATGAGGTTTACCTTTTTCCCATGGAGAAAGGAAAACCTCAGCAAAAGAGCATCTTTGCTTCTTCCTCCACTACCATATGAAACACAGCCCATCAAACTTACCCATCAGCCAACTCAGCATGTTAGGCAGAAGGGCGAGCCCTCCGTAGAGCCAGAAAACAAGCCATCTCTGTCCCCTTCCAGTTCCAGCAGTAGACATCTGTGGCTGTGTGAGACTGTATCTCATTTGTGGGATCCTATAATAGCTTCTTGATAGTGCCTGTTCAGCACAGACTGGCTATGGGAAGTCCCCAGGCTTGAGAGCTGCAGCTTCCCTCTGGGGTGGAAATGTTGACAAAGAATTCAAGATGGCAGGAGTCTAGAGAGGGGGCTGAGATGATCTGGGTGCCTCTAGTTCCATCCCAGTAGGGCATCAGTTGGCTGAGGACAATGCACAAGGCAGCTAGAAATAGGAAACCTATTCTGAGATATTCCCTGGGTTGGTCCCTTTAATCTGTAAAGTGATCAAGTCGGTGTTACATCTGGACCGAACTCCTGGCCAGTGCCTGTGATGTTGCACTCCTGTGGTGCACCTTTTCTCCAACTTGTCCTTCCTGTTCTCTCTTTTCCTAGGAGGAGCTGGAGCCCGTTTTGCATTACCTGGTTGCAGAGATCAAAGAGTGGCAGTTTCCTACTCATTCATCCATTCATTCATCCTGCCAGGCACAGGGCATACCAGCGTAAACAAGACTGAACGTGGCCCCTTGCCCTCTCAGGCTTAGGGGAGTGACATGAGATTTGGAGGCAGGGCTCTACTCCCAGCCCAGCATTTACAATCTGGTGATCTCACTTGCTCCTAAACTCTCTGAGCCTCAGTTCCTTCAGGTGCAGGATGTGTGTAATGATGCCTCCCTCATATGATTCAAGTGAGTGGACGGATTTAATCAAATAAATAAGAAAGTGTTTGTTAACCATAAAGATCATATCGATCTGAGTTACTACTGTTAATAATGTGACTGTTATTATTATTATTGCTACACTTTTCCATTCAGTAAGTTTCCTCTGCCTGACCTGCTTACTATGCCAAGAATCTGGGTAAAATTTACTTTACATGGCAGACTGACAATATTGATTGATCTACTTTGGGTCATTAGCTTGCTTCTTTTGTTTTCTAACAGGTTTATTAAGGTAAAATTCACATAGTATACAATTTGCCTACTTAAAGTATACAATTCAATGGGTTTCTCTGAATATTTGCAGGGTTGTATAACCATCACCACAATCTAATTTTAGAACATTTTCATCTCTCTTAAAAGAAACCCCATGCCCATTAGTAGTCAGTCTCTGTTTCCTCCCATCGGCCCCCTCTCCCCACTAAAGGAAATGACGAATCTTTTTGCTTTTATATATTTGCCTTTTCTGGACATTTCATGTAAATGAAATCAGTTGGTAGACATTGGGTTATTCCCATTTTTTTGGCTAGTACGAAAGATGCTGCTTTGAACATTCATGAATAAGCTTCTGTGTGAACGTATGTTTTTATTTCTCTTGGGTATACCTTATACCTAGGAGTGAAATGGCTAGGTCACATTGTTGCTCTGTGTTTAACATTTTAAGGAAATGTTACACTGTTTATCAAAGCTGCTGTACCATTTTACATCCCCACTGGCAAGGTATGAGGGTTCCAATTTCTCCACACCCTCACCAACACTTCTTATTATGTCTTTTTTTATGAGAGTCATCCTAGTGGGTGTGAAGTGGTATCTCATTATGGTTTTGATTTGCATTTCTCTAATGACTAATGATATTAAACATCTTCGCATGTGCTTATTGGCCATTTGTACATTTTCCTTGCCAAAATGCCTATTCAAGTCTTTTGCCATTTCTTATCGAGTCATTTACCTTATTATGAGTTGTAAAAGTTCTTTACATATTTTGAATGTAAGTCTGTTATCAGTGATATAATATTATTTGCAAATATTTTCTTGCATTCTGTGAGGTGTCTTTTTACTTTCTTGATGACATGTTTGCAGCACAGAAGTTTTAAATTTTGATAAAGTCATCTTTCTTTTCTTTGGCCACTTATGCTTTTGGTGAGATATGTAAAGTCTATTTCTTAAATGGGCTCTGACTTTTTAAATGTGTCTATTATTTACACAAAATTAAATTCCTGGCTTAAATCCAAATCAGGAAAAACAATCAATGAATCTTCACTATAACCTTACACAAGTTAGACATAATTGAATAAGCCAATTGAAGCCTTCCTTCTGTGAAAGAAGTGGGGAACAGACAGAGCTTTCAAACTTGAGTAGAGCAGCAGCTGAGGTGGGCTAGGTAACACCCTTGCTCCTCTTACCATCTCCAACAGAATACACTTGCAGGGGGCTTGTCATAAGGGGGAAGAAGGGGAAGAGTAATAGGGCTGAGATACTAAGGAAAGAAGCAAGGCTGCTACTTGTCCTACGCTTGCTTCCAAGGGCCAAAGGAGGTTGGGACTGAATTCCTGGGCTGCCTTTCTTACCCTACCCTCTCCTCTTAACCCTTGGGAGGGCCTACGGGGATGAAGCTCTTCAAGAGGTTCCACAGGACACTAGAGCCTTTGATCATGCTGTCCCCAGTGTCTGCCGAGATCCCCACCTCCAGTCCTTTACCCAGCCATCTCCCACAGGTCCTTCAATGCATGCCTCATTTGTCAGTTCCTCAGGGGCATCTTCCCTGACCTCCCTGCTTATGTTGCTCTACTGCCTTCAGGACACAGGAAACAAGGCCTTCGGATATGGCTCGAGCCCACATCCCCAAAAGGACTCCCTTTCCCTCCTGCCACATGTCCTCACAGTTCCTACTTTTCACCATCCACAGCTCAGTCTGTACTGTTGTGCTATCTCTCCATCTTCTTTTAGGCGCAGTGCAACTCCCTTTCCCACCTACTCACCTCTACTCTGCCCTCAGCCTCACCCAACCTGGCAGCTCCCTCTCCCGGCTCTACCCTTCTCTGGCTAATGGAGAGGTCACTATTGTGCATCTGCTCATTTTCCTCTTGGCCTGGGAACCTCTCAAATATCTATGGATCTTCGAATCCCAAAGTCTGCATTAGGCTTCCTGACACATACTGGTTGCTTTGTGAATGTTGGTTGAATTAATTAATTAATTAACCTATCAGGAAAAAAGGGGCATTGAAGAATGTTTGGACATAATCTGGGGACAGACCGGCTCAATCAGGGCACTTGTACTGGAGAAAAACACCGAGATTCTACTCAAGTCTGTCCCTGATTCACTGAAGAGAAAAGATATTTCATTTCTCTTATCAGGGACTTAACATTCTCCACTCGCGCACCGAGACCCTGTTTGTTCCCTGAGAAATTTCCCACCTCTTTTAGGGAGGCAGTGCCCAGGCCAGGAGATCTCACTGCTCTGGGGGTCTGCTCCTAGCCTTATGGACCCAGTTGGAGGCTTAAATATCTGCTACTGCGGGGACAGATATTCCCCCTACTGTTTTCAGAGTGGCCTGGGTCTCTGTTGACCTCACTCCCACAACCCAGAGCCTGTCTCTCTCTCTCTCTCTCTTTCCAGGTCTGAAGCTGTCTGCTGCCAGCAGCAGCCCCTTCAGTGATTGGTCCTGCCCCTCCCAGATCATATGAGGGTGAAGGGAGGTGAGAATGTGTGTATCTCTAACTCAGCTATCCTGCAAGTAGGTATTTTACTGTCCCTATTTTACCAGAGACAGAAACTGAGTCTCAAACGGCAAAATAAATTGTCTTGTGTGCTTTTGTCTGTGTAACTGGGCATTATACTCCACATTACACAACAGCACATCAACTAGACTTTGGAGAAATATGGGCAAGGAGCAGCCATGACCAGGGGCTCATGGATCTCTGCTTGGAGACAGCAAAAAGCCAACCACCACCACTCCCCACACTGCTCTGACCTTTCTGCTTTGTCTTCTATTTGTGAATATTTGTTTTCTGGGCACTATTCTAAGCTCCAGGGAATATAGCAATAAACAAGACAGACATCAGAGCTTACATTTCAGTAGGGATGACAAAATAAATACATACCAATGCATACATAATTTCAGGTAGTAAAATGCAAAAAATAAATCAGATATTGTTAATATTCTAGATCTGGAGTTGGCTGACACGTTCATAAGTGTTCATTGCATTATCATGTGTTATAGCACACCTATTCTTTACATATATTCTTTGAATACAATACTATATAATAAAAAGTTCTGCTCATAAAAAGTTTGTGATGGGATGATGGAGGGATATCTTAGATGAAGTCATCGAAGAAGGCTTTCTATATTTCAGCTAAAATCAGATAAATGAGAGGGAGCTTGCAGGGTAAAGATCTGAGGAAGAAACAAGAAATGCTCCGGGACAGGGCGAGGCAGGTGAGACGGGGCTGGGTGCCAAAGCGGAGAAAGGGAAGAAAGGGGGTTGGCGAAATAGGCAGGGTCAGACCTAGGGGACCCGACATGTGGATGTTATTCTAAGTGTAATGGGAAGGGGTTTTGTTTTTAAAAGATTAGTCTCTCCGGAGCGCCAAAATAAATTACAAGTGCCCATCTCATTTTCCCTCCTCTCCTCCTCTTCCCCTCAGTAGGTGGGACTTTCTGCAGATGTGCCAGAACTTAGCCCAGCTCTTGCCAGATGCGTCAACCCCACAGCTCGGGGCTTTGTTTTTATAGGGCAAGAAAGCAGAACAAGCCAAGGTTTAACTTCATGCTGCTTTTACTCGTGATTATTAAATTCACTTTGCCAATAAGTTTCAAGTTTAAATATATCTTGAATATAAATAAAACGGTACTCTAGTCACTTGATTTATAGTGAATGTCTGTTTTCTCCCTTTATTGAGCTAGTAATTTCACTCCCATCATCTTTGCTCAGCAGCCCCTGCCCCAGCAATTCTCCAGGGGTCTGCTTGAATGCCAGCCCTTGGGGAAAGACCAAACAGTGGTAGGGGAGTGGAAAGGGCCTGGGATGAACTGTCTGCAGACCTGGGACAAACCATTTAATCTCTGCAAATTCATTTTCTTATCTACAAAACCAGCAAAAATCCTTCCTTGCAGAAATAAAGCATGGGATAAGCACGTAGGACAATGACTGAGATACAAGAGGTGATCAGTAAAAATGAGTTGAATCCAATTTTAATTTCATTTTTAAGTTAAAAAACAAATCTGCTCAACTAAATAAATTTGCTCATCATTAGTACTACTTCCTTGGTTTCTCAACATTTTTCTTATTCACTTTTTTAAATGACTGTCCATGTTCATTGTAGAGTTTTTGTAAAATACTGAACAGTATAAGGAAGAAAATATAATCCATTCATAATTCTACTACTTAGAGATAACTACTCTTAAAATACTCATGTGTTTCCCTCTAGGCTTTTCTTTCTATACATGTATTCATATTTGGATGGTACTTTTTATTCCATTTTGTATCTGGCTCTTTTCATCTAGCATTTCATTTCACCAATTCCCTGTCACTAAAATATTATTTGATAACATGAGAAGTAAACAAACGAAAAGATCTCTGCTTCATGGGGAATAAACTGTGTAGTTGAGAATAGCAGCAGGGGAGTAATTCTATGGCTACCGCACGATGATGTGTTGGCTGGGACTGAGTGGAAATGGCAGAAGTGATGAAAACCATTCAGATTCAGAACTGGGAAGGAATAGGAGACAGGTCTTA
The DNA here is from genome assembly GCF_003255815.1 of Theropithecus gelada. NCBI lineage: Eukaryota > Metazoa > Chordata > Mammalia > Primates > Cercopithecidae > Theropithecus > Theropithecus gelada. Next base: position 52,405,708 of record NC_037682.1, read on the forward strand.
GAGATGGATTAGATGGGAGAAATTAAAGAAAGCTTGCACAGATCAGTCTTAGTGTTCAGACAGAGCATGTGGATGAAGAGTGGTTCCATTTCCTGAGATAGGGAATGGAAGGAGGGGCAGCTCTGAGGGAGAACATCCTTGGCTAAGGGGACATTCCAGCCTTTTGGGTCTTCCAGGCTGTGGTGTGGAGAGTGAGGTGGAGGGGGCAGATCTGGCTTAGTGCTCAGGGGCAGCTGACACATGGTCCCTGAGATTCTATGAGAATGGAATCTCATAGAATGCCCCTGAGCCATTCAAAGACACCCTACTGACCTAGTGGCAGGTTACATTCCCTAACTGGGGTCTCCACCTTTTCTGAAGAAGAAAATCATAGACACATCCCTCAACAATTAAATGCTAACACAGTATACATTCCTCATTCCACATGTCATTGCAGAGTGCTGACTATGTGCTTGGCACTGTTCACTGGGTATACAGCTATGAACAGACCAAACTTCCTGCCCTCATGCAGCTTCTAGTCTAGCAGACAAGACAATAAAACAAGTAAAACATAGTATGCTCAATAATGGTAAGTGCTATGGAGAAAAATAAAATAGAGAGAAGGCCCAGGAGGTGTGGAGGGTTGTAGAGGGGTGGGTTGCATTTTTAATTAGTGAAGTTAGGATGGCCTCATCAGTAGCATCACATTGGAGCCACGTGGAGTGAGAGTCACCTGGGATCCTTGGGTCTCTTGTGGTGACTGATTTAAAAAGGACTAATGAGATTTGTTCAGATGGTCTCAAGGCAGACAATGGCGATAAAGTTGAGTGTTGGAAATAAACCGAGGTAGGGAGCAGGGCGTGTCAGGGGCACATAGAGCTCATGATTGTGCTCTGGACTTCTGTTGATGGTGATGTAGAGGTGGGAGGAGGGAGTCCCACTGAAAATGCTGTAGGATACCCTCTTGGTTTCCACAGGTGGCAACCAGAGAGGCTAAGGAACGGAATTGTTAGTTTGCAAAGGTCTATGGAGATAACTCAGGTTGGGACTCCAGGTCAGGATTCTAAGGTAAGTCAAGGAACAAGGCACAAAGGGAACCAGGAGCTGTTACTTCTCCAGGAGACCAAGGAGGACGGGTGGTGGTGAGGGGAGGGGTTCCTCTGCCAAAACCACAGACACTGCCCTGTTGCTCAGTATAGGCCATAGTATACCTAACCATGACTATGTGGCATGGGTACATCAGCTGTGCTGTGTGGCCCAGGAGGCTGCCTGGACTCTCATTCCGAACGATCTCTGAATATTTGGAAAGTACAGTTGAAGAGGTACAAATAAAGGTTAGCTCGGTTATTTATGTTCATAGTACCTCTCATGCCCAGCACAGTAGAAGGTATCTGTCCTGCACATAGTAGGCACTTGATATGTACTTGAAGACTTAAACCAAAGTACTTCTTAAAAACAAAATCCATTATTTATTGAAAACTTTCTGTGTGTAAAGTTCTGGGTTATGTGCAAACCCAGAACTTTTAAAAAAAGTTTGTTGTTTTTTTTTTTTTTTTAAAAAAAGACAAATAAAACAAAAGAATTAACCCTTAAGAAGTTCACATTGTTAAATTAAAGTAGAAATAGACACTAAAAGACCAATGCTGAATCCAAGTTAGGAAAATTTGGGACCGAATCAATGAAAAAAATAATGGTTCCAAATATAATCCCCAGGTCCTTAAAAGCGGTGAATCAGTATCAGAATTCTTTAAAACTAGAGCTGAGGACTCTAGTGATTCATTTAGCTAGTATTACTCAAACCTTTTTTATCATAATCTATAGTAAGAAATTTATTTTATTCAATTACAATTTAGTACACACACGATTGAAATATCTCACTTGCTCTTAATTTATGTGATATACTCTAATATATTATATTCCATTTATTTATTTATTAAATGCTGGTCTTCACTCACAACCCACTATATTGAGTTCACAACCCACTAATGTGTTGCAATCTACAGTTTGCAATCTACCCTGACCTGATCTAACCTAACCTTCTCCTTACGTCATACCTTCAGCCTAGGCATTCCACAGGGTCCCAGGGGACTTGTGACTTGCTAGCTTCTCAATAACTTGGAGTCCTGACATTGCAAGCTCCAAGAAGGGAAGAACTCTGGCTTTTTCTGCTCATCGCCATGATTCTGATGCCCATCACTCTGCCTGGAGCACAATAGATGGTAAAGAAATTGGTTAGCTGATGGAGGAAAGCTACATACAGGTTCCACAGCTACTTAGCTAAAGAATGATGCCTCCTTTCAAAGACACGCTAGAACAATCAGACAATTGTTGGCTGTCAGAAAATAGCAGCGATTTTATAATTCCATGTGAGAATAAATCTTAACTTCAATTGTAAAAATAAATTGTTACCTTGGCATGTCACAGGTGATCAGTACAGTGTTTTAGATAATGATGCATTGTTTTGTGTGTATACATCCTCATCTATCCATTGCACCTCTGGCCAAAACTGGATTGCAAGCATTTAAATGAAATAAATGTCTTCTTTCTTTAACCCACCAACCACTTAGTAGTGGGCTAAATAATTAGACTGCAAATGCTTCGGGGAAGAACAATTAAGATAATTAATAGGACTTATTTTTCTCCATTGTTTCATAATAGGTTTGTAAGGTATAACTGACATACACATAGTTAAAGTGTATGACTTTTGACATAAATATACACCTGGGAAACCATCATCAAAATAAAGATAATAAAAATATACATTACTCAAAGGTTTGTTTCCTGTTACCTTTTGTTAATCCCTCCTTCCTGCCCTTCTCCGGACATCTCTTCCCAGATCCCCAAGCAACCACTGATAAGTTTTCCATCTCTGTACATTAGTTTATATTTCCTATCGTTTAATATAAGTGAAATAAAGGGTGGGCACTTTTTTTTGTCTGTCTCCTTTCACTAAACATAATTATTTTGAGATTTATCCATATTGTAGATTGATTTCTTTTTAATCTTGAGTAGTAGTATTCCATTGTACGAACAGAACATGGTTTGTTTATCTGTTTACCAGTTGGTGGACTTTTGGGCTATTTCCTGTTTAGGACTGTTGCAAATGAAGCTGTTACAAACATGTACATATAAGTCTTTATAAGAACACATGCTTTTATTTCTCCTGGGTAAAGACTGAGTAGCGGCATGTCTGAATCATGTAGATTTTTTTTTTTTTTTTTTTTAAGAAACATCATTCTGAGCAAACTATCTCAAGGACAGAAAACCAAACACCGCATGTTCTCACTCATAGGTGGGAATTGAACAATGAGATCACCTGGACACAGCGTGGGGAACATCACACACCGGGGCCTGTCGTGGGGTGGGGAGAATGAGGAAGGATAGCATTAAGAGATATACCTAATGTAAATGAAGAGTTAATGGGTGCAGCCCACCAACATGGTACATGTGTATATATGTAACAAATCTGCACGTTGTGCACAGGTACCCTAGAACTTAAAATATAATTAAAAAAAAAAAAAGAAGCTGTCAAATTGTTTTCAAAAGTATTCTGCCATTTTATATTTCCACCAAACAAACATTTATTAAGGTCAGGTTTTTAGTTTTTTTGTTTATGTTTTAGCCTTTTTTTTTTTTTTTTTTTTTTTTTAGTGTTTTTTTTATCCAGGCTGTTGTGCAGCAGCGGCACGATCTCGGCTCACTTCAACCTTTGCTTCCTGGGTTCAAACAATTCTCCTACCTTAGCCTCCCAAGTAGCTGGGATTACAGGCGCCCACCACCATGCCCAGCTAATTTTTGCATTTTTAGTATGGATGGGGTTTCACCATGTTGGTCAGGCTGGTCTCGAGCTCCTGACCTCAAGTAATCCTCCTGCCTTGGTGTCCCAAAATGCTGGGATTACAGGTATGAACCACTGTGCCTGGCCTGTTTTAGCCCTTTCAGTAGGTATGTGGTGTTATCTCATTATGGTTTTAATTTGCATTTTTCTAAGATGTTCAACATCTTTTCATGTGCTTATTTGTCACTACACGTATTTTTTGGTGAAGTGTCTGTTATCATTCCTTACCTTTTAGAAAACTGATTTTTTATTATTAAGTTTGGAAAGTTGTAGATACAAATCTATTAATCTATATATATGTGTGTGTGTGTGTGTATATATAGGAATATATATTTTTAAATATAAATGTAACATATATTTATATAAAAATATATACACATGTGATATATATATATTTTTACGCATGTATATATATGTGTATATGTGTGTGTGTATATATATGTGTGTGTAAATATTTTCTCCTAGTCTGTGGCTTGTCTTTTCATTCTTTTAACAGCATTTTTCAAGTAGCAGAAATGTTGAGTTTTGATCAAGTCCAATTTAGCTAATGGTCACAAAGTTTACTCCTGTTTTCTTCTAAAAGTTTTACAGTTTTAGGCTATAGAGTCCATAATTCTGTTTGAATTAGTTTTTTATATAAAGTATAGGTTAAAGTTCATTATTTTTATGAAATACAGTTATTTGTTTCAGTACCACATTTTGAAAAGACAATCCTTTCTTCACTGAATTTCCCTTGTACCTTTGACAAAAATTTGTTTCCAATACCATCACAAGGATGAGAAAAAAAGTTAGTTTTCAATATATGTGTTGACGTTAATGTTTGTGTCTACTTATGTACTCTCTATTATGTTGCATTTATCTGTTAGTCTCTGTTTGTGCCAATACCACATTTTTTTATATTATAGTGGCTGTATAATAAGTCTTAAAATTGGACAGTATTGATACTCTGCTCTTTCTCAAAATTGTTTTGACTCTTCTAGGTCCTTTGGATTTCCTCAGGAATTTTAGAATCAGCTTGTTAATTTTTACAAAAAAAAGAAACCTACTGGAATTTTGAGTATTCTGACCCATGAGCAAAGTATATCTCTTTATTTAGGTCTTCTTTAGTTTCTCTTGGGACCATTTGCAGTTTTCAGTATATTGGTCTTGCACATCTTTTGCTATATTTATCCTTAAGTACTTCATATTTTTGATGCAATTATTAAGGGTACTGCTTTTTAATTTCAGTTTTGAATGGGTTATTGCAAATATATAGAAATACAACCAATTTTTGAATAGTGACCTTTTTGTCTGGCATTCTTGCTAAAGTCGTTTATTAGATCTAGTAAAAATTTGCGTAAATTCCTTCCAATTTTCTACATAAATAAACATGTCACCTGTGAATAAAGACAATTTTACTTCTTCACTTTCAACCTGGATGTCTTTTATTTCTTTTTCTTGCCTTGATGCGCTGGCTAGAACCTGTAGTACAAACTTAAAAGTATAACATTGTTATTCCTTTGTTAGCCTTTTAATATCTGTAGATATTATATATTCTTTTTTATTATCAGCCTGGCTAGAGTTTTAATCAAATTTATTGTTTTTTTTTAAAAAATCAGCTTTTGGTTTTACTGATTTTCTCTTTTCTATTTTACTGGTTTCTGCTTTAATCTTTATTATTTTCTTTCATTCATTTACTTTGGGTTTAATTTGTTATTTTTTTCTAATTCTTTAGGTAGAAACCGAAGGCATTAATTTGAGGTCTTTTATCTATTCTCATACAGGCATTTTGTGCAACACATTTTTCCTTAAGCACTATTTTAGTGGAATCCCATGAATTTTGATGTGTTTTTATTTTTATTTAGTTAAAAATACTTTCAGACATCCCCTATGACTTCTTTTTTGTCTTATTGGTCATTTAGAAGTGTGTCATTACGTTTCCAAATATTTAGAAATGTTGTCAGTTATCTTTTTGTTATTGTTTTCTAATTTAATTTCATGTGATCAGAGAACATGCTTTGTATGACAGAATACTTTCAAGTACATCGAGACTTGTTTTATTATCCATAATGTAGTATATCTTGGTAAATGTTTTGTTTGAACTTGAAAATAATGGCTATACATTTATAATAACTCTTAGTTTTCTTCTCTATTTTATTATTTTATTTTATTTTTATTTATTTATTTTCTTTCTTTGAGATGGAGTCTCACTCAGTCGCCCAGGCTGGAGTGCAGTGGCGCGTTCTCCGCTCACTGCAAGCTCTGCCTCCCGGGTTCACGCCATTCTCCTGCCTCAGCCTCCCGAGTAGCTGGGACTACAGGCACCCGCCACCACGCCCGGCTACTTTTTTTGTATTTTTAGTAGAGACGGGGTTTCACCGTGTTCGCCAAGATGGTCTCGATCTCCTGACCTCGTGATCCGCCCACCTCAGCCTTTTATGAGAGACAGTCTCACTCTGTCACCCAGGCTGGAGTGCAGTGGCACAATCATGGCTCACTGCAGCCTCAACCTCCTCAGTCAAAGTAATCCTCCAGCCCCAGCCTCCCCGGTAGCTGGGACTACAGGCCCACACCACCATGCCTGACTAACTTTTAAACTTCTGTAGAGACAGGGACTTGCTATGTTGCCCAGACTGGTCTGGAACTCCTGGTCTCAAGCAGTCTTCTTGCCTTGGCCTCCCAGAGTGCTGGGATTACCGCACCCAGCCTTTCTCTGTTTTCAGTGTCAGTTCTGGATTGGTTGTGACTGATTGCATTTTCTCCTCATTATGGGTCCTGTTTTCCTGCTTATTTACATTCCTAGATTTTTTCTAATTGAATGCTAAATAGTCCAAATTGTATCATGTTTAGTGCTGGATATTTTTATATTCCTATAAATATTCTTCATCTTTGTTCTAATATGCAGTTAAGTTACTTGGAAATAGTTTGATCCTTTCAGATCTTGCCTTTATAAATCATTAGATGGATTCAAAGCAATATTCAGTCTAGGGATCTTTATTCTTCACTACTGAGGCAAGACCTTCTTGAGAATTCTACTCAATACCCCATAAGTTATGAGTTTTTCCTGTGTAATTGGTGGGAACAGGACTATTTCTGGCCCTTTGTGTGCACTGAGAACTATTTCTCTGATCTTTTCAGACAGTTCTTTCTCGAGATTTTGGTAGTTTCCTCACACACATATGTTGATCATACTCTGCTTAAAACTTGAGAGAAATCCTCCACAGCTCTCTTCTTTGGTACTTTTCCTTGTTCTGCATACCTTAGCAGCCTTTATCTCCCTCATCTCTCAGAACTATTTTTGAGGGAGTTCGTAGGCTTTGCTTGGATTAACCCATCCTGAGCCATGGCCTGGAAACTCTCTCAAGGCAGTAAGCATGGGTAATCATAGGGCTCACCTCATTTGCTTCTCATAGCTCAGGCATCACTGTCTTCCATTGCCCGTTATCAGTGTCTTGAAGACTATCCTTTTATATATTTTGTCCTATCTTTGTTGTTTCAGGCAGGAGTGTATATCCAGTTCCTATTTTTCTGTCTTGATCAGAACTGGAGTCTCTCTCTGTTTTTCTCTACAATGCAATTTTTGTAGGATGATTCCTTTGAAATTACCCATAAGCTGTCAAAAGGATCTTGTTACTTTCCATTGGCCTAGATCACTTTAACAATATGACTACACTTGACTTAAAACAAACAAAAACCGTTCTTGGCTCTTTTGGAAGCTTGAGAAATTTTCAAAAGGTACAGCACTTGATCACCGCCCTCCAGAAACCCACAATCTAATAGAGTCATGGCTACATTAATTAAAAAAAAAAAAAAAAGAAAAAAAGAAAAAAAAAAAAAAAAAAAAAAACTCTAGCAAGACTTAACTACTCTGTCATCCTAACAGGAAAAATTGAAAAATTGATATAGGACCTCCCCTTATAGCCTGTAGACGACAGCAGGGTAGGGTGGGGCCTGAAAGGGGCACATAAACCAGCATATTGACCTCTAAATTAGGAGATTGGAAAAGACTGATAAACGGAAAATCATAAATTTGTGATGTTTATCTTCAGAGATTTAGAGCAGTAGCTTGAAAGACACTAATACAGGTATAATCTTAGTTTCACACAGTCCAAGGTGGGACTTGGGTCCGGTGAACTTGAGATTTTAAAGGCTTCCTGGGGCTACCTAAACACAATGTTCTTTTTTTACGAGCAGCGGCAGGGCTAGTGGTTTAGGTGGTTTGCTGGTTGCAGGAACATGTACGGGCATTTGACTTTTAAAGAAGACAGCCTTGAAGTGAAATGTTAGCATTGCCATTTACTTTTGCTGTGAGCTGGAGCAAATCTATAGTTCCCTCTGAGACTCAGTTTCTCCAGGCTACATTTTTCTAAAACTGTTGAAATCACTACATCTCATATGAGAAAGCAACATCAGTATCCCCCCTCCTTTACAAAATCCCATTCAAATCATCTACTTCTGTCAGTAGTCCTCTTCCACACGGTAGGATATAATGCAGTTGCTTAGCTCCCAGTTTTCTTATTTACCAGGCTCAGGAATCTTAGCCAAATTTGTCTGAAGTATTTTATTTACAGGATTAGCTCAGGTTACTTCTCATGAGCGTTACTCTTATTGTACCATTTCTTTTTTCTTTTTTAACTTTTATTTTAAGTTAAAAGATACATTTGCTGGTTTGTTATATAGATAAACTTGTGCCACAGGAGTTTGAATACAGATTATTTTGTCACCCAGGTACTAAGCCTAGTACCCAACAGTTGTTTATTCTGTTCCTCTCCCTCCTCTCATCCTCTACCCTCTGACAGGCCCCTGTTGTTTCCCTCTATGTGTCCATGTGTTTTCATAATTTAGCTCACAGTTACAAGTGAGGACATATCACATTTGGATTTCTGTTCCTGCATTGGTTTGCTAAACATGATGACCTCCATCCTGCTCCATCTATGTTCCTGCAAATTACATGATCTTGCTCCACCCACATTCCTGCAAAGGACATAAAAACGGCTGCATTGTATTCCATAGTGTATATGTAGCACATTTTATTTATCTAGTCTACCACTGATGGCCATTTAAGTTGATTCCGTGTCTTTGCTCTTGTGAATGGTGCTGGAATGAACATAGGTGTGCATGTGTCTTTATGGTAGAACAATTTATATTCCTTTGGGTATATATCCAGTAATGAGATTGCTGGGTTGAATGGTAGTTCTGTTTTTAGGTCCTTGAGGAATCTCCACACTGCTTTCCATAGTGACTGAACTAATTTACACTCCCACCAACAGTGTGTAAGTGTTCCCTTTTTTCTGCAACCTTGCCAGCATCTGTTATTTTTTGACTTTTTATTAATAGCCATTCTGACTGATATGAGATGCTATCTCATTGTGGTTTTGATTTGCATTTATCAAATTATCAGTGATGTTGACATTTTTTTCATATGTTTGTTGGCAGCACGTATGTCCTCTTTTGAAAAGTGTTTGTTTATGTCCTTTGCCTGCTTTTTAATGGGGTTGTTTGCTTTGTTTTTGTAAATTTAAGTTCCTTATAGATGCTGGATATTAGACCTTTGTCAGATGCACAGTCTGCAAATATTTTTTTCATTCTGTGGTTGTCTGTTCACTCTGTTGATAGTTCTGATAGTTCTTTGGGTTTTTGTTTGTTTTTTTTTTTGTTTTTGCTGGGAAGAAGCTCTTAAGTTTAATTAGATCCCATTTGTCAATTTTTCCTTTTGTTGTGATTGTTTTTGGCATCTTTGTCGTGAAATTTTTGCCAGTTCCTATCCCTGGAATGGTATTTCCTAGGTTGTCTTTCGGGGTTTTTATGCATTTGGGTTTTACATTTAAGTCTTTAATCCATCTTGAGTTGATTTTTGCATATGGTGTAAGGAAGGAGTCCAGTTTCAGTCTTCTTCATATGGCTAGCCCAGTTATCCCATCACCATTTATTGAATAGGGAGTCCTTTCCCCATAGCTTCTTTTTGCCAGCATTGTTGAAGAGCAAATGGTCACAGTATGCTACCTTATTTCTGGGCTCTCTATTCTGCTCCATTGGTCTATGTGTCTGTTTTTGTACCAGTACCATTCTGTCTTCTTTACTGTAGCCCTGTAGTATAGTTTGAAGTCAGGTAGCCTCCAGCTTTGTTCTTTTTGCTTAGGATTGCCTTGGCTATTCAGGCTATTTTTTGGTTCCATATGAATTTTAAAATAGTGTTTTCAGTTCTGTGAAGAATGTTGTTGGTAGTTTCATAGGAATAGCATTGAATTTGTAAATTGTTTGGGGTGGTATAGCCATTAATGATATTGATTCCTCCTATCCATGAGCATGGAATGTTTTTCCATTTGTTTGTGTCATCTCTGATTTCTTTGAGTGATGTTTTGTAATTCATATCGTAGAGTTCTTTCACCTCCTTGGTTAGCTATATTGCTAGGTACTATATTATTTGTGTGGCAATTGTGAATGGGATTGCATTTCTGATTTGGTGCCCAGCTTGGTGGTTGTTAGTGTGTAGGAATGCTAGTGATTTTTGTACATTAATTTCTTATCCTAAAATTTTGCTGAAGTTATTTATCAGTTGAAGGAGCTTTTGGGTAGAGACTATGGGGTTTTCTGGATATAGAATTATGTCATTTGCAAACAGGGATAGTTAGACTTCCCCTCTTCCTATTTGGATGCCCTTTATTTCTTTCTCTTGCCGGATTGCTCTGACCAGGACTTCCAATACTGTATTGAATAGGAGCAGTGACAAGTGGCATTTTTGTCTTGTGCTAGTTCTCAAGGGGAATGCTTCCAGCTTTTGCCCATTCAGTATGATGTTGGCTATGGGTTTGTCATACAGGCTTTTATTATTTTGAGGTATGTTTCTTCAATACCTAGTTTATTGAGAGTTTTTAACATGAAGGATGTTGAATTTTATCAAAAGCCTTTTCTACATCTATTGAGATAATCATGTGGTTTTTGTATTTAGTTCTGTTTATGTGATGAATCACATTTAATGATTTGCATATGTTGAACCAACCTTACATCCCAGATATAAAGTCTACTTGATTGTAGTGAGTAAACTTTTTGATGTGCTGTTGGATTCAGTTTGCAAGTATTTTGTTGAGGGTTCTGCATCGATGTTCATCAAGGATATTGGCCTGAAGTTTTCGTTTTTTGTTGTGTCTCTGCGAAGTTTTGGTATCAGGATGTTGCTTGCCTCATAGAATGAGTTGGCGAGGAGTCCCTCCTCCTCAGTTTTTTGAAATTGTCCCATAGGAATGGTACCAGCTGTTCTTTGTACATCTGGCAAAATTTGGTTGTGAATCCATCTGATCCTGGGCTTTGGTTGGTAAACCATTTATTACTGATTCAATTTCAGAGCTCATTATTGGTCTGTTCAGGCATTTATTTCTTTTTGGTTCAGTCTCAGGAGGATGCATGTGTCCAGGAATTTATCCATCACTTCCAGGTCTTCTATTTTGTGTACATAGAGATGTTTGTAGTAGTCTCTGATGGTTATTTGTTTTTCTGTGGGGTCAGTGGTAACATCCCTTCTTTATTTCTGATTGTGTTTATTTGAATCATCTCTCTTTTCTTCTCTATTAGTTTAGGTTGTGGCCTGTATATCTTATTAATATTTTCAAAAAACCAACTCCTGAATTCACTGATCTTTTGAATGTTTTTTGGTGTCTCAGTCTCCTTCAGTTCAGCACTGATTTTGGTTATTTCTTGTCTTCTGGCTTGGTTTGTTCTGGCTTTTCTATTTCTTTTAGTTGTGATGTTAGGTTGTTAATTTTAGATCTTTCTAACTTTTTGATGTGAGTGTTTAGTGCTATAAATTTTCCTGTTAACACTGCCTTACCTGCTGTCTCCCAGAGATTCTGGTATGCTGTGTCTTTGGTCTCATTAGTTTCAAAGAACTTCTTGATTTCTACTTTAATTTCATTATTTACCCAAAAGTCACTGAGGAGCAGGTTGTTAAATTTCCTGGTTGTAATTGCATGGTTTTGAGCAAATTTTTTAGTCTTGATTTCTATTTTTACTGCACTGTGATCCAGGAGTGGGTTCAGTATGATTTTGGTTCCTTTGCATTTACTTAGGATTGTTTTGTGTTCAATTTTGTGGTCAATTTTAGAGTATGTTCCATGTGATGATGGGAAGAATGTATATTCTGTTGTTTTCGGGTAGAGAATTCTATAGAGGTCTATCAGATCCATTTGGTCCAATGTTAAGTTCACGTCCTGAATATCTTTGTTAATTTTTACCTAGGTGATCTGTCTACTACTGCCAGTGGAATATTGAAGTTTCCCACTATTATTGTGTGCGAGTCTTAGTCTCTTCATAAATCTCTAAGTACTTGCTTTATGAATCTGGGTGCTTCTGTGTTGGGTGCATATTTAGGATAGTTGGCTGTATGTTTAGGATAATTAAGTCTTGTTGTTGAACTGAATCCTTTACCATAATGTAATGTTCTTGTCTTTTTGGTCTCTGTTGTCTGAAACTACTATTGCAACCTCTGCTTTCTTCTAATTTCTATTAGCCTGGTGGATTTTCCTCCATCTCTTTATTTTGAGCCTTTGGGTGTCATTGCATGTAAGATGAATCTCTTGAAGACAGCATACTACTGAGTCTTGCATTTTTTTAAATCCAGCTTCCTATTCTGTGCCTTTTAAACAGGGCATTTAGCTCGTTTACATTCAAGTTTAGTGTATTGATATGTGCAGATCTGAACCTGTCATTGTGTTGTTAGCTGGTTATTATGCCAGCTTGTTTGCTTTATAGTGTCACTGGTCTGTGTACTTAAGTGTGTTTTGTATTGGCTTATAATGGTCTTTCCTTTCCATATTTAGTGCTCCTTTCAAGATCTCCTGTGAGGTGGGTCTGGTGGTAACAAACTCCCTCAGCATTTGCTTATTGAAAAAGACCTTATTTCTCCTTCATTGAGGAAGCTGAGTTTGGTTGGATACTAAATTTTTGGTTGAAGATTTTTTTTCTTTAAGAATGTTGAATATAGGAGCCCAATCTCTTCTGGCTTGTAGAGTTTCTGCTGAGAGGACTGCTGTTAGCCTGAAGGGGTTCCCTTTGTAGGTGACCTGCCCTTTCTCTTTAGCTGTCTTTAGCATTGTTTCTTTAATTTCAGCCTTGGTGAATCTGATGATTATGTGTCTTGGGGTTGATATTCTTGTGTAATCTCTTGCAGGGGTTCTCTGTATTTCCTGATTTTGACTGTTGGCCTCTCTAGCAAGGTTGGGGAGGTTTTCATGGATGATATCCTGAAATATATTTTCCAAGTTGTTTGCTTTCTCTCTGTCCTTTTCAGGGATTCATAGATTCGTAGATTTAGCCTTTTACATAATTCCATATTTCTCAGAGGTTTTATTCATTTTCATTATTTTCTTTTTTTAATTGTCTGACTGTACTATTTCAGAGAACCAGTCTTCAAGTTCTAAGATTCTTTCCTTGGCTTGGTCTATTCTGCAGTATACTTGTGATTGCATTGTAAAATTCTTATAGTGTGTGTTTCAGCTGTATCAGATCAGTTAGGTTCTTTTTCATACTGGCTATTTCATCTGTCAGCTCCTGTATTGTTTTATTGTGATTCTTAGTTTCCTTGGATTGGGTTTTGTTGTTCCACTGAATCTCAGTGGTCTTTGTTCTTATCCATATTCTGAATTCCATTTCTGTCACTTCAGCCAACTCAGTCTGTTTAAGAACCCTGTAGGAGAACTAGTGTGGTTGTATGGAGAAAAGAAAACACTCTGGCCATTTGAGTTGCTGGAGCTCTTGCATTGGTTCTTTCTCATCTTTGCATGTGGGTGTTCCTTTAACTGCTGAGCTGCCTCTGATTGAAGTGGTCAGGCAGGGGCAGAGTGGTTGTGCTAAAGTCCCAGGTCAGGTAGCCCTGCCTAGTGAGGAGAAGTGAGGATGGGACCTGCATGGAGAACAGTCCAGCCACTTTTCTGCAAGGTGGATGCTCTGTGCTTGGGGTCCGGACCAGCCTGTGCTCCCACGGACTCTTCAGAGTTGCTTCCCTAGGTGGAGGAGGCTCCTCTGGCTCCCTGTCACCCCAGGGTGGGCATCTGCCCTGCCTGACATTTCTCCATTCTCTATGGGTTATTTTCCTGACGAATCCCAATGTGTGTTCCTGGGTGTTTCAGTTGAAGGTGCTATATTTACTTGCCCCTTCTATTTCTTTCCCTCAGAGTGGCGCATACTAGCTGCTTCAAGTGCCATCTTTGTCAGACTCCCTGTACCATTTCAATCTTCCTAATTTCACTTAGGGAGATACCTGTTTTCAAAAACTGACTAGACAGAACATAATTATAGTGCTTATTACATGGCTTTTGGAATTATTTGCTAGTTTTACTGACTGCTCCTATAGAAGATGGGGCCCTTAAAGCCTACAATTATGAATTATTAATCTTGGTATTACCAATACATACTGTTTTGAAGAAAACATAGTAGGGTCTTTTAGAAATAATAAATGAACAATAAATAGACTCATAGAAAGGCAGATGGGCATAATATCTGGAAAGCGTACACCTGAACTGAATCAGAGATTGAGATTAGTAAGCAAAGAGCCCCACTGGGAATAATAACTTAAGTTGGTCAGAACCTGAAGAGCATGCAGTACATCTTTCCTGGAAAGCAGAAACAGTGTGATAGAGCAGAAGCAGCATAGACTCCACTATCAGACAGACCTCAGTTCAAATCCTGGCTTTTCTGTGGTGTTATGAACTGAATTATGTGCCTCCGCAAATTCATGCATTGAAGCCCTAACTTCCAATGTGACTGTATTTAGAAATAAGGCCTTTAAGAAGATAATTAAGGTTAAATGAGGTCGTAAGGATGGGGCACTAATCCAATAAAACTGATGTCCTTATAAAGAAGAGGAAGAGACACAGAGACCTCTCTCCCCATCCCTCCCTGAACATGCACACACACAAAGGAAAGGTCACGTGAGGATCCAGTAAGAAGTCAGCCTTCTGCAAGCAAAAACAAGAGGCCTCACCAGAACCCAACCTTGCTCATACATTGATCTTGGGCTTCCAGAAAATAAATGCCTGTTTTGTAAACCACCTAGTCTGTGGTATTTTGTTATTAATATATATAATACAATTATTATATAATTATACGTTGCTATTATATAATTATATTATTTGTATTAGGCAACACAAGTTGACTAATACACTTGGTTAAATATTTGACTTTGGACAAGTTATTTAACTTATGTGAGGTTTAATTGTGTTTACAAAGTAAAAAGAGAGAAAGAACAATAATAACAGTAATATTGTGGTAATCATTAATGCTCTTCACTGAATATTTCTGGTTCTTCTTCTTTGAGTAATTGGTAGAATTATACTTCCATTCTTCGTTGATTTCAGGTATGGTCATATAATTTGCTTTAACCAACAAACTACGGAAGTCTTTAATTATATCACCACTTCTTCCTCTTACCCTAGAGACTGGGAATGTTTCAGATAGTAAAGTCTCTATCACCTGGGTCTCTGAGTGGGCATGACATGGAACAAAGCCCCCACTGACCTAAATATTACATGCAGCATCGGCAAGAAATAAGTCACTGAGAGTTGGGGGTTGTTATTATAGCTCATTTCATAGGTATACATAGATTGTTGAAATAATTAAATGAGATGTTTTAAAGTGTCTTTGTTGATTTTCAAGTCTTTGTGGCCTTGAAGCTGCTGGGTTGAAGAACGTTAAAAAGTTGCACATTTTCTAGTTTGAATATAGAGGTTTTTGGTAAGGCAATACCACTGTGAAGTTTATTACTAAGAGAAGTTCCAGTCTTAACAACTCTCAATTGATTGAGGCAGTGCTTATAGCCTTGTTGGAAAGAAAAGAAAGAAAGAAAAATACATATATATATGTGTATATATATATGTGTGTATATATATGTGTGTGTATATATATATATGTGTGTGTGTGTGTGTGTGTATATATATTTATGAAGAGCAAGACAGTGTATACCAAAGTGTATACCTAAGAGTAGATATATAGCACTGGCAATCAGTACTCAGCAAGATCTAACAAGGTGTGCATTGTGTGGCAAAGGGAGTTAGGAAAGAAAGAGGCCAGTTGGAGCTAGAGGAGATGGGGAAGGGAGTTTGAGAGAAATCTTGAAGATGGGTAGAATATGAGCAGATGGTGAGTAGACAAGACTGAATTTCTAAAAACTGTAAAATACATCTAAAACATTTAAGTCTTGCTCTTCATGTTGCCATCCTCTGATAAGAAGTTGTGTGATGGTCAGGTGTAGTGGCTTACGTCTATAATCTCAGTCCTTTGGGAGGCTGAGGCAGGAGGCTGGCTTGAGCCCAGGAGTTCAAGACCAGCCTTGGAAATATACTGAGACACCATCTCTACAAATTTTTTTTTTAATTAGCCAGGCATAGTGGTATGCTCCTGCAGTCCTTGCAACTTGGGAGGCCAAGGTGGGAGAATTTCTTGAGCCCAGTAGGGCAAGACAGCAGTGATCCATAACTATGCCACTGTACTCTTGTACTGCAACCTAGAAGACAGAACGAGACCCTGTCTAAAAAAAAAAAAAAAAAAAAAAAAAGGCGCTGGGGGCACCACACCAGGTGGACGTCTGATTTATGAAGCTCCCCATCCACCTATCTGAGTACCTGACGTCTCAAGACTGACTCCTACAGCATCAGATACACAGCTTCTCCTAGCATGACCTCGATCTAATCAGCAAACAAGAAAATTTGTTTCCCATAGTTCTGGGGCCTGTTCACCATCTACAACCACAGAGCTGTCATGGCTGCCATCTCTACTTCCATCCCTGTAATTTCACAGCCCCAGTTCACAGCCATGAATGAACCACAGTTCTTCTACAACGAATCCATTGCCTTCTTTTATAACCGAAGTGGAAAGCATCTTGCCACAGAATGGAACACAGTCAGCAAGCTGGTGATGGGACTTGGAATCACTGTTTGTATCTTCATCACGTTGGCCAACCTACTGGTCATGGTGGCAATCTATGTCAACCCCCGTTTCCATTTTCCTATTTATTACCTAATGGTTAATCTGGCTGCTGCAGACTTCTTTGCGGGGTTGGCCTATTTCTATCTCATGTTCCACACAGGACCCGATACTTGGAGACTGACTGTTAGCACATGGCTCCTTCATCAGGGCCTCATTGACACCAGCCTGAGGGCATCTGTGGCCAACTTAATGGCTATTGCAATCGAGAGGCACATTACGGTTTTCCGCATGCAGCTCCACACACAGATGAGCAACCGGCGGGTAGTGGTGGTCATTGTGGTCATCTGGACTACGGCCATCATTATGGGTGCTATACCCAGTGTGGGCTGGAACTGTATCTGTGATATTGAAAATTGTTCCAACATGGCACCCCTCTACAGCAACTCTTACTTAGTCTTATGGGTCATTTTCAACTTGGTGACCTTTGTGGTAATGGTGGTTCTCTATGCTCACATCTTTGGCTCTGTTCGCCAGAGGACTATGAGAATGTCTCAGCATAGTTCTGGACCCTGGCGGAATCAGGATACCATGATGAGTCTTCTGAAGACTGTGGTCATTGTGCTTGGGGCCTTTATCATCTGCTGGACTCCTGGATTGGCTTTGTTACTTCTAGACGTGTGCTGTCCACAGTGCGACGTGCTGGCCTGTGAGAAATTCTTCCTTCTCATTGCTGAATTCAACTCTGCCGTGAACCCCATCATTTACTCCTACTGTGACAAAGAAATGAGCGCCACCTTTAGGCAGATCCTCTGCTGCCAACGCGGTGAGAACCCCAGCGGCCCCACAGAAGGCTCAGACCTCTGGGCTTCCTCCCTCAAACACACCATCTTGGCTGGAGTTCACAGCAATGACCACTCTGTGGTTTAGAACGGAAACTGAGATGAGGAATCAGCCGTTTTCTCTTGGAGGATAAACAGCCTCCCCCTACTCAATTGCCAGGGCAAGGTGGGGTGTGAGAGAGGAGGAAAGTCAAATCATGTACTTAAACACTAACCAATGACAGTATTTGTTCCTAGACCCCACAAGACTTGATATATATTGAAAATTAGCTTATGTGACAATCCTCATCTTGATCTCCATCCCTTCTGAAAGTAGGAAGTGGAGCTCTTGCATTGGAATTCAAGAACAGACTCTGGAGTGTCCATTTAGGCTACACTAACTAGACTTTGAAAAGATTTTGTGTGGTTTGTTGCAAGTCAGAATAAATTCTGACTAGTTGAATCCACAACTTCATTTATATGCAGGCTTCCCTTTTTTATTTTTAAAGGATACGTTTCACTTAATAAACATGTTTATGCCTATCAGCATGTTTGTGATGGATGAGACTATGGACTGTTTTTAAACTACCATAATTCCATTTTTTCCCTTACATAGGAAAACTGTAAGCTGGAATTGTCTTTTATTTAGAAAGCATGCATGTAATGTATATATGCAGTATGCCTTACTTAAAAAGATTAAAAGGATACTAATTTTAAATCTTCTAAGAAATAGAACCTAGACTTGAAAGCCAGTATTTGTTTAGGTTATGAAGCAAACAATGCTCTAATCACAATATTAACTGTTTAATGAAAATGTTGTAACAAGTATAAAACAGGGAATGTAAGTTTTTTACCAAAGTGATACGTATTCCAAAAAAGTCACAGAAGATGAAGCACTGTAATATTGTTCCCACACATTTAAAATACCCAAGTACATTCTAATTACCAGTATATCAGAGGAAAATTTTTGTAGTCTTTGTAAAATAATATACTCATCATAGAAAACTTGAAAAATGCAGAAGTGTATAAAAAAGCAAAAATGATTACTGATAATATCACAACCCAGAAGGAACCACCTTTAAAAAGCAACCCCCATGTGTGCCTATGTGTATATTGTATACCTTTTTTACATAATTGGAATCATACTGCAAACAGTTTTATAAGTAGATCCTTTTCATGGCAAAATTGCCACATTTTCTTATGGTATTAAAAATTTCACAAAAAATAAAAAAAGTTGCATTTGAATATGAAAAGCTGCATTTTTACTTTTCTTTCCAGGGAATATACTATCATCCAAAGTGCATGGCCTAGAACAGTTTTTGGCACATAGTAAAGACTCAATAAATATTTGTTAACTGAATGTCTGCATACATACTGGGCTTTATAGAAAGACAAACTTGGGTTCAAATCTCAGCTCTCTTATAATGTGTAACCTTTTAAAGGTTACTTATCGTCCCTATGGTTCATCTTCATCTTAATAAATTGATACACTAGGGAATCCAACCACTTAACAAATAGATGCACTAGGGTTGTTATTCCGTAGTGTATCCATTTGTAGTTTTGCATCTAAGTGTGGCATAGTGCTTCCACATGGTGGCATTTCAATAAATGGAATATCCAAGAATTTTTCCATTTGCAGCATAGCTTTCCTAATGATCACAGTTAATATTCTTCATGAAGTGGATACACATTCCTAACATGAAGGGCGTTCTCACATCATAGAGACTATGCCAAAGAACATTATGCCTACAGCTTCTTCCTATTATGGGATATACTCTTTAGAATCAAGTACAAAGTTTAGACTCATTGAGTCAAGGGGAATGAACACATCTATGGGAAAATAAATATTTCAAAGGGGTCATACAGGAAGTAGTTCCAGCTAGTGGCAGAGTGGAGCATAATTACAAAAGCCCACATTCAGCTGATGAATTTAGATTGAATTAAAAGATCAGCTTACACGTGTCAGTAAATTCTTTTTAGCAAAGTTGTTTTCTGGTGAAAACTCTTTCCCAGTTTTAAATTAATCTTCTGCCTTCCATTTTGCAGCTCCCCCACCACCTTCACCTCCCAAACTTACCATCATCACATCTGGGGTTTCTTCAATCCTTGATTAGTGAATGATACCGTCTGAGACTGGTGTGGCTGTTGGGTGTTGGTTAATCACTTCCTGTACAGTGTGTGGGCCCGTTCTCACCGCTCAGATGCCCTGGGTTTCTTTTTCGATGTGTTTATCATGTAGGTCATGGAGGCTGATTCCAGTACAGCAGAATAAGGTAAAATCCATAATGCTACAACAGTAGATGGTGTTTCTAAGAGTGAGATGTAAGCACATAGAACTCTTCTTGGAAGCAAATGGTGTGTGTGTGTGTGTGTGTGTGTGTGTGTGTGTGTGTGTCTGTGTAAGCTTATGTGTTTATTTTATCTCAAGGTTTTTATTTTCTAGTGTATCCATTTATTCAACAACACTTCATGTTAAAAAATAAACTCATGATCTACCTTCTCATATTCGTTGTCTTCCAGAGTTATTTAACTTGGCAAATGGCACTACCATCCATTCGACTGGACAAAACTTGAGAGCCACCCTTGACACCTCCTTTCCCTTCAGCACCTCTCTACCACCACATTCAATCCATCCAGGAATAGCAGGAGATAGAAGGAACACAGGGAGGCAGGAGAGCAAGGCCATTGGCCTCATCCGCTACCTCCTGGCCGACTGAGGACAGATGTGTTAGATAAATCTGAGGACACAAAGAAGCACAGAGGTTCTATTCTGCAACCCAGTAAAGATGAAGAGGAGGAAGTTAATTCCCAGGTGCCTATACTGAGCTGACAGACAGATGCCTCTCCCTGGTGGCTCCAGCACAGTCAGGCAGAGGCAAACCCTAAGGCTCCCTTTACTGAGTTGCCTTTGCTTCCAGTGAAGGAGAACCCAAGAGTCCAGCAAAGGAGTTCTTGACATGACAAGGGTGAAGGATCTGAGCACCCAGAGCCACTGAATGAAGCAGCCAAGCCAAAGCCAAACGAGAATCTCATCAGAGTTGTCTGATGCCAGAGAGAGCCAAGGTCAGGATGAGTCAGCCAGAGGGTGCTCCCAAGCTCTGACCCAGCTGAGAGGGGCCAGATCATGTGTTACACTTCTTCAGAGGCCAGAAGAAACACAGGGCACAGGCACAAAGACCCTAAATCTTCCCCGTGGCCCTCATGAGGTTGCAGAAACCACCACCACCCCTCACACGCACATCTGGACACACCAGATGAGGATAAAACAGAAGGAGGAAGAATATTATCTGAAAGATTGAATCATTTATCCAAAAGGGATTAATGTAAATATACTTTAATATTGGGTTTAATATTGATTTAAGCCTTAATTTGAACACAAAATTTCTCTTTGCTAACCAGTTGGGTGTGGGCTTCAAAGGAAGGTTATATGAGGTGGAGGAAAAGTAAAGCATGTCTTCTCTGCATATCCAAGTTATAGTACAAAGTTAATACTGTGCATCTGACACACAGGAATAAAGAGACCATGAAATCAATTGCCCCAAATCTTAGCAGTTTAGAAAAACCAGACAGATAGTTGCTGCAGGGTCGGATGGGTCACATTCCTAAAGCTCCCACAGATAGGGCTGACTGCAGCTTTCACAAATGTAGAAAACATAGGAGGAACTTCAAAGAGCCAACCAGGATGGTGGATTCCTAACTCTTGGTCAGACCCACCCTCTAAGTGGTAGCTCAGCTAGTCTGCCCATGGTGGGCACCAGGCAACTTTCATAGAGAGGGGATATGCCCACTCACGTCCCCTCCTGGGCAATACTTATAGGCATGTCAGCAAAAATACTTGTTTAAAATAAAGAGTCCACAATATATGATGAACCATACACATGTTTCAAAACTGTGAAGCATAAATATACTTATTGCAGGGAAAAAATAGTACACAATGAAAACAACCACATGGGTCTGGCATTCACTACCTGCTCCTTCCCACTAGGACAAACCAAAATGACTTTGACATTCTCTTCTCTGGGAATCTGTTCTGCAATCTCTTCTTCAGTAATCCTTGTGATTCTTCCATGGATCTCCTGCATGCTGTGCTGGGTCACATGCCACCATGATCCCAGCTGGTCCACAGGGCACATCCTGTCTCTGTATCAGGTCTGAAGCAATAATTGTCAGTGAGCTCTCTTGGTCCTTCCTCCTGCAAAGTCTTCATCTTCCTAACTCTGACCATTACTGTTCTTGTTTCTAATTGCACAACAAATGTAATGTGTAGGCTGTATTTCTCCTCCAGTGAAAATCCACTTGGTCAAGTGCCTGCTGCTAGTAAACCTAGCTAGTAAGGTTAGTAAACCTCTGCTCTTCATCATGCTGAAAGAGATGGCCTTTATAGCCCTCTATAACTGCTGATGGGAATAGGACAACTTCTAGGCTGGCTGCCTCAGCTCCCCCATCCCCATTATTCAGAAGGTTTTACTCTAAATCTTTCCTGCACCCCACTGTTAAGTGTCCTGCCAGATGCAGCAAGGGGACTTACAATCACCCATTTGTGCACTCCATGGACTTTCCTGCTTAGTTCTGTAATTCCCTCTGCTTATGTAGATGAAACCCATTCTTACACTTGCACGCTTACCCATGTGCTTAGTGCTAGCAATTCTGAGCACTCAATATTGTCATGAGAAAATACCACAAGATTGCAACCCAACTCTCTGGACAGGCAGGCCTATCCTCCCCTCAATAGCATATGAGCTCCAGGAAAGCTAGAATCTAGAATGCTACATCCCAGTGTCTTGAACTGTGCCTGACATGTAGTAGGCACCCAATAGACATGGGTCGAACAGATGATTGAATTGATGAGCAAAAAAAAACAAGAGGCATGTTGCGTCTTCTGTGCACAAAATCCCACCTGCAAAGGAACCTATATGCAAGTTTCTTTTTTTGTTAAAGGCCTCCCCTTACACCTCGCCAACCCCACACCCTTTTTCAGTACACAGTTTCCTGGAAAAAAAATCTCTGCGTGATCTTTAAGCATTGCCCTTGTGCTGCCACCTTCTTTGCCAAAGGCAGGAAAAACTCGTCTATCAAGTTTCAAGTTTCCCTTCATTTGGGCAGAGGCAACTATCTACAGCTTTGGAACTATGGCTCTCTCACCAGCAGCTGAGCACTTTGATCTTCATGCCATTCCGCAAACTAAAGAGGCAGAAGCCAAACCGTAGTCTGGTCTAAGCTCTCCTAGCCTCAAGCTGCTTGAGGCAGAACCAGCCAAAGGGCCAGGCATCCGTGAACATCTGGCAGAGGGGGCGCAACCCTCTCTGGACTCCAGCAGCTCTCAGCAGTGCTCCTTCGAGGTTCTTTGTCCCCAGGGAGTCTAGTATGTGCGGCCAAGAGTTTCACTGTCTCTTTGACTATAACAAGCCTCTTAACTTAGTTAAACCTCAGTTTTCTTATCTATAAAATTAGAATAACAATAGTATCCGCATCATAGGATCATTATAAAAAATAAATAAGACAATATACATAAAGTGCTTGGCACAAAGTAAGAGCTCAATAAATGATAGCTATTATTATTACTGCTTGGTATGGCTTGTCCATGCACTTTTGTTGTAAACAAATAAACAAATGCAACCTGCAATCTGAAGTAAATGGAAAAAGCTCACCTATCACTGTTAATTCATTCAACAAAGACTGTATCAGGCCCCAGATGAGACAGGGAAGGTTTGCAGAGTATCAGAGTTGAATCTTTAAGTCCTTTGGGTCTTCACTTAAGTTGATCCCTGGAGTCATAAATACTCTCTGTTTGCATTTCTCTCTCTCAGTGCCCACAACTCAGCTGAATGTAATCTGTTTCAGGACACTTTCGCGAACTGGACACATCTTAGACTGGATCCTTTGGAAGGCAAATTCTGACATTAGCGTTTAGGAAATTTGTAAGAGAATTCTCTAGGAATTGATACCTGTGGAAGAGAGAAGAAGAAAGCAGACTGATCAGAGGGAGAGTCCAACAAAGCAATGCCGTCCCAGCAAAGGCCTCAGAAGCCCTACAGACCTGTCCCAAATTGGAGAGAGTAGGCTGGACCTTTATACCTCCAAGTTGAATGACTAACTGGATGCAGGCTGCCTCTGGAAGGTGTGGCCCTGGGTGAGACAGTTTTATTCAGCCAAAACAATCCCCAGCCCAGAGACGGCTGTCAGCTGAGGGTGATCTTCTGGGAGTACTCCCTGTGGCTGGGAGAATGAGTTCTTCATTTCTACAGGGGACTTGGGTGGTGCAACATAACATGTACCCTATACTCCCGCTAAAGATATGTTGAGCCCCATCTGCTTGACTCCTGTGCCTAGCTCTCAATTGATACATTAACATGAATGGGAAAAGGGGAGAGGAATTTATCAGGCCCCATGGAAGGGAATTTATCATATTCCTGAACATTCAACCTCATTAACAATCTCTTATCCAGATTGGGAGATTCTCCTCTCCAATTTCACAGCTTGAAGTCCTTTCTTCATTGCTAAGCACTCCTGGCATTGAGACTAGAAGTCAACAAACATAGCGGGATTTGCAATACACAAGGTGAATCAAAAAACGTAAACTAGGAATCGTGAAATAATTTGGGTGAGGGAGTATTAAGCTTATAAACAAATTGATCTGGGCCCACTTTAAGACAATTTTTGATACTTCTGTCACATTTTTTGAAGTGAGAGGAAGGTAAGCAGAGTTCAGTCTCGCTTAAGAGAAAGAGGAGATGGTTCCTTGGGTGGCCAGGTAGATCCACCACTGTGATCAGTCTGGCGCAGTCTACCTTAATAAAATGTGGCTGGTGGTTGTGCTGTCTGTGGCATGCTCCAACAAGACCAAACTGAAGACATATTGAGCGTAAATGCCTATTTGAACGAGTTCTAGGATCACACAGTGGATTGCAGACATGTGTTCAATTAAAGCTGCTCTCAGGAAACTACCACTGCCTTCCACCCTAAGAAGAAAATATCCAAAGATCAACCCTGAACTGAGAATTGAACTTGGATTTTAGGCTTATAACAGATTTTAATCAGGGTTTCTGAGTCACCAGGGTATTTTTTAGATTTCTCACTATTGACCACTAAAACTTTTATGAATTTTAAGAATTACAAACAAATCCAGAAATAATTTTAGTAAGTTTGTTTATTGTAATGGAATAGGTGAAACAATTCTGAAATGAGTGTATATGTATTACAGGATTGAGAAAGGAGTGAACATACTGATGTTGTTAAGGTTTAGGGTTTCACTGTGGAAGAAGGGGCATGCAAATATGAATAGGAAGAAAGCTAGAAAGAATCCAATGGGGGTGGAAATGGAGATAAACTCATGATTTCTAAAACGTGTATGTGTGTGAATATGCATGTTTTACGTGCACAAATGTATATAGGTATATGTATGTATGTTTATATATATGCATTTATTTTGTAGCTCTGTCTACTGAAAGCATCAAAAAGCAAAAACACACCAGTAGCAAAGAGCACACTTAGTGCCCAGATCTTGGTATCTAATACCATTCCCCAGTAAAGGGAACCAGACCCTTAGAGAAATGGCTGGTTCCAGAGTTGAGGTGGGGTAGGGGCAAGATGAACCAAGAACACCTTATTATGTCAAGAAGTAAGGACAAGAGAGGGAGAGAGACAAAGAGGGGAAACGATTGGAACATATCACAAGGATGCAGGAGTCAGAGTGACTCCCACCAACCAAATCCATTAAGTATAGTAATGAATTACAACTCATTGGGGAAAAAACAAAACAAAACAAAACAGGAATTCATGAATCCTCCCCAATAATGAATAAATAAGTGGAGAAGAGAGAGCTCTTGCTTACAGTAAACTGCCAAGGACCAGCTAATAAATGTGGAGGAAGGGCTATAGCTAGAAAATGATCATTTTACAAACTTCATAGTAAAGATAGGCAAGGACCATCAAATGAAAGCCAAATCTAGGGGGAAATTTTGACTAGGAGCAGAATATTTTGAACTGTCTTTGTTTCCCTACAGACTATTATTAGGTTGGTGCAAAAGTAATTGAGGTTTCTGTGTTCTCACTCATAAGTGGGAGTTGGACAATGAGAACACATGGACACAGGCAGGGGAACATCACACACCAGAGCTTGTCAGAGGGAAGGGGGAGGGGAGGGAGAGCATTAGGACAAATACCTAATGCATATGGGGCTTAAAACCTAGATGACAAGTTGATAGGTGCAGCAAACCACCATGGCACATGTTTACCTATGCACGTTCTGCACATGTATCCTGGAACTTAAAGTAAAATAATAAATAAATAATTTCAAAAAAGTAAGCGTGGTTTTTGCCATTGAAAGTATGTAACAGCAAAAAATGCAATTACTTTTGCACCAGCCTAATAATTAGTTGCAAGTAAGGAAAAAAATTGCCATTATAAAGTGGAGACATTGAACAACACCTCAACTGAGTGATCGAAATCAATATCACCAAGAGGGACAGATGGACGTCATGAGCAACCAGATGTGATACCCAGAGAAGGACACATCCAGGCAGCGTTCTTGCCAGATATGTACAACCTGAATGTAATCATAAAGAAACATCAGAAATCTAAAATGAAGACCATTCTATTAATACAAACGAGAGAAGAGTTGTATTCTTTAAATATGTCAATTTCATAAAAGACAAAGAAAAGGTGTGGATAAAGACCAAAGGTGGGCAAAAACAAGTGTTAGGGAGGATGCGCAGAAATGGAATCTCTCATACACTACTGGTGTAATTTAAAATGGTGCAGCTGGCCGGGTGCAGTGGCTCACGCCTGTAATCCCAGCACTTTGGGAGGCCAAGGTGGGGTGGATCATGAGGTCAGGAGTTTGAGACCAGCCTCACCAACATGGTGAAACCCTGTCTCTACGACAAATACAAAAATTAGCCTGGCGTGGTGGCAGGCGCCTGTAATCCCAGCTACTCAGGAGGCTGAGGCGGGAGAATCATTTGAACCTGGGAGGTGGAGGTTGCAGTGACCCAAGATCATGCCACTGCACTCCAACCTGGATGACAGAGTGAGACTCCGTCTCAAAAAAAAAAAAAAAATTTTAAATAAAATGGTACAGCCATACCATTTTGCCAAATGATCTTGCAGTTCCTCAAATTGTAAACATAGAGTTACCATGTGACTCAGAAATTCTGTTCCTATACCTATACTCAAGAGAAGTGAAAATATAAATCCACACAAAAACTTGTACATGAATATTAATAGCAGCATTACTCATAAAAGTCGGAGGTGGATTATAGGCAAATGTCCATTAAATGATGAGTAGATAAACAAAACATGCTGTATCCATTCGATGGGTGTGAATTATTTGGTCATAGAAAAGAATGAAGTACTGACACATGCTACAACATGGAAGACCCTTGAAAACATGATTTTCTAATGTTCTAAGTGAAAGAAACCAGTCCCAAAGTGTCACACATTATGTGACTCAATTTATATGCCATGCCCAAAACAGGCAAAATATAGGGACAGGAAGTAGATTATTGCTTGCATAGGTCTAGGGGAGAAGGGGAGTGATTATTAATGGGTAAGTGTTTGGGGTTGGAGGTGAGAAAAATATTCTAAACTTAGGTTGTGGTGATGGCTACAGAATTCTGTAATACACTAAAAGCCACTGAATTGTACACATTAAATGGGTGAATCTTGTGGTATGTAACATATCTCAATCAAGATGATTTTAAAAGTTTGTTCTTTATTTAAAATATTTGGGTAACAACAACATTTAGCAGGAAAACTTATCTCTGTAAAAAGCAATTTTTTAAAAATAAAGAAATAAAACACACACATACAGAAAATGATGGATCAGGAGGCACGAAGACCATTTGTGACCTTGGCAAAAGCAATTTTACTGGAGAAGTATAGACAGGAAGTAGATTGGACTGGGTCAGAGGAACGGGAAGTGAGGAAGGAGACGGATACCTTTGTGGTGTGGACTAATTCTTTCAAGGAGCTTCCATGTGAAGGGAAGAAGAGTGATGGAATGACAGCTGGAGAGGCATGTGGAACTGGAGGTTTTCCTAATATTGGAGACCAAAAGAGTCGAATGCTGATGGGAAAGATTCAGTGGAAAAGTCTTGATTGTCCACACAGGAGTTGAGAGAAGATAAACCACACAGCAAGGTCCAAGAAAAGTTACAGGATCCAGAATCCAAGTGATACCAAGAAGCACACTTCCTCTATAGTGCCAGAAGGAAAGAAACAGGATAGATGCTGGTACAGACTAATCTGTTATTTGGCTGTGCTAAAATGAGGAAGTTTCAGTCAGCTAGCTTCTGTTTGCTTAAAATCATGAGATTTATACATTTGGAAAGGAGAGCTTTCTTATGAATGATTGCAACCTGCAGGTTGGGAAGCAGGATCTGGCTGAGACCAAATGCAGATACTTCTAGAGAGGAATGGTGGGGCAGGAGTTTCATTAATACGTATGTTATTAAATAACATACATATTTACAGGTTATAGGAAGAGCTATGAATATTCATGAAAGAGGGTAGGTACATGTACGATAAGCAAACACACATGTGACATATGTCCCATGTGCGCTAAAGGGTGGAGACAACCTTAAGATGCAGTAAAACTAGGCTCTATATGTCAAAAGGAGAAACACAGGACACAAAGGCACTTCGTGTGCACCCTCAGTAAACTGGCCAGAACCACTCGATGGTCATGGATCAGGAAGGAATGCTTTGTAAGCTGGTTAGCTGTCATGTCAAAATTGCAAAAAGGGAGGGGAGTCTAGCCATGGTGTCAGGCGGTTGGTTGAAGTCAGTGGAGGGATGAATCTTCCCTTATTTCTTTTCCAGGACTGGCTTATGTTTAACTCTTAGGAAAAAAAGTCTGGTAATGGTTAGCAAGAAAAGAGGCATTGAGATATGATGGGCCTCCCTTCTTGTCATGGTTAGGAAACAGTTTTCAAAGTTTTTCTGGGGTCTCTTTGGCCAGTGGGGTGTGCTTAGAAGGTTAAGGAGCTTAGGATTTTATTTTTATTCCACATTTTTGGATCCACAGGATCCAGAATATAGGGAGGGGGAGAGTAGCTTCGGGGTTTGAGGAGATTTTATATCCTGATCTTGGCAAATGTAGTGAGCTTCTCTGAGCCTGTTTCCTCCTCTGTGAAGTGAAGAATACCATGGCGTGTTCTTTTAAGGATAAAATCAGCTAACATAGGCAAAACGTAGAGCAGAATGACTATCACGCAGCAGGGTCTCAACAAATGCTAGTTTATTTTTTAACTTACTTCCATACCCTTGCTCATTCTGCCACCACCCCCAAATATGTGCAAAAATAAGAGTTTCTGAAAGGCAATAACCCTATTTTGTTCATCTTCATGCTCCACTACCTATAACAATGCCTGACACATAATATCTGCTTAATAAATATTTGTTTTCTAAATTCAGATCCAATTTCTCTTCACTGAGTAGCTGTTAGGTACCCATCCCAATGCTGGGAATTTTCACCAGTGTCACTTCATTGACTCCTCACAGCTACACTGGAAGAGAGTGGTGTCATCGCAGCTTGACAGGGAAAGGAACAGAAGCCAAGAGAGGTTAAGTTATCTGGACCAACAGCTCATTCCAACAGTAATGGCTTTTCACTTATAGATTATAGCTACCTTATTCTGTTTTTTATTTCGTTTTGTTGCCATTGTTTCTCCCCTCTGAGGTTGGCTTCTAAGCAAGCCTCCCGGACACTGCCTGGAGGACCCTGTGTCAGCCTCAGAGGGGAGGGAGCCTGGCATTCTGCTTGCCCCTTCTGCCTGCTCCCTCCCCCAGAGTTGCTCTCCTTCTTCTTCCTGCCCCTCCCTGACCATGCTTAGCACCATGGTTAGGAGATGTGAAGTCTTCTTCTTACTATTTTCAGACCCGATTGAAAATATGTAAGGCAAGAGATTAAAGGATAGTCTTAAAAGACTAGTAAATTATCACTCTGAGCAAGTGGAACTCACCATCCAGTTTTGGCACGATAGCAAAAGCACGGTAGAGCTGAGGTGCCCAAATTTTACTGCAGCTAGAAAGGAGAGTAGCAAGATCAAGAAACTGAACATTTTGCTATATATGTTCTGGTGTTTTTATGGTTTTTTGGTTTGTTTCGTTTTGTTTTGTTTTTTTGGCAGAGTTTTGCATTTTCACCCAGGCTGGAGTGAAGTGGCACAATCTTGGCTCACTGCAACCTCCACTCCCCAGGTTCAAGAGATTCTCCTGCCTCAGCCTCCCGAGTAGCCGGGATTACAGGCACCCACCACCACATCTGGCTAATTTTTGTATTTTTAGTAGAGATGGGGTTTCACCATGTTGGCCAGGCTGGTCTCAAACTCCTGACCTCAGGTGATCCACCCACCTTGGCCTCCCAAAGTGCTGAGATTACAGGCATAAGCCACCGCACCTGGCCTATGTATGTTCTATGTTTTTAAAAACTTTTCAAAATTTTAATAGTGAAAAATTGTAAACATACAATTATACTGGTATAATTGTATAATGACCCAATAGAGAAACTTACACTAAATCAATGTATACAACAGTTAGCAAGATATTGCCATTTCATCTTCATCTATGTATGTTTAATGCAATTTCCTAATTTACTATCATTTCACTCTCTACTTTGCATCTTTTAAAAATGGGCATTTTTTTTCACCCAACCATGGGACTATTTTTACACCAGGCAAACATAACAATCTCTTGGTATCACCTAATACCGAATTCATATTCAAATTTCTCTGGTTGTCTTATGTTTTTCTCTCCCTTCCTTCCTTCCTTCCTTCCTTCCTTCCTTCCTTCCTTCCTTCCTTCCTTCCTTTCAACAGCTGGCATGTTTGAATCACAATTTCAGATCCACACGCTGCATTTAGTTGTTATGTCTCTTAAATCATTTTAGGTAATGTAGTTTCTCAAGCCCTTCCCTTATGTTTTTAAAGCCAATGCTTAGGTAAGAACCAGGTCCATCGTCCTGTAGAAAGTCCCACATTCTGTGTTAGTCTATTTGGTTTCTTATGGTGAAATTGAACTTGTTCTCTCTCCCCTATAATTCCTGTCAACTAGAAGTTGGCTTTAAACGTGTAATCAGCTTCAATTATTTTGGCATTGATTTTTTCAAGGTGGTGCTGTGTGCTTCACAAGGGACTGCAATAGAGGCAGCAGTGCTGACTGTCCCACTCTCAGCCCGTTTCCTCCTTTGTAAGGTGAATAGTACCTTAGGGAGTGATGCTGAAATTGATCAGTGGGCTCAGATGGTTGCCCTGTCCTTTTCTAGGGTACAGAAACTGTGTTTGCGAAATTACAAAAATCAAATTAAGAATACTCTTTAATTCATTTGAAAACAATTACCTGCATCTGATTGTGCACCTGACATTCTTGAGGAGAAGATACAGAGATAAATAAGAAATGCTCCTCCTGCCCTTGAGAGAACTCTGGGATAATGGAAAAAGTGTGAACTGCCCTGGCCTTACCCCATGAATGGCATCTGCCTCTCTGTAGATTCACAGCTCTGTAAACACTTATAAAACACAGCCCAGGGACCAGACATTGTCTTGCTTGGTGCCTGGAGTCTCCCAGGACTTCTGAAAGGCACTTACCATAAGCTTTCCAGTTCTCCCTATGGGAATTTGGAGTTTTTCCAAACACTGTCCAGGTGGAGTCCTCTTTGAATCCTGAAAAGTTTGATTTCCTAATTCCATATAATTGGATTTTTTAATCTGTATGTTAGATTTTAAAAAGTAGAAACTTTCGCCTCCCAAGGAGTGAAAGGGTCTTAAATGCGGTTGCTTTAAAAGTTCTAGGCGTTAAATAACCATGCAGCAACATGTGGATGGGGAAGGCCTAAATCTATACTTGACAAAATTAGAATTTTAGAATTGGGTCAGCTCAGCTTTTACATGCTGTCCAAATGCCTTGCCTTTCTGTTGCTCTCAGTCTGCTCAAGGCCCTCAACAAGACTTCTCTGCCTGAATTCAAGAGTATTTTGTATTCAGCTATTCTGTGAAGGATAGATGAAAATGTGGAGTGTAACTCACTGCCAGTGTTAACACCTGAGAGAATATATGTCAAGTGTATTCCTGGGCTCTATATTCCTTAAAAGAGGCTATCCTGAGTCACCTGACACCAGGTACCCTTCTTGGAGCTGAAGGGGCTTGGATGCAGCTGAGGGCTTTGTGGCCCCAGCAGGACAGACATTTAGGGTCTGCTTCTGTCTCTGAGTATTTGTATATAGATATACTGTACATACCTTTAAAAGTAATGAAGGCACTCTTCATTGCAAAAACTCCCTCTGTTTGCTTTTCTGGCTATGTTTCCTAGCCAGCTCTACAGCTGGAACAAATCCTTTTCTCCTCCACCCCTCTTTTCCCATTTCTCCTCCTGAATTTCTTGCCAGCCATGGAGACTGAAAGAACAATGACACATCAGCTCCCCTTGCTTGTTGACAGAGGAGGCTGCAGGGCTATGGCCTCCTTGACTGCCCCACCCACCATCCCGGGGACCTCCTCCAAAGGAGAGTTCACCCCATCCTCAGCAGGGGTCAGGTTGAGTTCCTCAGAACACAATGCCCCTGACAACTGCCCTGGAGCCTGAAGAAAACAAAGGTGGGGATTTTGCCTCCCTCATAACCTGCATTGGAGCCAGACCTCACAACACCAAAGGCCAGCAGCTCCCACACCCTTGCGTCATACCCAATCACATAGTTTCATCCGGCCTCTTGTTTTGTTGTTAACTTTGGTTCATGTACCAAATAACCCATCAAATAACCTCCTAATGTGTATGTTTGAGGACATGTGAGAAAATTCTAAAGAATACCCAAAGTAAGGGAAATAAACGTTTTCATTGCTAGGAGGGTGGGGTTCCGGTGGAAGCAGGGTCATTTTGCATAGGCTCATATGTGTAATGTCTATCCTGCCTGTACACATCATGTGTGCCTCCGATGGCATGTAGGTGACAGAAAAAGCTATGAATGGCTGCAGTGGAGAAAACTTCAGGTCACAGAAGGTCTTTTCCACCAGCTTGTCTCTTCTTTTATTACCTTTCATAATAAGACATTTTGATTTACTTGCAGGCTCTTACATTCGGGTCATAAATTAATACTTTTCTGATTTAAACAAATTTATAATTTCTAAGAGCCAGACATTCTCCCACTGAATCACATGCACATTTTTTACATTATAAAGAGGGAGCAAGAATGGGAGAAGACCTGTAAAACCTAAAGCATTATCAAGGACCTTCTATGTGCTCAATCCGTTTCCGGGGACGGATTGGGGGAGGATGGTCTGGCTCTTTCTACTGCACCTGGGTTCAGCTTGTCAGCCAACCACCTTTGTTGTAGACTCCACCCCCTCATACATAAATTAGAGAAGAGAACATTATCTTCATAAACATGTTGAGAGATTTAAATAAGAGAGCATGTGTGGAATATTGGCTGCTAGTAGGTACTCAGTATTCATTGGTCCTTTTTCCTATCATGCTGAAAAGTTGAAAGCTTTTTCAGAAGTTATCAAATCAGTACGGTAATTTGGAACATGGGCTTTGAAGTCCTACTCCTTGAACTTAAAACCTGCTGCCCTCTCTTATAAGCTCTCTGACCTTAACATTTCATTAGCTCTGCTAGGCCCCAGTTCCCTTATGGGGAAAGTGGAGATGGTGACAATATCCAAATCAAAGGGCTGTTGTGAGGCTTAAATGAGATAGCAGTGCTTGATACATGGTAAGTACTCAACAAATATTAAATACTATATTCCAGAAGCTGAGAGGCTTGAGAATTCAAGCAATACTACACCTGCTACTTGACTTTGTCATCATTACAAACTTACTTTTCAATTTGTAAAAATGCTTCTGTTTTTACCTAAGAGGAGAAAAACCCATCTATTAAGGAGCTACTTGAGCTGAAATGTGCTATCAGGAAGCCTTACTCTTGATGGATTGTGGAAAGGTCCGTTCAGCAGACAACCTGGGATATGAAATAAGTAACATTTATGTAAACTCTTCTCACTCTAAGGTTAGGCCCATTGGGTGTTCTTCAGGCACAATGCATGCTTTTGTTGGGGATTGACATCTAAAAGTATTTGATTGTTCAGTACATGTTGTATGAAGAGTTGCTTTACTAAGATTTAATAGCAAATTCCACTCTGGATTTCCTGCCAACAAATCTATAAAGCTTTGTTTGAGACTGAAAGCATTCAGCTTTTCTTTAAAGCTGGGAGGTGCTGGGTGTACATTAAAAAGAAAAAGAAATAAGAAGGAAGAGGAGAAGAAAAAAATGTTTCTCAGGTATAGAGTGAGTGTTTGGTGTAAGAACTGGCTGGCCGGCTTCAGAGGTGAACAATTAAGGAAAGTATGAAACAGCCAAGATTAAGAGTGGGGCAATGCTAAGGAACAGCTCCATTGACTCCCATCCCAGAAGAAATCGCCTAGGCCCTATTCTCTGCCTCTCCATCTACAGCTTCGTTCCTGTCCTGAGCTGATGTGATGACAAGGCATCTTCCATGGCATTCTTACCAGAATATATCATTACATAACACCTGCCCAGCATGCAGCAGCTGCTGCGGGTGTCTCTGATTAATATCCAAGACTGGAGCTCCAGAGTTAGGCTCAGGAAATAAACATGTGATTTTCAAGCCAATGTTCATAGATGGCACATGGTTAAAGAGCGGTTTCGGGATTATGTCCCCGAGGTTGTACCCGTGTTAAATCACCTTGTATTTATTTTGGAATATGCAGATTTAAAACAGAATTACAGTGTCCATCAATAGAGGACTTTGTTTTTAAAGATGGATAAACATCATAAATACAATACTGAGTGAAAACAATGGATTACAAGAGGATATGTAACTACATGAAGCCATGTATGTGAATTTTAAAATAAACCTATGCTATATATTACTTACAGAAGCAAACACATACTGGAAAGTACAAAACCATGCCCAGAAATCATGCACACCACCTTTAGGATAGTTAGTTAGCTCTGAAAAAGGATAAGGGGGGTGAAGAAAAAGAGTGAGAGGGATGGGAGCAGGAGCTTATCTGTATCTAAACTATTTGTTTTCTAAATCCGAAATAAGGAGATCCGAGACTGATACGTGAAAATGTTAACATCTGTTAACTCTAGCTGTTAGGTGTAACGGTATCTGTTATACATCCTGTACTTATCTATTGTTCTAATATTTCATAATGTAAAATTTTTAGTTTAAAAATGGCATATCTACACAATAGAATACCATGCAGCCATTTAAAACATAAGGGAATTCTATATAGGTTATCAAAGAAATGTGCACAAGAAATATTTTAGACCGAGAAAACAGGTTGCTGTATAGTAGGAGCCTAGGATCTGTTTTTGTTTAGTATCTCACACACACACCACACACACACATCTCTTTTGAATTTGTGTCCCTAAACCATTCCAATGGGCTCCATACTCCATATTTTACGCCTGAAATCTCCATTTGGATGTCACTCCAGCAATCCAAAACCTACTAGATCCAAAACCAACCTCTTGATCTTCTCCTCCAGATGTTCTCACCTTCTGTTTCTGCTCTTTCCCATCTCCGGACGTGCCGCCACCCTTGCCCAGGTGATCAAGTGAAAATTCCAGGAGTTGATGATGATTTCTGTCTTTCCCTCCAGCCTAGCCAAAACTTTTACTTGCCCAATCTCTAATCCGTCCTGTCTGCCCATGTCCCTGCCACCCCCTGATTCATTATCCTCTCACTGAGAAACCTGCAGGTGTTCTCTGGCCAGCTCCCCTGGCGTTCAGCTCTGGCCAGCTCTCCTGGCATTCACTGTTGCTCCCTGCAATCTTTTCTCCACATAGCAGCCACAGGAGTCCTCTGAAGACATAAATCATTTATACCTAAAAACCCATTAATATTCTCATTGTTCTCAACTCCTTAATCACAAGTCTGGACCTCTCACCTTCCCCAGTCTAATGTGGCAGAATCCATCTCCCTGTCCACTCCTGCACTCCACTCTGGAATACCTGCATTTCCCTAGGGACCTCACATGTCCCCCTGCCCAGGGCCACTGTACATGCTGTTCCTCTTGCTTCAAGGCTTGGTTTTTTTCTTTTGTAATCATAAATAACCCATACTTTTTTAAATTATACTTTCAGTTATAGGGTACATGTGCACAACATGCAGGTTTGTTACATATATATACATGTGCCATGTTGGTGTGCTGCACCCATTAACTTGTCATTTACATTAGGTATATCTCCTAATGCTATCCCTCCCCCCTACCCCCTCCCTGTCATGGCCCCGGTGTGTGATGTTCCCCTTCCTGTGTCCAAGTGTTCTCATTGTTCAATTCCCACCTATGAGTGAGAACATGCGGTGTTTGGTTTTCTGTTCTTGCCATAGTTTGCTGAGAATGATGGTTTCCAGCTGCATCCATGTCCCTACAAAGGACATGAACTCATCCTTTTTTATGGCTGCATAGTATTCCATGGTGTATATGTGCCACATATTCTTAATCCAGTCTGTCATTGATGGACATTTGGGTTGGTTCCAAGTCTTTGCTGTTGTGAACAGTGCTGCAGTAAACATACGTGTGCACGTGTCTTTATAGCAGCATGATTTATAATCCTTTGAATAACCCATACTTTTAATTAAAATGTCCACACCAAAGGAAAATCAAATAAAGGTATCTATTTGTTTGACTTTTCGAATACTTAATATTTTAGTTATTTAATTTAGCAAATACCCATTGTCTGCCAACCATGTTCCTACCTCTGTGTGAGATGTTTTATTTCCCTTGTTCAGCTTTCAAATCTCAAGCCCAATTGCAATAAGCATTATGTAAGGGCTCCCATTGTGATTATAGCCTTTAGTACAGAAATATCTACAGCTGAGACTATCTCTGCCATGATTCAACAGAAATGCAAACACACTTTCATTTCTCAGAGAACAGAAAAACTCTTTCCTACAAAGCTATCCTTTTAGGGGGACAAGGCTACACAGTCGCCACTGCAATCATTCTTTCTCTTATCACACACAACTACAAGCCCAAAACCAAACCAATTTCACCATGTTCCCATTGACCACTTGTTCTGAGATTGCTGCATCAAGCCTATTTTAAACAGCTCCCTGTCGTTAACTTTTTGTGTCTAGAGTGTACCAGGTACTCGCTGAGGAGCTTCAGGGTGAGAGCCCACTGTGATCAGTTTCTGGGATACACAGCCAGGTCCCCAGTGCCCTGTGAACTCTGCCTGTCAGAGCTGGTTGTCTCACTGGGCAGAGTTCAGATAAGTGACTCATTTCAAAATCGTTGGGGCAAACATGTACAAGGAGAGTATGCATGAGTAAGACCTGAATTCTCTGGGTTAATTATAGATATTAACTCGAGTAATTTCTTTCTTTTCTTTTTGGTTCCCTAAAAGACCTGAGCATACTAAAGAATACTCAGTGATCGTCTGACTAATCGTGGGATGTATGGAGGTAGCTTAGCATCGTGTGTAAAAGCATAGGCTTTAGAGCCAGAGAGAGCTTGCTCAGTATGCTCTTTCCTTCATGACTCGCCCTTTGCTTTCAGAGAAATTCCTACTCATCCATCAACACCCACCTTAAGAATCACTTCTGGAAACATTTCTCCAATGCAATCAATCTGAGTAGGCAAATATTTTTTTCTTGGTTCCCAGAGCATGCCTAGTAAGTCTAGGTTAGCACTTGCCATACTGTCTCATAATTATTTGCTTGCTTGTATGCCTCCCTGTTGAATAACTAGGTCCTCCAAGACCAGAACCGTACCTTACCCTTAAGCATGAGGTCTGTCATGTATAACAGTAGTCAACTATGAGAGCTCAGTGGCCAGTCAGATTTGAGCTTAAATCCTGACTTCGCCTTTTTTTTTTTTAACTTATTTGATCATATGAACTTACTTAATCTCTCTAAGCATCTCTCTTTCTTATCTAAAAGGTATCCACCTCTCCGTTGTTGAGAACATTAAATTTTTCATTGCACATAAATATTTGACATGGTAACGGGTTTATGTTGAAGAATTTTTCACTTTCATTTTTATTATTAACTTTATAAATGTTTGTTAGACAAACTAATAAATGTACCACCAAAACCTTTGATGATGACCCTCCATGCCAACTGAAGATGGCATCATGAACGAAATGTAGTAGAAAATGTTGGCTGGGCGCAGTGGCTCACGCCTGTAATCCTAGCATTTTGGGAGCCCGAGACGGGCGGACCACCTGAGTTCAGGAGTTCAAGACCAGCCTGGGCTACCTGGTGAAACCCCATCTCTACTAAAATACAAAAATTAGCTGGGTGTGATGGCATGCGCCTGTAATCCCAGCCACTCTAGAGGCTGAGGCAGGAGAATTGCCTGAGCCCGGGAGGCGGAAGTTGCAGTGAGCCAAGATCACACCACTGCACTCCAGCCTGGGTGACAGAGCTAGACTCCATCTCCCCCCCGCAAAAAAAAAGAAAAGAAAAAAAGAAAATGTCGTTGATATAATGTCAACTTTTTAATTAAAATACAGTTTAAAATATGTGGGTTTTAAGTGGTCCCTTGTGGAGGATGATTGTTAGAATAAAATAGGCTAACTTTTCTAAACTGCTCCTTGAGTTATGGTAAAAAATAAAACTCATGAGTTTAATGCTGAAGGTCTTATAATGTACGTTTCATAGTCTACCTGTTTGGGCAAGTGATTTTCTCTGGGAGCTTGCATGAGACAGCTTAATTGATGGTCATTAGAATAGATGCAACTGATTACACATTACTTAAAAGTATTTCAGTCTTTTTTTTCACTTTGTAATCTTCTAGTGTTTTCCTTTCTTGGCAACTTTTCTGCTTACTCCTGATTGAAGTTTAAGAGATAGACACATTTTCATAAAAATTTACAGCCTCTCATTCTGCCTCAGGCACTTCACTCTCTCCTTAGTTGCAATAATAGTGGCACCAATTCTGGGAATGCCTACTGTGTGCTAGCTAGACAGGGTGCTCAATGACAGGCACACCAGTTCTCTCTTTTTCTCAGAACTCTAACATAGTCTCCCAACACAGCAGATTCTTTGGTCTATTATTTCATTGTTTATCATCCATCTCTCCTTCCCTTCCACCTCTTACCTCCTTGAAAGGTAAGATCCCAAGGGTAAGGATCTCTGTTTTGTTTTCCAGTATAACCCAAGAAATTTAAACAATGCTAGGCACATAGCTCAATAAATGTTTGTTGACTGCACTTCATACAACCCTGAAGTAGGAAGTTTTATCTTCACTTCAAGGTTGGGGAAGCTGAGTCCCAGAGACATAAAATAAATAGCCCAGCATCACACAGCTAGTAAGTAGCAGCTGTGGCCCTTGGCCCCAGGTGGGTGTGATTCTAAATACTCTACTTTCTACAGTAGGGCATACCTTGTTGCAATAGAGTCCTCTTCTGGAATGTATGCAGCCCATATACTTGGGATGGCTTGAGACAGGATTTGAGATTGAGGATTTGGCAACACCAGAAGTGCACGAGATTTTGTTATCAGATCTAGACAAGAAGGTAGGTTAGACTGCTGGAGACAAGGAAGGGGCTTAGAGCAATGGTTGTTCAGTCACAAAACACTCTTTGCTCTGTGCTTAACCAGAATTTCCTGGTCTTTCGAGAGCCCCATTTTTTTTCTGTGTGCTTCAAGTTAATATGATCTCCCTTGCCTCTTACAGACCTCTCAAACTTTCTCTAAAGATTCATAGTGTCTGGGGA
This sequence comes from Theropithecus gelada, assembly GCF_003255815.1. Lineage (NCBI taxonomy): Eukaryota > Metazoa > Chordata > Mammalia > Primates > Cercopithecidae > Theropithecus > Theropithecus gelada. The sequence goes on from NC_037682.1 coordinate 52,444,922, forward strand.
GAGATTCCAGTTTTTTTGGAGAAAAGTGCTTTATAAATGCCAGGTATTATTAAGTATATTAAGTTATTAAATGTATTATAATGATCATTCATTTCTATTCATTCCCTTTAATATCAGGTCTTGGTTCCTGAAACACTCCTATTCAAAACTCAAACTTATTTCATCTTCAGCTCATTTCTTCAATGCGCTGAAAGTAAAGAGAATATTTGCTGAGTTCCACATTGTTAATTTGGATGTGGATTTTGGTGAATGAGCCAAATTAAGAAACCATGACTTGTCGTGGGAGGTTTGCTACCGTCTCCTCTTCTCATCGTATACAGTCCTAGACAAGCTCTGCCAATTCCACAGCTTCAGCCACTGTTTACATGCCGATGGGTCCCCAGTCAACATCATGCTCCCACTTGGCTTTCCAGACTCCAAACTTATTTTTGCAACTGTCTTCTGCACTCCTCCAGCAAAGTGGATGTTTGAAAAGCACCTTATATCCAGCATGTGCAAAGCCCAACTGAAGTCTAAGCATCCCTCTGAATTCTTTGTCTAAATGAACGGTACCTGTCATCTTTTACTCCTCCTCAATTCTTATTTTCTCACCTCCCACATACAGCATCAAATTTGGTCCATTCCAAATCAGAGATGCTGCTCACATCTGTTTCTTACTCTCCATATTTACAAACACTGTTTATAATTCTAGTTCCGGCCCCAATTCGTTGTTTACCTCCTTCTAGGTTTTTCTGCCCATAGTCTCTTCCCTCCACACATGGCCCACATAGGACAGATCTGATGATGTTACACACATCTTCAACTCTAGGATCATCAGCTTTGGCCCCAGCCTATCACACTTACATCACCACCTATTCCAGGAAAACCCTATGCTTCAAACTCTCCATCCTCCCTTAAAACGCAGTGGTCTTCATTTCTTCATTTCTCCATGCTTTTGCACACTCTGTTCCCCTTGTCAGGAATGCCTTCCCCCTCTTTGCTGCCCAGCAGCCTCCCATACATCTTTTAGGTCCCATCCCCTCTCCTTTTCCAAATCCCTCCAGGGGGAGTGAGTAATACCATCATCTACAGTTCTATATCCCTCGTAAATGCCTTCTCAAAACACTTCTTAATAATAGCAATCATATAGCATGTTATGCAACAGGCATTTTTCTGATCACTTTGCACACTCATCTTATCCTTGCAACAAACCAAGGAGTAATTATTGTCTTTAGCCTCACGTATGAATCAAAAGGCTGAGACCAGAGTTAAATCACTTCTCCAAGGTCACCCAGCTAGGAAGTGGAATTCCCCCATTTAGACTGAGACAGTCTGCCCCAGAATCCATGCACTTGCCTGATACCCTTTTGTCCTCACTGTGAAATGTATGTGTCTATCTAGACTGTAGGTGTCTGGTTTCCCCAACTCTAAGGCCTGGATAATTATCATTAATGGTTATTTTTCAGGCTTTGGGTGAGCACTGACAAAACTATCAGAAAGTAGATGTAGACATAGATAATAAAATGCTAATTGAATATTAGCTATTATTATTATTATCACCCTGAACTATTGCACCAACCAGTCTCCTAACTGTAATCCATCCTTCCAGACCATCCTCCACTCTGCCAGTGGTTGGTATTCTAGAACACAGATGAAATAATAGAATTCTGAAAACCAAAATCCTTCAATGACTCTTTATTGTCTGAAGACACCATCCAAACTCTTTAGCTAGAAACATGGGCTTTTCATAACCTAGGCAAACTGTCCCCTGCAGTGTTTTCTCTGCTGTTCCCCTGAAGGGAACTTACACTCAACCATAAAAAGCACTAGTCATTTTCTGAACACACCTATGACCTGTTTCCTCCCATGTCCTTTCTTTTCTGTTCCCTCAGCCCAGCCTTCCTTTTCTTTTTACCCATTCAGTGAACATCTACTTAGCCATTAAGACTCTGTTTCATGACACCCCCTCTGTGAAACCCACCCTGATATTCTTAGGCGGAGTTAGGCCCACTTACTTTATGCTACCATTGACCTGGGACAGTTTTCTATCATTCCACTAAAAAGGAAGCGTCACTAATTCAGTTCAATTTAATTAAGTTTTGTGACAGGTGTCAGCTGGCCCTACATACTTCATGGGTCTATTAGTTCCCTAGAACTGCCGTAACAAAGCACCACAAATTGGGTGGATTACAACAGCAGAAATGTATTGTCTCACAGTTCCGGAGGCCAGGTGTCTCTGGGCCGTGCTCTGACAGCTCAAGGGGAGGATCCTGCCTTGTCTCTCCCAGGCTTTGCTGTTTGCTGGCAGTTTCTGATGTTCCTTGGCTGTGCAGACACTACTCCTGTCACATAGCTGCCCTCTCCCTGCGCACCTTCACATCATCTCTCTTCTGTGCCTATGTCTTTGCCCACATTTTTTTAGATGGAGTCTCACTTTGTTGCCCAGGCTGGAGTAGCAGTGGTACGATTCAGGCTCACTGCAACCTCTGCCTCCTGGGTTCAAGCAATTCTCCCACCTCAGCCTCCCAAGTAGCTGGGATTACAGGCACCCACCATCATTCCCGGTTAATTTTTGTATTTTTTGTAGAGACAGGGTTTCCCCATGTTGACCAGGCTTGTCTTTAACTCCTGACCTCAAGTAATCCACCTGCCTCGGCCTCCCAAAGTACTGGGGTTACAGGTATGAGCAACTGCACCTGGTCTCCAAATTTCCCTTTTTAAAATAATTTTTTTCTTCTGTCCTCACAATCTGTTCCCACAAATTTCCCCTTTTATAAGGACACTGGTCACATTGGATTAGGGCCCATCTCAATGACTTTATTTTAAGGTAACTACCTCTGTAAAGATCCTATTCCCAAATAAGGTCACATTCTGAGGTACTGAAGATTAGGACTTCAATATTTTTTTTTGCAGGGGCCAGGGGACACAATTCAAGCCATAACAATGGGAAATGATGTCTACTTGTCCATAACCATTCACTTCAGACACTCTGGCAGTCAGGAGTCTCCCACGGAATTTCTGTGATTGCCATGGCCTATGCCATCGTGTTTTTCTGCATTTCCTCTCCTGTGTTCAAATGCGTTGCTCCAGTTCCAACACACAGCCCCCATTACCCCATGTCTTCAATATTTTCAACAACTCATCTAATAAGATCAGGAATTTCATGCAATTAGTAATTTAAGATGGAGAAATGGTTGCAGGGAACAATCTCATCAGGCAGCTGCCATCTTTCTCACTTCACCTCTTTCCAGAAGCCTGGCCAGTTTCCAACCCAGGATCCTCTGAAGAGACTTTTTCTTGCAGCTCCCTGGAAGACGTATTCCAGTTCTCACCTCCCACCCCGACTTGGACTGCTCCTCTCACAGAGACCACCCCTGTCAGACGACCCTAACCTCCTCATCCACCTCCTCCTGCCCACGATTCAGCAAATTAATATTTTCTCCACTTATTGCATTTCTATAGATTCTTTATATAATGGCATTAAGCTACATGCTGATGATATGACACAGAGCAAGACACCCATACACACACCATATATATATGTGTGTGTGTGTGTGTGTGTGTGTGTGTGAATATATACATATATTCCCTGTCAATATGACGTATACAGCCTGGTGGGGAAGGCAGATGTTGAATGTGTGGTTGCAAGTATGATTAGTATGATGACTGTACAGAAGAAATGTGCTGGGCGTGTATAACAATAACAAGTGCTGCAACTTTTTAATGAGGTTGTATTGCATGCCAGGCACCATTCTAGGTCATGAGAAATCACTATTCTCATGGAACTTATATTCTAATGGGCAACACAGACCAGTAAAAATGTTAGATAGTAGTAAGGGATACCAAAAAAAAAAAAAATCAGGATAAAGGAGTAAAGTAGCCTGGGGGTTATATTGGTTAGGATCAGGTTTAATTGCACAGGACAGGCAACACAAATAAAGATGGCATAATATAAGGTTTGTTTCTCTGACATGGAGAAATCCAGAGGTAGACAGTCCAGGACTTTTAGAGTAGTTTCAAGATCATCAAGCACCCTCTATATTTCTTCTCTGCCATTGATAATGTGTCTTACATTGGCAAGATTGCCTCATGGTTCAAGGTGGCTGCAAGAGCTCCAGGTATCACATCTGAGGTCCAGAAATGAAAAGGGAGAAAATGAGTGAGGGCAAATAGGGGCTCCTTTCCACTGAATCATTTCCTTTTAAGGCACTTTGCCAGAAACATCACCTAACTTCTTGCATTTCAATGGCAGGGGAGATTGAGAAATGAAATTCATCAACTATATACGATACTGTCCAAAATAGACCATATAACCAGTTTATTTATAAGGAAGAAGGGAAAAAAGTATTGGATAGACAACTTGTCATGGCTGCTGGGCCCCATGGAAGACTTTCCAGAGAAGGGGAGGCTTAGGCTGATGCTGAAAGTTGAGTGAGAGTGTCAGTGCCAAGAGGAGGGTGAGGGAAAGAGCTCCATTGCAGGTTCAACAGCAGCTCTGATGTTCCAGAGGGCTGGGACCAAGTTCATCTTTGTCCTTCAGTGCCTAGCTCATAACCTGGCACAACACTTATCTCACGAAATATTTGTTTACTCAATATCGGCCCCTGACTGAGTGCTTTTGCCACCTTACATATGTCTCTACTCTAACAGGAATATCCCCCAAAGAGATTCTCTCAGTTATTTCCATTCTGCTTACAGCAAAGCAAATGACTGTTGAGGAAAAATCATCTGGCACCCAGATACAGACAGGCCATGCACTGAGGTATCCAGAAATCAAAACATGGAAAATGTACTGCAGTAAAAGCTGATCACAGTGTCCCCATGAATCAAGAACACTGTTTCACAGACCAGGGAAGCTCCCACACTAGGTGTCCTTTGTTGTTTATAGCCGCAGAAGCTGCTGAGGTGGGAGTCAAGGCAAGGAAATGAGACGAAACCTGCCCAGCCCTTCCTGTTGATGAGATTCCAATGGAGTCTGGTTCTCACATTTAGTGATTATTGAGCCAAGTCTGGGAGCTCTGGCACGGGGCCAGCCACCACTCTGCTGGCAGGCCTGGGACGCTTGCATGGGGCAGCACAGGGGAGGGAGTAGATGAATATGTGCCTTGCTCAGAGCCTGGCATGTGATAGGTGTTCAGTAAATATTGGCTTCCTGAACGACCAGGGCGCTTGAGAAAGGGTTTACAGAGGAGTGATATTTGAACTGATTATAAAGGATAAGTAGGGGTTCTTGCAAGGGAGGGAAGAAGAGACAGCTATTTCAGGCAAAGGAGAATGGTAAGGACAGCATAGCATGTTCAGGAAACCTCAAGTGGTTCAGTGAGTCTGGGGGAGAGTGGAGTGGAGATAGGGCTGTTAAGATGTATTGTGCAGGACAGGGCTGAGATATTTGAGTATTCTCCAGTGGGTAATAGAGAGTTTTGATGAATGCTGAACAGAGGAACATACTCAGAGTTACAGGGTCATTTGCCCGCTTGTCCTTAGCCACTGCCCCCAATGCAAACCTCCCCCAGAGTCACAATCCTGCTTCCATTGACTGACCTCCCACTGTTCCCTCACCCCAGACCTTTCCCTCTCTCCATTCCAATTTCTGGCATCACCATGGGTCCTTTGGGTCTCCCAACACCTTTGGCTTCCAGCTTCGGTGACCCTCACCTTCAGTAGACCTCTTCAGCCACCCACTGCCAGGGCCTCATCATGGACCATCTCCACCTTGAGAAACTCAAACCCTAGTTGTTCCCTTCCTCTGTCATTGACTGATCAGTCAGAGGGGTCTGGTCACATCATTCACCTGCTTAAATCTGTTCCCTGATAATCAGGACATTGCAAATACAATCGAAACTCCTTCCTGTGGCCTCCTGGGCTCTGCATGTTGTGCCTCCCACCTGCTTCTTCAGCTTCGTTTCGGATCTCCCTCCCCCTTTTCTGTCATTCTTCCTTGGACCTTCATCCTTTTACAACTACAGTCGTATCTTTACCCTATCATACCAAACCTCCCAAATGAGTTCTTACTCCTTGCTGTCTCCACCTTCCCACTTCCCACTTGCTCCTCAAGCCACTGAATGTGGCTTTGGTTTCCACCAATCTACTCGCACTACCCTCTTCAAGGTTACATTTATACATTGCCAAACCTGATGAGGTCAGGTGGCCACCTAGTCTTGAAACTTACTCCCTCAAAGGTCGTTTTCATAATGTTACCTTTTCCTTCTTTTCCTGCTTCTCCGTTCTTTCTTAGTCTTTGTGTATTTCTCTCCTTTTATCTACTATTTAAATATCAGTCTTCTCCAGAGCCCCATCTTCAGTCTTCTTCTCTTTCCACTCTACACATTTCTTTGAGCAGCTAAATCCCTGTCCATGGCTGCCCCGTCCTGTCTTCAGATAACATCCACACACACACGCCTCAATTCAATATCTTCCAAGGTAACTTCATTACCTCTTACCCCGACTGCTGGCCAAGACCAATTCCACACTATCCAAGGAGCTACCACCCATATCTTTCCCTATGCCCAAGCTGGAAGGCTGAAATTCATTCTAGGCTACTCCTCTCTCACCCTGTATCAATGATTCATCACGACATGTGAATGAGGCTAGCTCATAAACAGCTCCTATATGTCTGTTTCTCCCATGCCCTAGTTCAGGTCCTTTTCAACTCTCTTCTAACCACCTGATTCCTGGGTTCCCTGCTTTTCTTCTTTTCTCTTCCTTGCTTGACTCTGAAGGATCATGTCTTAGTAAACTTGATGTCCTCTGGGACTGCCAGAGTGTCTGGCACCTAGTAGATACTTGTAGTAGGTGTTTGTGACTCTATGAGTGAAAGAATGGACAAATGGGACACGGCACTTGGCATTGCCCAGTTCAATATAATATGTTTGCAACACTAAAATTTACTAACCTCTGTTGTCACAACAACTGTTTTAGGCACTTATTATTCTTAACCTCTCTGGTTAAATAATTTGACTAACTTCATAGAATTAGTAAGTGGGAAAGCCTGGATTTGAACTACTGGGGTCAAACCTTAAACGTTCCATCAAATCATAGAGCTTTTTCCAGCAGTTGCATTATTTTTAGGTCTTACTAAAAGCTGATGTTAGCCACATTGATCTTCTATTCTACTGAGCGATATTGTCTCTAAATGACACTTTTCCCTCAGGAAATAAATCTGCATTCATTTCCTCAGAACACAAAGGTTGTCTTCATTGTCGCTTTTCCAAAGAGTGTGTGGTCCTGTGCTACCTAGGTTAAGGCATCTGCCCTGGTATATACGTTTCAGAAACTGCCCCTGGCAACCAAATGCAGGAAGATTTATATGCTCCTCTGTGGCTTAAGATATCCACCTTCTTGATTATTCTGGTAGCTAGCTATCTCTTAGAAATACTAAAATAGATAAAATATCACCCAAAGAGAGTTTGAGTTCCTGCACTGTCTTCCCCGAAACCTACTCCACCTCCTGTATTCCTTATCTCAGTGAATGGCCACCTGTTTCTGAAGCCAGAAACCCAGTCATTATCTGAGTCCTCCCTCCTCCTCCCTCTGCACATCCAAACCAGTGCCAAGCTGAGTCTATTCTTCCTCTGTGGCATCCCATGAGCCTGTCCTCATCTCTCCATCCCAACCACTTTATTGCCTTCATTCAGACCTCCACCTGGATCTTACCTGCATCAGGAATCAGCTGCCTGACACCTGTCTTCACTTCCATTTTGCACACAACAAGCCATCACGCACACCGTTGCCCAAGTCACGCAAGCAGGCAAATTGGCTCATCTTGGGGTTTCTGCCTTTAAGTTTCCAGTGTCTTCTCATTTGTCTCGAAATAAAGCCCCAAGTCTTCATCATGTCACCTTGATGGGGGCCCATCATGGTCTGGCCCCAACAAAGCTTTCTAGCCTTCCCACCCCACACTGTCCACCTCTCAACTTGGCTTGTACCATCTCTTCTTCTGCCCTTTTTCGCTTTCTGGTTTTCCTATATAGATTGCTCCCCCCACCCTCATTTCATTGGCAAACTCCAACTGGTCTTTCAAATCTCAATTTAGCCGTCATGTGTTCCCACCATCCCTGGCCTCCACAATCTGGGTGAGAGGCCTCATTCGTTTTCCCAGGAAAGCCACAGAACTTACTCGTATCGTACTGTGATGGTCACTCAGCGAGCTCTGTGAGGGATCTTGTTCATCTCTCTGCCTCTAGGTCCTCAGCCAGTGGCTTCATGAGTTCGTTGAATAAATGAATCCCTATTCTCATCTCTCCAAATTTCCAACCCCACCCCACTAGTGGGGGAGACATAACACTGAGCTATCATACATCACTGTTATAAAAACTGTAATGGATTTCTGTGCTCTGGGAGCAAGGAGAAGCCTCGGGTGTCTCAATGGACATTATGGCAGAAATATGCCTAGGATGTTGTTATAAACAAACAGAAAGGGCACCCAAACTTCCAACCCTGAAGAGCAGTCTAAGAATAATTCATAATTCACACCAGAGGTCCCTATTTTCTTACCATATGAAGACCCCTTCAAATATCAAATAGTGTAGAATCTAGACACTCCCCACCCCATGTCATGGTAGTTGATGCAGAAAATCCTAAAATCTTCCAATTTCAGTAAGGATTTCAACTCATCGCAATACTGTCTACAGAAAATTCACAAACTAGCAGTACATGAAAGTGAAGGATGGTTTATGATGCTCAGATTATGCCTGGCATGGCTATGGACTTGCGGGCCCCCTAGGAAATCTCCACAGCCCCTGCAGGAACCACGGTTTAAACCACTGATGCCAAAGTCATCCCGGCCCTCTATGCCCTTCAAGTGTTCTCTCTTCCCAGATCTGGACCAACTCAGGAAACTCACTGATGTGGAAGACATGGTTAAAAAACGAATAACTGGTAACATCTTTATAACAAAATAGTCTACTCAGGCATTAAGCAATTTGTTCAGAATGATACAAATTTGTATTTTAACACACAGTGAGCAGATCTAATGCATTGCCTTAGGCAGCTAATTGTGGACTCACTCTACTGTAAAGCCTGCTTAGCTGTCACACAATGAACTGCGATCGCTGCCTTTCCCAGACAGCATGGGTCACGTCGCTGAGGCCACCTCACAGCACAGCAGGTGAGTTGGTATGGGGTCCGCGGAAGGCTGCTCCACTGAGTTGAAGTGTGCCCTGCAGCTTCACAACCTCAGGTCCCCCTCTCAGCAGCCAAGTTCAGCCACGACACAGGAAATAAGCTTCCACAGTACTTTGTTCATACCTTACTTATGACATCTTATTTATTCTTTCTCTTTTTTTTTTAGTTACTTAAGTTATATGTTATTTAAAAATTCAAACAAAATCAAAGTTCATAAAATAAAAAATAGAAGCTTCCTACATAATTCCCCAGTCTCATTTCCCAAAGATAACCACAGATAATAGTATAACAGTGCTTTGTTCTATTTTGTTTTTTAAAAAGAAAAAATTAATGCATGCTATACACATTGTTCCACAACTTGACTTTCATTTTCTCTTTCTCTTTTAGTTTTTTCACTTTTTATTATAGAAATTGTCAAACCAATAAATAAATGCAGAGAAGAGCATAATGAATCTCATGTATCTATCACCAAGCTTCAACAAATAGCAACAGTTTTCCAATTTTGTTTTATTAATATTTATCCTTTCTCTACTACCTCCAATCTTTTCCTGAAACATCTCAGGCAAATCTCAGCCATCATATTATTTCACCATAGTACTTTACTATGTATTTCTAACAGGCAAAATATTTTAAAAATATGAAGATTTTACCATTATCATATTTAAAAACAATAATCTTTTACAATATTCTGTTCTTTCTTTTCTTTGTCCTTAAAATGTGTGGGAATTTCTTCTCTTACCTTAGGTTTGTTGGAATTAACATCCTAACAAAATTCATATGATTGATATGTCTCTTAAGTCTCTTTTCATCTATAGTGGTTACAATAGTTACATCTCCCTTCCTTCTTTTAGGCAATTGATTTACTAAAGAAATGAGGTTTTAATTCTGTAGAATTTCCCACAATATGGATTTGGTTGATTACATACTCAGAATATCATTCCACGTGTTCTCTAGTCTGCCAACTTCCTGTAATCTCCTCAATAGAACTAGATTCTTGATTAAATTCAGATTCAATTATTTTGGGTGCACTATTTGATAGGTAGGGCTGAGTACTTCCTATTTTATCATAACAAGAGGCAAGCATGACTGGATGATCCCTGGATTTCAATCTTGTCACAGTTGATATATCCACTATAAATTTTTCTTGACATCCACTCACTTTAGCATCCATCAGGAATCAAGTTTTTAGGAGTTGCATAAGGGTATTTTTCTAGTGCAATTATTCCTTCTGTGTTTGTTAGCTAAAACTCTTTTGTAAAGAACTTCCCTTCATCAACTGTTTGATGACGTAGAAACACAGTGTGTACAGAAAAGATAGAATAAATGTTCTCTTTATTACTGATTTCTAGAAAAACAACTCGGTGTTCTAGCAATCTCTAAAGCTGGTTAATGAGTTAATTTCTTTTTTGTAGTATCATTGTGAATCTCAGGATTTTTATATTTTTGACAAATTCGTTACAGTTTTATTCTCATTGAAATTTAAATTTTTCCCATCTTTAGCCATTGGGAGCCTGGTAGGTTGGTCCTGAGTTCTTTAGACATAACCACAAAGCTTTTAACCATTTTCTTGCTTTATAGTACATAAGTTGTAGTAGACCCATTTTACTCATGTCCTGCCCTGTATTTGAAATCAGTCATTATTTTAAAGGGCACTTACTCTATTAATGAAAAATCATATTTAAATGCCACAGTATAGGTGCTAGGGTGCTCATTACTACTTGGTGGTCATTGATTCCAGAACTTAACAGTGGTCAGAGCTAAGAAATATGTGATTTTTAGAGTTATAAAAATAAGTAATGAGTTTATACTCTTTCCACTTACTTCCTTGTTTTTATTTAACAACATATCATAGGTGTTCTTCTACATCAGAAATGCAGATCCACATTATTTAATAGCTATATAACATAAAATAATATGATTATTACAGCTTGTATAACTAGTCTTCTATTGAGGTGATTTCTCATATTTAACTATTTTAAAAATTGCTGTAAAAGAGATTACTAACTTACATCCTTAACTGCTTGTGCAAATATTCTATAGATTCCTAAAAGTAGAACTGTTACTGTAAAGTATAAATCTAGTATATTGAATCCATTTAAAATCCTACTATCAGTGTCTTAGAGAGTATTTTTACTGATGGAATGCTGTCTGTTTCACTTATCTCTGCTTTTGCAGGCCCAAACCTTAGGCCTGGGCCATAGCCGTCATGTGATATTTGTGTATTCACTTGGATTGAAAAAGCCAAGGCCCACAGAAGCAGATGAAAAAAGAAGAGTTTAGGCTGGCCCCTCTGTAACAACTCCAAGGAAGCTTTAGGAAAATTCTATGCCTCTGGTCCAAGGAGGATGAGAAATACATGAAGCAGGTCTAAAGCTAACTCAGACTGTAGCCAAGTTCAGCTGAAATTAACCTAGATTAACTAAGCCCCAGCTGCCTCATACAGATGCATGTGTGAGAATAAATTATTGTTATTTTAAGACACACTGAATTTTGGGGTGGTTTGCTATACTGCGGTATTATCTTATTCTTGAATAAAATGATACAGCATCCTAAAGATACCAATTCTGCTCAAGATAATGTATACATTTAATTCAATCCCAGTAAAATAGGCAGAGAAAGGTTATTAGTTAAATAAGATTTTCTAGAACTAAAATTGTAGATGATGCCAAAATGAAAAGAGAGAGAGAGACCAGAGAAGTGAGAGTAGTGTGTTAGGGGTCTTGTGAGGCAAACACAGATTTGATAAGTTTATAGATTGGTCAGGAAAAATAAGCATAAGTATAGCTCGTAGTAAATCTGGAGAAACGAAGAGTAAAATTAAATGTACAACTTTCGAGTCAGCCAAAGAAAATTCTGTGCATCCTATAAAAGAGGGAACAAAGAAGAAAACAATCTCGACAAATTATGTCAGTGTGGCAGAGTAAGAACCTCCAAAAAGCCACTTGGCAATAAAAGCAACAAGAATACAGGCAAAAAAAATGGTCAAAATCAACTTTTCCCGGTTTCTTCAAATTAACCAATAGCTTACAAGGATCCAAAGAGCATTTAATAAAGAAAAATGACAGAATATTAGTAAAAACAACATGGTTTCTAGTGTTTTAACTTGCCCTCTTTCCATCCCCGCCCTCAGCTCCACAGTAGCCTTGAAAACCAACAGCCCCACACTCACCGTGAAAATCAGCAACCCCACAGTCACAGTGAAAATTAGCAGCCCCACAATCACAGTGAAAACCAACAGCTCAGGAACCACTGGAAGGAGTGAATGGGTTAGGAGCTGGCGAAAGTACCGTTCTGAGATTTGCCAATATTTGACCTGTCTGGCAGTTCCCTGGCTGGTATTTATTTGACCTGACTCAGATCTCACACAATGCAAACAGCTTTTTCCCCGGGGACATTTGTCAAAAACAACTACAAACAATTATCTAACATCACAACAGCTTGAAGCAGTGATTGCAGTTGGGAAAACTAAGAAGCTGATCAAATTCGTTAAAAGGAAAAGCTGGTGAATGAAATAGTCCATGGGGGCTTTGAAAAGCTCTAAAACATTTCTAGAAATCTAGAAGGTTTCACCTGTGTAGGAATGTGCACATGCTCAGGACAGACCTGAGAAGGTCCTAAGCTCCCCACTCTGACTGACCTTTAGGCTCTAAGCAAGTAGAAAGTGAGAGCTAAAGCAGAGTTGTAAATTGAGCCCCTCAATAGTGAAGACATATCCCAACTCATACACATACACACACAGTCCCTCAGTAAAGGCTGAGAGGCTTATTGGTTCCAGGCATTTCAGAAAATCTCTGTCCAATCATTAATGACCACTAGGCTATCTGAGCAGAGATTTCAGTGGTCGTATGACAAGGATACAGACTTTAGAAAACTAGTTCAAGAAAGTTACTAAACAAACAAACAGAAATAACAAAAAGAAAAAACAACAAAAACAAACAGCACCAACAACAAACCCTAGGAAGAGAAGGATCTGATTTCCAGAGTTGCGATGTTATGTTATTTTAAAAGTCTGGTTTTCAACAAAAAATTATGAGACATGCAAAGACATAAGAAAGTATGGCCTGTTCACAGGGGAAAAAAGCAGTCAATAGAAACTTTCAATGAAGAAGCTCAAAGCAGAACTTACTAACAAGACTAAATCAGCTATTTTAGGGATGTCCAAAGAACAAAGAAAGCCATATCTTAAAAGCTAAAGGAAAGTATGAAGATGCTGTCACAACAAATAGAAAATATAGAAATTCACTTTAAATCTAAAGACACAAGTAGGTTGAAAGTGAAAAGATGGGAAAAGATGTTTCATGCAAATAGTAACCAAAAGAGATTTGGGGTAGTTATACTAACATTAGTCAAAATAAACCTTTAGTCAGAAACTGTTACAAGAAATAAAGACCAACACTGTTTATTGATAAAGGGGTAAACTCACCAAGAAAACGTAACAATTATAAACCTATATGCACCAAAATCAGAGCCCCAAAATATATGAAGCAAACATTGATAGAATCAAATAAAGAAATAGTTCTCCAATAATAGTTGAAATAAACTTCAATATGCCACTTTCAATAATAGATAGAACACAAGACAGAAGAAAAATAAAGAAATAGCGAACTTGAACAATGCCATAAACCAATTACACCTAACAGATATATTCAGAGCACTACACCCAACTAAAGTTGAATATAAATTTTTCTCAAGTGCATATGGAACATTCTCCAGGATCGATCATATGTTAGGCCACAAACAAGTCTTAATAAATTTAAGAAGTTGAAATCATACAAAATATCGTTTCTGATCATAATGGAATGAGTGAAAAATCAGTAACAGAAGGAAAACTGGAAAATTCACAAATATGTGGAAATTAAATAAAACACGCTTAAACAACTAATAAATCAAAGAATAAATCACAAGGGAAATTATAAAATCTTGATACAAGATTTGCAAATGATATAATCTTGTACATAGAAAATTTTAAAGATTCCATACACAAAAAAGTGAGCAAATAAATTCAGCAAGGTTGTAGGATGCAAAATCAACGCAAAAAAATCAGTTGCATTTCTATACATCAACAATGAACAATCTATAAAAGAAGTTTTTAAAATTCCATTTAATATAACATCAAAAAGAATAAAATAAAATACTTAGGGATAATTCTAACAATGAGGCAAAAGACTTGGACACTGAAAACTATAAAACATTGCTGAAAGCAATTAAAGAAGACATAAATAAATGGAAAGACATCTCACGTTCACTCATTAGAAGACAATGTTCTTAATATGACAATACAATCCAAAGGTATCTAAAGACACACTGCAGTCCCTATCAAAATTCCACTGGCTTTTTTTTTTTTTTTTTTTTTTTTTTTGCAGAAACAGAAAAATTCATCCTAAAAGTCATATGGTACTTCCAAAAAATAGCCAAAATGATTTTTTAAAAGAAGGATAAAATACAGAAAGCTCACATTTCCTGATTTCAAATTTTACTACAAATCTACAGCAATTAAACCAGTGTGGAACTAGACTAAGGGAAGATGTATAGACAAATGGAACAGAATGGAGAACTCAGAAATAAACCTTTGCATGTGTGGTCAATTAACTTTTGACAAGTGTGCCAAGACCATTTAATAGGGAAAGGATAATAATTTCAACAAATGGTTCTGGGAAAACTAAATATCCATATGCAAAAGAATAAAGTTGGAATCTTACCTTATACCATCTACAAAAATTAACTAAAAATGGATCAAAGACCTAAACACAAAAGGGCTAAAACCATAAAATGCTTGGAAGAAAACCCAGGGAGAATGTTTTATGATGTTGGATTTGGTAAGGATTTCTTGGATATGACACCAAAAGCACAGACAACAAGGGGAATATAGATAAGTTGGACTTCATCAAAATTTTAAAACTGTTTGTGCATCAAAGACCCTGATATGGTTTGGTTGTGTCCCCACCCAAATCCCATCTTGAATTGTAGCTCCCACAATTCCAACACGTTAGGGGAGGAACCTAGTGGGAAGTAATTGAATCACAGGGGTGGGTCTTTCTCATGCTGTTCTCATAATAGTGAGTAAAAGTCTCATGTGATCTGGTGGTTTTATATAGAGGAGTTCCCCTGCACAAGCTCTCTTCTTGCCTGCTGTCACGTAAGACATCCCTTGCTCTTTTGCCATGATTGTGAGGGCTCCCCAGCCATGTGGAACTGTAAGTCAATTAAATTTTCCTTTATAAATTCCCCAGTTTTGGGGTATGCCTTTATCAGCAGCATGAAAACAGACGAATAGAGACACTCAGTAATGGCAAACAATGGAATGGGGGAAAATATTTGCAGATGACATATCTGATAAGTAATTAATATCCAAAATAAACAAAGAAATCCAACTCAACAATTCCCATTCCCCTCAAAAACCCAATTCTAAATGGTGAAATGGCTCAAATAGGCATTCTTCACAAAGATAATACAGGTCACCAGGGGCTGGGAGAAGGAAAGAAGTTATTGTTTAATGGATACAGAGTTTCCATTTGAGATTATGAAAAATTTCTGGAAATTGATAGTGGTGATGATTGCAAAGCACTGTGAATGTACTTAATGCCAATGAACTGTAAATTAAAAAAAAAAAATTTAAGACAAGGTCTCACTCTGTTGTCGGGGCTGGAGTGCAGTGGCATGATCTCAGGTTACTGCAACCTCTGCCTCCTGGGCTCAAGCGATCCTCCCACCTAAGCCTCCCAAGTAGCTGTGACTACAGGCATGCGCAACCACACCCAGCTAATTTTTTGTATTTTTAGTAGAGACAGGGTTTTGCCATGTTGCCTAGGCTGGTCTTGAACTCCCAAACTCAAGCAACCTGCCCTCCTTGGCTTCCCAAAGTGCTGGGAAGGTGTGAGCCACCATGCCCAGCCCTAAAAATTGTTAAAATGATTAATTTTATGTTATATATATTACATCACAATTTTAAAAATAATAGAAAACAAAAGCCAAACAAACAAAAGAATAATAAGAAAACAAAACCATATTTTCTACACGTTGACACTGAAAAGTCCTAAAAGCAATCACTAACCTCGTGGCAATGAGCACCCCTAGCATCCAGACTGTGGCTTCTAAATATCATTTCCCACTAAAAGGAATCAGGACTCCTTGTAATGATGGTTGATTTCAGGACCAGCACAGAAAATGAACAGTAGGAGCCAGAAATAGTTTGACCTACCAGAGAGCAAAGAACACTATCAAAGACTATGAAAATTGTGTGAAAAGAATTCAGAAGCTGACCAGAAAAGGCTCCCACTAGCTAAAGAGGGGACAATTTAAGCATCAGCATTTTTTTTTTTGACTTTTATTTTAAGTTCCAGGGAACCTGTGCAGGATGTACAAGTTTGTTACATAGGTAAACGGAGCAACAGTAATATTAATAACCACAGTGGTTTGAAGCAAATGAAATACTTCAAATTTAAAATTTTATAATTATCCTTAAAAAGATGAACAAACAAGAAAAACTATTAGTCACCTTTGGAGAATGCTAGTGGACAACCTCATTATTTGGAACACTGGTAAATAAAAATATAAGGTAAGAAACTTGGGCTGGCACTGGGCACGGTGGCTCACGCCTGTAATCCCAGCACTCTGGGAGGCCGAGGCAGGTGGATCACGAGGTCAGGAGATCCAGACCATCCTGGCTAACACGGTGAAACCCCGTCTCTACTAAAAAATACAAAAAACTAGCCGGGCGACGTGGCGGGCGCCTGTAGTCCCAGCTACTCGGGAGGCTGAGGCAGGAGAATGGCGTAAACCCGGGAGGCGGAGCTTGTAGTGAGCCCAGATCCGGCCACTGCACTCCAGCCTGGGCGACAGAGCAAGACTCCGTCTCAAAATTAGTGGTGGGTGCCTGTAGTCCCAGCTACTCGGGAGGCTGAGGAAGGAGAATGGCATGAACCCGGGAGGCGGAGCTTGCAGTGAGCCGAGATCGCGCCACTGCACTCCAGCCTGGGCGACAGAGCGAGACTCCATCTCAAAAAAAAAAAGAGAAAGTTAGGCTGGGCACAGTGGCTCCTGCCTATAATCCCAGCACTGTAAGAGGCCAAAGCAGGCAGATCCCTTGAGACCAGGAGTTCGAGACCAGCCTGGCCAACGTGGCAAAACCCTATCTTTACCAAAAATACAAAAATATAGTCTATGTTTCAGGATAATCAGGATTTAAACTATTCTTTAGGGTAAAACTTGATGAGATAAAGATTATTTCCACAGAAGTATTTCACTTCATCTGTGAAGAAGAAATGAGGGAGAAGGAAGAAAGGAGGGATAGAGAAAGAAAGAACCAAAGAGACAGAGAGAGAGACAGAGAGAGAGAGACAGAGAGAGAGACAGAGAGAAAAAGAGAGAGAGAGAGGATGAAGCTAGTAGAAGAAAATACATAGAACCATATTTTTGTGACTACATTACTTAAACAAGAACCCCAAACCACAAGTCACAGCGGAGATGGATGCTAAATTTGACTACATTAAAAGTAAAGACATTTTCAACAACAGACACCAGGGACACAGTTAAAGATGGAGGGCAGATAGAAGATATTTACACTTGCTCTAAGGTTAAAAGAAAGTAGTGTTCAGAATATTTAAGGAACTTCTGAAAATCTGCCAGAAAAGTGAAACTCAAAGGAAAAATGGTCAATAACAACATAGGCAATTAACAAAAGGGAACCTAAAAGATAACAAGCAAATGAAGCTCAACTTTACTAGATTTTAAAGAAATGCAAATTAAAGCAGATTTGCAAATAGAAGGTTGGTCAATATCAAGTGCTTGTGGGGAATATGGAAATCTTCACTCCTAGTAAGAGGCTAACCTGTAATGGCAATTTGGCAGAGTAATCTTGCAGTTCAGCACTCACATATGTCCACTGATTTCTATCTGTGTTCATCGATACCTTGTTTGAGATAGCAAGGAATTGGTGACAACCTAGATATCGCTCACTAAGGAATGATAGAAAGTGACAGAATACCATGCAGGTAAAAAAAAAATGGTCTAAATGTGTATATACCAATGCAGAATGCTTGCACAAACTTAGTGTCATGTGAAAAAGAAAGAAATATAATAACTTTATAGCTCAATAAAGTTATATATATTAAACACAAGCATACAGACAGTTTCAGTCTACTGTCAAGATACATATACATACACAAGCATATGAACTGTGCAGGCACATTGCTCAGCCTCAGGGTTACAATTCACACAGTTTTCCATGCAAATGGTGCCCTCTGGGGAAAGATGCCAGAATACAGCATGAAAGGTGCCCCCTGAGGGTATGCAATATGGCAGGCTTGACTACTGAGGGTTGTAGATTAATGTCAGAATAGGTGCCTATGATGAGAGCAAGGAGGGAAAAGGGAGTGGGAATGGGAGCTGCCATGTTGTACACTGTGTGCTGCTTACACTCCAGGTATGAGTGTGACTAGTGCAGAGTGTGCAACATGGCAGCCTTGAATATATAAGATGGTTTGGAAGGTTGTAGATTAATGCATTGGAATAGGTGCCTATCATAAGAGCAAGGAGGGAAATGGGAGTGGGAATGGAGAGGAAGGAGAACATGAAGTAAAGTGAATATAGAAAAGGGTACATGCATAAAAAGGAGGATGATAGTGTGCCCGAAATGAAGAAATAGAATCAACTCAATTCCGTGGTCTTAAGTGGAGGAGGCTGGACCCAAAAGAGGGATCTTGAGCTGGAAAACCAACACCTTCTCAATCCTGCTAAGAAATGTGGATTTTATCTTGAAAGCTATGGGAAATCCTAGAAGTGTCTGAAACAGGAAAGATTTGCATGGGAATGGATGAGAAGGGGAGAGGCTGGGGGGCAGCAGGCCTTCAAAGCAACCCATGCAAGGTCTCCATGAGCACAATGGGATCAATGTGGCCAAAGATGCACTGAGCCAGGTGTGCATACCTAATGCCACACACAAAGATCCTTGGAAAGCCTGGCACTCCCTCCTTCAACTCCTCCCTCATTCTTATGTACCCAGAGGCTCAAACAGAAACAAGGCCTGTTAAAAGTGCTAGGAACAGCTCCCACCAGCATGGCCATGGTTGATACCACCTTCCAGATATGAGTGTGATTAGCACACAGCCGTCTTCCCATTTTCACAATGGAAATTTCACAGATTGTCATAATCAAATCTTCTCTTTTCAAGATATTAAGAACAACCTCAAGCGTGTATCATATGTAGAAAGAAATTCCTAGAAAAATCTAAACTTAATGACAGATTCCTTATAAACAACTTGGTTTATGTGTTTATTTTGATGTAATTTTTGATAGAGGTTGGCATGGAGAAGCACAAAATCAAATATGTTTTATGGCATCACTATCTAAGAATAGCCTTTTCCGCTAGACTCAAGATGAAAAAGATCACGAATATTTTCTTTTTATAACTCTGATTCAATTTGTTATCTCCTTAGTCCTGCTTATATAGAGTTTCTGTCCCTTCTGTTCTCAGATCATTGACCAATTTTGATATGAGATAAAATTCTATTAATATTACCTTAAGCAAGTACTCAGAGAAGGAAAAAACAAAATGGGAAGGAGAGAAAACACCACACCCTCTTGACTACCACTTCTGGCCCACCGGCCCACCCCTGCTGTTGTAAGAACATTTTAAGTCAGTGATTGTCAGCTTTGGCTTCCTGAGGCAACAAAGAATTAATTAGTCAATTTTGATTAAAATATTTTCCCAACAAAATATAATACCTAATGAAAGTTAAGCGGTAGTGAAACAGGCACGCTCATGCATAGCTGATTGTAATTAGAACAAATCTTTTGAAAAGCAATTTGGCAGTAAGTATCAAGCCTCTAAATGTGTGTACTCTGACCTGGGAATTCTCTTTCTGGAAACCTATGTTATTGTGGGGAGGGTGGGAATCTAATTAGGTAAACAGATACATGCACAAAGAAACTTATTATGGTGTTATTTTATAACAATAAAAAAAAGTATGAGAAACAAACTGATAACATGCCCAGTTCTGTAAACTATGGTATATCCACCAGTTTGGGTGGATCTGTTTATAGGGAGTCTGTCAAAACCTGAGTATAAACATGTATATACAATCTTATCAAAATTATATATTTTTAAATACAGAAGCAAATATGAAATCTGCACAATTCAAAAGGTTTGGAAGTAAATATACTAATCTTGGTAGTGACAGGTTTTTGGTACAGAGATTTAGAGTGACTTTTCTTGCCTTTTTATTTATGTTATTTTCAGGTTCATCATAAGGACTATAGTGTACACAACTTTTCTAATCAGAAAAAAATAAACACACTTTATAAGGAAATAAACAAACATAGAGATGCCATATGGAATCTTTTGGTTTGAGAGATGGCTGAGACTGGGATAACTCAGATCAAAAATACAATAAATTATCTCAATTCCAAAAAAAAAAAAGGTGGGGTGGCTGGTAAGGGACCTACATTTCATACCCTTCTTAAGTTTGCTGGTTTCTGCCCAGGATTTCCATTAGGACTGGAGAATAGGAGCTGAGTTAATTTTCCCAGGGGCCCTGAAATCCTGATATTGGTACATTCCCTGTCATGCATTTATTCTCCTTCTTAGGGCCATGGTGACCATAAATGTGAATGAAAATTTAAAGTATTTAGCATTTATTAAGCACTTCCTATGCACAGGCACTGTTTTGGTGCTTTTTATAACTGTATTTCACCTTTCTCAGGCTTACAAAAGCTCTTAGTAAAAAGAACTATTGTCTCCTTCCTCCTCACTCCCCCACGCCAGCGTGTTCTACACACTCCTTTCTTCTACTCACCAAGACAGCCTTTTAGGAATATAATTGATCTGGATAAGAGAAAAAAAATGGGCCAACTAGGCTGCCATTTGTTATCAATAAAGCCTCACAGCTGTCTGAACAGCTGACTAAAGAAGCACCTTCAAATGGTCAAGACAGGGAAGGTTCTAGAAATAGGGCACCAGAAAATCCCACAGGCCTTCTCCTTGTGATGTGGCTTGTTTGCTTTACAGGTGTCAAGCATATTTGCTGACGTCAGCAGCCCATCAAAGTTTAAAATAATAATAGTGAAAAGGAAAACAGCCCCTTTCTGCCAGGCAGTCCTGTTCTGCCAACTTCTGCGTTCTTTTTGAGTTAATAAACGTCCAAGAATCACCTCCCCTACCACCCTGAGAGGGAAAAACAGCACAATAATTTTAAAACCACCAGGTCAGCCCATTGTCAGCATAAACCATTCAGACAAGTAGCATTTTGTCACACTCTAATGAGGATTTTACCTCTGCCTCAAAACGAAAGCTGTCATTAGGTTTCGTGTTTATGGGATCAAATGATTGTCTGGGGATGGTGGGTTTCTTTCAGTCCCTTCCTCATTTTAATCACGTTCAAGACCAAATGCATAGACATTTCCTGCATCAGATGAAACTAAAAAACCATAGCTATGCCAGCTAATGTCTTTTGAAAACATCAATTAAGAAAATGGCCTTTAAATTCCCATTTTTACTTGAAAATCTGCGAACAGGCACACATGTTTTAATACCAGGGCAGTGGTGGTGGCAGTGAGGGGCGGGTGGGGGGTGCTGTCTCTAAAAAGGAGACAGCACAAACAGTGGTTTGAGGAGGTCAGAAGGGCAGGCTCCCATTGGCAACAAGCAGATAGAGAATCTCTGCAAGGGAAGGAACTTCTGTATAAAGCAAAGGCCTCTTAAGTTATCTTCACATGTAGTGTTGAAACTGGAGCCAGCCCCTCAAGAGTAGGTTGATAAGAGGCTTCTGCACCATGCTGGTACCACACACAGGCCCCATTGTTAATACCTCCTGAGGACAGATTAGATCCCACATTCCTCAGAAGTACTGAGCTGCAGAGGGAAATCGGCCAGCAGGCTCCTTCCGCAGGGCCAACCACTAGCTACAACTGATAAGTTTTAATTGAAATAACTGGAACAATTACATGGAGTCCCCACCACTTCTGTCGCCAGCTACTGAGATGGTGGTGTACTTGCATCTCCTGGCATGTGCATAGGCGTGTGCCAGAAAAGAGTAATTCAAGTTCTTAACTCATTTTTTATCTTTTTTTCCATGGCTATGTGCCATCGTTAATCAAATTGTTCACCCAAGGAGTACTATGAGATTGTTTTGTTTTATTTTTTCTTTTCTGGCCTTATCTAGGAAACCCTGATATTTACTCTATCTGAGTTTGAACAAGTAACTAATTAATCTCTGACAAAAGATACTGAAGTTAGACAAGTTTGGGTAAAATCCGTTGAGGTCATGGTTGGTTTTAATCACATAGCTCAATTTAAAAGCTGAACACTAACATACCTTTGCTTTCAAAGAGTGCTTGTTAAACAGCAAGTTTTGTTGTGCGTAACTTGAATTCTGCCACTTCCTTTTATTTTTTTCTGAAATAACAGTGATTGAGTCAATGAAGTGGCAATATGAATTAAAGGACAACACACCTGCCTTTGCAGGGACAGACCCCAAAGGGCCCAGATTAAATTTTAACCAGGATTATGTTTGCCAGGATTTTATATCTCAAATGATTATGTTTGGCTTTTGTAATAATAAAAGGTTATTTTGGGAAAAGAATTCCCTTTTAACATCTACTCTGTTTACTAGGAGGAAATACAGAGTTAGACTTCGATACAGTTTAGCCTTTGAAAGAAAATAAAAGACAAATGATTTAGCAGATGGGTAATTCCCAAATCTGCAGAAATGTAAACAGCCAGGATTTTGGTGCCTATGGGTTTTATCAAAGATGTAAGAAAGGCTGAGACCGACACCAGTGTGTCCTCTTTGGCTAGTTTTAACACGTTTACAGTCACAATTAACATTCAAGGAATTTCCTTTTCATCCAAGTGTTTCTTTTAAAAGCACTTCATACCACACACTAAAGTTCTAGCTGCCATCAGTCCTTCCCATACAGAAGAGTAGTGAATCTCCATAATACTTCCTTACTTTGAAAATGGGCTCGGACCACGTCAATTTCCTTGGGGTGTTTGTTTTCCAACATAGGTGGTTCTCGCCTCCTCCCTCCTTCCCTCTCTTTAAAGAACTTGTACTGGGGACCCTACTTCTTCTTCCCCCACCCTCCTCCGCACTCACCCCGGAGCCAGATGAGCGCGAGGCTGGGCAGGCGTCCTAAGCCCTCCCCCGGCCCAACAGCCTGGTTTCAAGTCCCTGAGCCGGCCGGCCCACTGCATTCTGCAAGAAAAAAGAGATCCCTGTTTCCCCCTCTCCCCCGCTACCCCTAGACAAGAGATTCGCACATAGGCACGGAGTCCGAGTCTTGGCTATGCATAGAGCTCAGCCCCGTATCCGAGTCTTCGTCGTTGCCAGGACCGCTCTTGGCCAGTCCACGGGCCTGGTCCACCCACATGTCGGCGCAGGCTTGAGGCCCGGGTTCCCGCGAGGGACCGCCGGAGCCAGGAGCCCCATCCGGCGCCACTGTCAGCTCCAAAGTGTGCAAAGTTTGCAGAAGGCCTTGTAGCTCGCGCTCCTTGCTGTCCCATTGCTGCTGGCTGTAATCCAAGTCCGACTTGACGGCCTCCAGGTCCGTGTTGAGCCGGAGCCCGATGTAAAGGCTAGTACTGAGCTGCGTCCTGACCCGTTCCTGCTCCAGCAGCAGCTCGCCCTCGGGGCCGCCATCGGGCTCCGGGGGCTCCTCCCGCGCCGCCAGCTCCTCCTGGCGCCGCCGCATCCACCTCTGGTTGAGTTCCTCCTGAATCTCGGCTGAAAGGCGCTCCAGCAACTCCTCCTGCTGAACCCGTTGCTCCTGAAGCCTCAGTAAGTCGTCGCAGCGCCGGGCCAGCTCCTCCAGCGCCGCCGCCTGCGCCTCGCCGTCTAGAGGGGGCGGCGCCGCCGCCGCCGCCGCCTCTGCCTCCGCCGCCACCTCTTCTGGCTCCTCTCCTGGGCTGGACCCGTCGAGCTCGATGCCTGCCCCAACCAAGTAAGTGTCCTGCACGTAGTTGACCCCGTGACGCCGCATGCGGTCCAGGTGCACCTTGGCCTCGTAGCGGTCGATCTCGCGGTCCAGCTCGTGGAGCCGCTGCACCTGCTGGCGAATGGTGTGGTCCTGGGAGAGCACCAGATGCACCAGCGTCTCCATGCGCTCCACTGACGCGCTCTCGTGGGCCCGCGGCGACGAAGAGCAGGACGAGGCAGTGGACGACGAAGTGGACGAACAGGACGACGGTGGCTGCTGCTGGCGCCGCCGGTTGAGCTTGGCCAGTTTGCGAAAGGCCTTGCGCACCACTCGCCGCTGTTTCTCCTGGGTCATGGCCAGGCTGGGCCGCGTGGGGGCCCCGCGGGCCGGACAGGGGCGCTCTCGGCTGAGCACTACGCGCGCCTCGGCGCTGCGGGGGCCGGCGTTAGGCAGCGATGCCTCGCTGCGCACTAGCACGAAGCGCACATTCTCTTGCTCTTCGCCCCAGGCAGCCCAGAGGCGCAAGATGCGAGTCTTGTTAGGGAGGATGCGCTCAAAGCCGCGCCACTTCTCCACGATGCAATAGCACTGCGGGGGCCCACACAGCATGCCCTGCGGCAGCGCCTCGTCGTCGTCCTCGTCGTCCTCGTCTGGAGGTTCGGGAAGCTCTCCCGGGCCAGGCGGGTCGCCGGCCGACCCCCGCCGCCGGCTCCGCCGCTGTCTCCGTCGCCGCCGGCAGCCGTCCTCCAAAAGCACTCGCACAACGTCCGAGCAAGTAGTGCGGCGGGAGAGACCGGACACCAGCTTCTCTTCCTGGCAGATCCACACCGATATCTTCTTTTCCGAAGGATCCATGGCGCAACCAGGGCGCAGGTGGCAGGTCCGGCCGGGCTCTGCTGGGGCAGAAAGGACAGCAAGGGCAGCCCAGTAGCTCTGGGATGGGAGAGGAGCCCGTGCCCCCTCCTGCGGCTGCACTAGCCCTGCTTCCCCACTGCGCACCGAAGGCAGGCTGGAAAGCGACTGCGGCTGTGGTCGCGGTTGCGGCTGCGCTCTGCCCGGACGACGGGCGCTCCCGGGGCAACGCGCCCGGGACCGGCTCCCGCCGCTCTGGCTCTACCCAAGGTGCCCGGGACCTCCGGGTTTTGCTCCTCCCCACGTGGCTCCACCCCTTCCCGCCCCCAGCGCCCAGAGCTGTGGCTGGAAGTACAGGAGGCTCAGGGCCCAGGCCCGCCCCTTGCAGCCTTGCCGCGCGGCGTGCGCCCCGTCCGCCCCTCGCTCGCGTTGCGGGCATCCTGAGTCTGGGCCTTTTTCGCCAAATCGCTGCTCTGCCGCGCGCCTACGCAAGGGAAGATTCAAGGGCCCCTCCACTTCAGGGAGTGGAGCCCGCGCCTCGTCACGGATCAGCTGTGCGTCTCCCTTGGCCTACTGGCTCTTCTCCTTGTGTCTATAGCTAGCCGGACGCATCTTGACTTTTATCTTCTCATCTTTCCTGGCGCCTCCAGACGCATTTCCTGGTCCCTCAAGGCAGCGGTGCCTGGGGAGTGCACTTTGCACAGACAGGGAAACCGAGGCACTCAGCGGTCTCCAATGGAGACGCTCTAATCACATTCCACGTCCAGCTAGCGCTATGAAGAGCTGCCTCTAACGCGGAAGGCCTCCCAGTCTTCCTCGACAGGAAGCAGTATTTGCATATCTAAGGAGAACAAGATTCAGCAATGTGCTCCGGGAGCAAGTGCAGGCATGGAACGGTCTGGGCTGGAGGGGGAGAGACGTTCAGAGGCGGCTGCCGGTTTTCTGTAGTGTCACGTAAGTGGGTCTCCACGTCATCTTCACCTCAGCTTCCCACAGCCTTCTTGGGAGAGGGGCTTCTCATTCTAGTTGGAGTTCAGGGCCCAGACCCGAGTCACAAGCTATTTTTATGCTTTCCACATCCATAAGGGGAAACCGTGAAGGCTTCTGGCATTTTCTAATATTCAGACGTGGTTCAGAAGAGATAACAGCCAAGCTTTACAGCGCAAGAAACCCAAGGCCACAATGCAAGTGAACTTGTTTCATCCTTAACTGCTGATGAGGATAGTCTATTGCGTGCAAGCCTTGCACTTAGCTTGTCCTTGTGAGCACAGGTCTAATAATAAGCTCACTCCCTTTCTTCAAGACCTTGGATGGCTCCCCATTGCCTCTTGGCTAAAGCACTTTTGTTCATTCAATGATTCACTCAGCAAATATTTATTGAGTACCTACTGTGCTCCAGGTCCTATCGCTAGGGCTTTGACAATGAATGAATCGCCAGTTCTGGCTTGCAAGGAGTTCACAATTTAGTGGGAGAGCACAGCCAAGTAAACATTTCCAACACAATGTCTTGTGTCCTCTGATAAGGGAGAGCATGAGGTTTTGGGGGAACCTGGAGTGGCATCCAACCCATCTTGGAGGGGCAAGGAAGGCTTTCCCCCAGAGGAGGTGTCTTAAGCAAGACCCAAAGGACCATTAGAGTCTGCCAAAAGGAAAGTAGATGGAGGGGAGGGACAAGCAGTATTCTAGAAGGAATTGTAGTGCAGTCAGGAATCAAGAGTGTGTTAGTTACTGGGGCTGTCAGGAATTTGAGAGGAGTGTCTAAAATTGAGGTTGAATGACTGAACAGGAACAGGATCAGGAAGGGCCTTTAATTCCATGCTTATGTATTTGGATTTGTCATAAAGACAGTGAGAACCCATAGGGTGCAAATCTGGAGTCAGAACGTCTCAAAAAAAAAAAAAAAAAAAAAAAAATCTCAGCAGCACTTACTAGCTCTATAACCTTAGGAAAAGTATTAATCTCTCTGAGCTTCAGTTTTCTTATCTGTGAAATGTTGATAATAAAAAAATACCTCCCTAATAGAACTGGTGTAAGGATTAACTGCCTGGGCCTGGTAAATCTCCAATAGTTTTATTGGGGGATTGGAAAGCTGGGAGGTATATTAGTTTTCTATTGCTGTGTAACAAATTATCACAAACTTAGTGACTTAAAACAACACCCATCTATTACTTTACTGTTCTGTAGATCACAAGTCCAAGTTGGCATGGCTGCTGCATACTTTGCTCAGGATGTCCCAGGCAAAAGGCAAGGTATAGGCTGGTTCAAGTTCCTGTCTGAAGGCTCTGGGGGAATACCCACTTCCAAATCCATTCAGGTTGTTTGCATGATCTGGTTCCTCTCAGTTGTAGGTCTGAGGTCCCCATTCTCCTGTTGGCTGTCCTCCAGGGTCACTCTCAGCTCCTACAGGACTCTCTCAGATCCTTTCTATAGGATATCCACCCCCCTCCCTGCAACTTAAAAGTCAGCAACCACATGTCAAATCCATCCAGTCCTCCTTTGCTTTTAATCAATCTACCATCCTCTTCTGCCACTAGCTAGAGAAAACTCTCTGCTTTTAAAGTGCTTGATTAGTCAAACCCACCTGGATAATTTCTCTGTCTTAAGGTTGACTGATTAATAACCTTAACTATATCTGAGAAACCCCTTTTGCTGTGTACTGTAATATAATCACCAAAGTCGCCCCCAGGGAGATGGAGATTATGGGGCTGTCTTAGAATTCTGCCTACCATAGGGCATAATATCAACAGATTTTGATTTTTTAAAGATCAGTCTGTTTGCATTGAGGACAATGGGTGGGGGTGGGGGGTGAGAGGCAAGAAAGCCTTTTAGAAGACTATCACATTCATTTGAGGAAGAGATGATGACCTATGCTGAGAATAGTGGGGGTGAGAAGACTGGACACAATTGACAGCTATCAAGGAGGTGGGAGAGGCAGGATGTGGTGATAGATTGATTTCTTTCTCCCTAGAGAAAGGATTTCTTTCTCCCTAGAATGGCGTCAAAGGTCTCTTGCAATCTGGACCAGCCCACTTCTCCAACTTCTCACTTACATGTGGGCTATCCCTTCTTCCTTTCCTCTCACATAGGATTGCTAGAGCTTTGTAGTCAACTGCCATCCCTGCTGGATTCTAAGCTCCACAAGGGTAGGGATCATATATCTGTTTTGCTCACTTTTGAATCCTTTACATTTAGTGCAATCCCTACCACATTCTAGGTTTACTCAGTAGCTGTCGAATACATTGATGAATCAATGAAGGAATCCTACATTTTAGGAAGCCAACACCTCATCCATCCAGAAGAACTCCTGCATCTTAATGTATCCACACTTTTGTACATGCTTTTCCCACAATTAAGATTCCTCTTAAACAACTGGAGAACTTCTACTCACTCTTCAGAAGCTCAGATACAGGTCACCTGCTCTGGGAGTCCTTTCTTTCCTCCTCCAGAAAGAACTGGTTCCCCGCTCTTCTTCTGCGTCTATTAATGCAGAGATTACATTGTGCTGTGATGCGTTTTTTATGTCTGTTTACTCCCACAAGAATAGAGCTTTTCAAAAGAAAAAAGATTGTCCTATTTACAGTTTAGTCCTTAGTGCCTAGGGTGCCTGGCACATGGCAGGTTCTCCATCTTCTCCTATGTTTTAAGGAACACCCAGATAAATAATGTCTAAGATATTGTGCTACCCTCAAGATAACTTCTTTCTAGAAGCAGACAAATACATGGAATCCCTGTTGTAGTAATGATATATATGAAATTTGTGTCGGACTAATTAAAGGATAGAGTGATTGTATGGGTGCTAGGAAGGATGCAGAAGGCAGGCTCCAACAAATGCGGAGGAGGGGTTGAGAGCATTCTTGGTGGGAGAAGATACATTAGTTAAAATGCTAAAATGAGTATGCATGTGGTCATGTACCAGTGTTTCAGAGTGTGTGTTTTGGAGTTACCCTGCCTCATTTCAAATACCAGCTATAAGCTTTCCAACCCTCAGTCTTCTCACCAGGAACAAAGTATAATAGTGGAACCTTCCTTATAGAGTTGTCATTACATGAAATGAAATAATGCACAATATATAAAAGATCTAGCACAGTGTCTGGCACATAAAACATGCTCAATAAAACCCAGCTAGCATTGTCAAGAAATTGTATTAAGTACCTACTGCATGCTATGTCCTGGGCTATGTGTTGAGGATCCGTGAAATAACTGGACAGACATGGTCCCTGACCTTAGAGATGTCACAGCCAGGATTAGTGTGGTTTAGCAATGGATTTCTTAAGTTAGGCTAGGCTGTAGTAACAAACAGGGCCAAATGTGTATAGTGGCTCAAAAGTAACAAAGGTTTATTTTTCACTCAGATAATAGTCAAAAGAAGATGTCCTGGTTGGGAGGTGACCTTATTCCAGATAAAGATACAGAAACCCTGGTTCCTTCCATCTCGTGACTCCAAAATCCTCTAGACTTCATCATCATGTACATAGAGCCAGAGGAAGAGGAGAGAGTATGGAGGGTCACACCCTCTTCTTCAAGGCATTGGCTGGAAATTGAGCTCATATCCCATTGACTAGAACCCAGTCATGGCCACTGGTAATGGCAAGGAAGCTAGAAACTGCAATGAGTGCCTCAGAAGAGGAAATGGGTTATCATGAACGGCTAGCTGCCTACCATAAAAATATTTATTTGAAAAGTAAGACAAGAAGCATAGAAAGAAGTTCCAAAAGTATAGGAATTGCAAACTGGTGGCCTACCAGCCAAATCTTGCTGCCTGAGACAGAATATACTCTTTCTGTTTAGCCACAAAAACAACACTCTATTTAACATATGTCCCAATTCACATATATTCATGACTCACCTGAGTCCTGTAATCATTTGAGTTGTGACTCTTGCTTCCATACATCCTCCCAGGGTTATCTCATTCACTCCCAGGAATTTTATACAATTGATATGCCATGGCTTCCACATCTATTCCAGAATTCTCCAAATATGCATATCCAACAGCTTGCTGGGTAGTTCCACTTGAGTATCCGCCAAACATCCAAACCTTTGCGAAATAGATAAAGTTGAACCAATCATTTCTCCCCAAGCCTGTTCTGCCTCTTGGAATGTCTATTTCAGAAAATGGTCCCATCATTCACCAAGCAAGACCTGAAACTTGAGGATCACCCTTGTTCATCACCATCCACCTCCTTTCCCCACAGAATGTTGAAGTTCTGTGAGGGCAGAGGGTTTTGCGTGCTTTTTTTCCTACTTAACCTCCAGTACCTGAGACATCAATTCTCACACAGTAGACAATAAGTATTCGTAGAGTGAATTAATTAATGAATGCATGCATTGCCTTAGCTTAGGCCCTCATTTATTTTTAACCTGGATCTTGCACTTTCCTTCAAACTAGTTTCCTTGCCTCAAATCCTGCCTCTCCCCCATACTCTCTACTGCATATGTTTGATGATTCCATTATCTTCAGAATCCATTTCAAGTTCTCAGCAGGACCTATACATCTCTGTAGGATCTGAGGTCTGCTTGACTCTCAGCCTGTACACTGCAGCCACATCCTCAATCACATAGTTCCCTCTGACCTCTGGCTAATTGCTGCCTACCTTCCAAGTTTCCGCTTAACTTCACCTCCTCCTAAAAGTCTTCTTTGGCAGCAACATCCTCTCCAGGAAAGAATCCAAACAAAACTGCTTTAGGAAGATTAGTCTACATCAGTAGGTGGGATCAATTGAAGTTATAATACACTTGTGTTAGGAGAACAAAGGATGGGGGGAGGGTGAAGGATGTACTAAAAATTCAGACTGGTTGCTTAATCACTTTCATATAAATAGAGAAGATGCCTTTCAGCACATCATAGATCTTTTGCAGTCTTAATCCTTAGGGCTGCTCTGTCCAATACAGTAGCCACTAGGCAAATGGGGCTGTTGAATACTTGAAATGTGTCTCTCTGAATTGATATGGGCTTTGAGCAGAAATACACAGCAAATGTCAAAGACTTCATACAAAAAAAGGAATGTAAAATATGTTATTAATATGTAATCTTGATTACATGTTGAAGTGATACTATTTTGGATATATTGGGTTAAATCATTAAAATTAGTTTACCTATTTCTTTTTACTTATTTTTTAATGTGGCTACTAGAAGTCTTAAAATACTTATGCAGCTTGAGTTATATTTCCATTACACAGTGCTGCCGGTGGGAAGGCCCAGTAAGTTGTAGCAGATCATTTGAACCTTCTCAAGTGTGGACTTACCCTAAATATCCTAAGATAATAAATCCATCTGGGTTTTGGCTATCTCCAAAGAAAGTCATTCCATACCTTTTCTGGATTTGTGGTTTAAATGTTTCTGTTTGATGATGGCCCTCAAAAGCTTCTTGCTACAGCCTAAGCCAGTCCCCTTAGGCTGCCTAAGAATCATAGTCCTGAGGACCACCCTGCAGCTGAATCCAATTGAAAGTTAAAGTATAAATGGTTGCTCCCCAGACGGGATGTCAGTTGACTTGCTCATGCAGCAGCCCTGAGCCTGATAGAAGGTACGTAGATTCATGCTGTGCCCTGGCCAGAAGAATACATGGGCTTCATGATAGAAAAAAATATGTTTATGACCTGGGGATAGAGGAGGCATTCATAGACAGAACATATATTAAAATTCATAAAAGAAAAGCTCAATAGTATATGATCATATCAAAATTAGAAACTTCTATTTGAAAACACACACACACACACACACACACACACAGAGAGAGAGAGAGAGAGAGAAATACACAATAATGTTAAGATGTCAAGTAATCCAGGAGAAAATAGATCCTAAAAGGTTAAGATTCAGGATGAATAAAGAACTCCAAAAATTTAGCAAGAAAAAAAAAGCTATGCAACACTATGGAAAACTGGTAAAAAGTAGATAAAAGAAGAAACATAAATAGCCAACAAACATATAAAATAATGCCCAACCTCGCCAGTAATCAGGAAAATGTAAATTTAAGTGAAAGATCATGCTCTTTTTTTGCCAGCAGATTGGCAACTGTTTTTTAAATTGATGGTGTATCAATATTGGCCAAGAAAACAGGCAAAATATCCTCTCAGACACCACTGGTGTAAATACATGTATCTATTTTGGAGACAATTCTACTAAAAAATAAAACTGGGCATACCTGCATACCATGAAGTGATCCAACTTCATGGAATCTACTTTAGAAAGACACGTGTGCACAAAGAGGTGTGTATGGGGTGTTCACTACATTTGTTTTAGCAAACAATGAGAATAATCAAAATGTCCACCAATAAGAGAATGACTGAGTAAGCTGGGGATACTCAAAGCTTGGAAGCTTCAGCAGCAGTTAAATCAAGTGAAGTAGACTGACATGTACAGGTAATAACAAATCCTCCAGAGGTATTGTTCAGTGCAAAAGGCAAGTTGCAGAATGATGTATATGATGTGGTTCCATTTCTACTTTAAAAACACATACACAGAACATGGGTACATATGCATAAAATCACTCCATAGGTTTTCCAGGGGTACAGATGTGCGTGCATAACACAAGGTCTTTAAAATATTCAGCAAACCTAAAGCAGTGAATCCTCCTAGAAGAATGTGGACATTTACAGAAGGAGAGACAAAGAGGAATTTAACTCCATCTTGGATGAATTTGCAAGAGGAATTGAGTCACATGTTACTTCATTATGCAATTACAATGTGTAACTTTTTAAAAGTGAAAGGGCTTGGGTTGGGATCCCTAAATCTTGGTTCTCCCTTAGACCAGCGGCCCCCATTTTTGACATCAGGGACTGGTTTCATGGAAGATTTCAATGAACTGGGTGGAGGGGTGGTCCCAGATGCTTCAAGCGTGTTACATTTATTGTGCACTTTATTTCTATTATTATTTCATTGTAACATATAATAAAATAATTATACAACTCACCATGATGTGGAATCAGTGGGAGTGCTGAGTTTGTTTTCCTGCAACTAGACAGTTCCATCTGGGGGTGATGGGAGGCAGTGACAAATCATCTGGCATTAGATTCTCATAAGGAGCACGCAAGCTAGGTCCCTCGCATGTGCAGTTCATTATAGGGTTCACACTCCCATGAGAATCTAAAGCCATCACTGATCTGATGGGAGGTGGAGCTCAGCTTCAGTCACCCACCTGCTGCTCACCTCCTGCCATGTGGCCCAGTTCCTAACAGGCCGTAGACCCATATCAGTCCGCAGCCCGGGGATTGGAGACCCCTGCTCTAGACCTTTCATTTACCTGTGTCTCTTTTCTGTGGACCAAGCCCCAGGGTAAAATTTGCAAATCTCTGTTCCCTGTATCCTGGTGGAACTTAAGTAATCCACTACTGTATCCCAAGGGGTTATGAAGATTAAGGAGGAATCTAATGGGGCATCTGGTTCAAAGTATGTGCTTTACACTGGATTCTTTCTTTCTCTTCCAGATAAGATTTTTAGAAGACAGCAGTTTTTACCGTGGTGGCAGAGCCCTCTGCTAAATCCTCATATTGGATCTCAAAGGTGGCATGTCATTCGACCCAATGGTTTTTTTAGTCATTTATCTTCCTAACACCTATGAGAGGTAAGACGTAGCTCCCTTACCCATGAGCAAACTGAGGCCAAGGAAAAGGAATTGGCCAGTTTCCCAGCTCACAAAGCTCCGAGGGAGCTGGTGTTTTGTTTGGAACTTCTGCCTGTCCAATCTGTCAGTCACGGTTCATGGCCACCATGGAACACCCAACACAGGAACTTCCGCCCTTAATTATATTGAGCCATGAAAAAGTGTGACTAAAATCTGCTGTCTGAATCAGATCCTTGTAATGATTAACCCCAGAAAATGGATCTGCAAAATGTATTTACAGAAACATGCAGCTGCTCTCAAACACACTGGAGGAAATTTGGGAACTGCTGCTCTTGTCCAAGGGCACTAACCCATCCCTGATGAGACTGAGCTCCAGGCTGGGGCAGAGATGCTGGGCTGTCATACTCAGAGACATGGCTTCTCAAAGTGAGGTCAAGAGGTCACCTATCCAGAAGTGCCTGTGGTGCTTATTAAAATGCAGATTCCTGGGTCTCATCCTAGAACTAGTAAATCAGAATCCCCGGGAGTGGTCCAGGAATCTGCATTTAAAGCAGGGAGATTCTTATGCACACTAAAGGTTGGCCCTAACTATGAGGAGGGAAGAACCAGAGACAAGCATGCTTATAGCACAAATGCTCTTTAGCCATCTTGACCCCATAGATGGCAGTGATACATATATCATATGTGTACACAAGAGGATAATGCCAACATATGACAGGTGAGAAAGAGTTGCCCCTGGGAAGAGGGAGAAAGAAACACAGGGCAGAGTAGAGAAGGAGCTACTCAGTCATTATCGTCTTTAGAATCTTGTAACTTTGGTGAAAGCATAGGTTACTAAGATGATAATGCAGAAATGTTTACATAAGAGAGTCTAAGGTAGCAGTGACTTCAGTCTCCTGAAAGACATTCTGCAAGATATTTAGCATTCTTAGTATTTTTTTTTTTTTTTGAGAGGGAGTCTCGCTCTGTCACCCAGGCTGGAGTGCAGTGGCGCAATCTCAGCTCACTGCAACCTCTGCCTCCTGGGTTCAAGTGATTCTCACTGCCTCAGCCCCCCAAGTAGTTGGGATTACAGGCATGCACCACCACACCCAGCTAATTTTTTTTTTTTTTTTTTTTTTTTTTTTTTTTTTTTAAGTAGAGACAGGGTTTCACCATGTTGGCCAGCCTGGTCTCAAACTCCAGGGCGCAAGTGATCTGCCCGCCTCAGCCTCCCAAAGTGCTGGGATTACAGGCGTGAGCCATGTCTTTGTTTCAGCAAAACCAACCTAGTCCCTGATTCACAAATCATCCTGGGAGTGTATAGCACTTACAGCCAGAAAGAAGTCTCTGGAGCAAAAAGCATTGCATATTCAATGGTCTATGACATCACCATTGAAGACTCTGTCAAAAGGGGTTTTGTTTGATTAATTTTCATTATCTGTTGTTACCCAACTAATGAAAGGTGATACTATTAATGAGTGTGTGAACGAGACAGTGTCTTCGTTACCACCTCTGAAGCATTCCCAGCTTTTTCAGGGATGAATAGCCCTGACCCAAAGTGTGTCTTTTCTTCATTGTAGGGAGATAGAAACTCTGTCTCTCCAAGTACTCCAACACCAGTTATTGTGTGTCACAACCAGAACACAATATGAGGCTTGTGCTTGAGTTATTGCTGTTTTATGTGCCAAAAAAAAAAAAAATGCTAGCTTTCTTTTTTCACTGAAGTTGGTAAGAGTTGGAAGACGTTTTAATACCACATTTATTGGTTTGAAAGCATGATTGTTTTAGTAGCTGGTGCAAATTTCAAGGAACACATAACTCCCTTTAAGAAATTTTGTTTCTAAGAAATTACATTTGACTAAATTTGGAAGCTTTAAGGCAAATAACTTTCAAACAATGAAACCATATTCACAAGGAGATGCTTTTATTTTCTCCACTGAGGAAGAAATGGAGACATGTTTCCTATTGTCGTTATGTCCATCTGGACAGAAAAGAAAGTCTGTGGGCTAGACAAGTGAAAATAGGTTACATCTGGGTAGCCCGGCAGTCTCTCCCTGACTGCTGAAGAAGCTCCTCTTTGTTTCATTCCTGAAGCACCATGTTGTTTTCTTGGACCCGTGCATCAAGTTAAACCTGAGTTAGACTATGGATCCCTTACACTTGATTTTATGATTGTAAGACTTACACAAATGCAAGCCTACAACACAATCGCACTCTTATTTGCTTACATCTCCATGAACAGGAAAGAAGTCACTTGATCTTATAAAAGTTCTGCCTGGTTGCTTTCTCTTTTATACCTATTGTTAAGCTATAAAAGGAAATCACCGAATTATCAATCTGCGAGTATTTGCTACTTCACAATATATATTTAAGAATTTTACAAAACAAAACTGTGCCATAAAAAGTATTTCATCCATATGATCTTGCAGTTCCACTTCTAAGAATGCATATACCCAAAAGAATTGAAAGCAAGATCTCAGAGATATTTGTATACCTGTGTTCATAGCAGATTATCCACAACAGCTAAAGGTGGAAGCAACCCAAGCGCCCATCCATGTATGAATGGGTAAATACAACGTGGTATATACAAACAATGAATTGTCATTCAGCTTCAAAAGGAAGGATCTTCTGGGCTAGTGGCTCAAGCCTGTAATCTTAGCACTTTGGGAGGCCGATAGAAGTGGATTGCCTGAAGTCAGGAGTTCAAGACCAGCCTGACCAACATGGTGAAACCCTGTCTCTACTAAAAATACCAAAAAAAAAAAAAAAAAAAAAAAAAAAATAGCCAGGTGTGGTGGCAGGCACCTGTAATCCCAGCTACTCAGGTGGCTGAGGCCAGAGAATCGCTTGAACCTGGAAGGTGGAGGTTGCAGCAAGCCAAGATTGCACCACTGCACTTCAGTCTGGGTGACAGAGCAAGACTCTGCCTCAAAAAAAAAAAAAAAAATAAAGAAAGACAGAAAGAAAAGAATGGAAGAGGGAGATTCTGACACATGCTGTAACATGTATGAACCTCGAGGACATTATGGTAAGTGAAATAACCCTTTCAAAAATAGACAAAATCTATATGACTCTACTTATATGAGATATCTAGATCAAATTCAAGAGACAGAAAGTAGAATGATGGTAATCAGGGGCTGGAGGGAAGGAGGAATGTTACTGTTTAATGGCATAAAGTTTCAGTTTTGTGAGGTGAAAAGAGTTCTAGAGATGGACTGTGGTATTGGTTGCACAGCAATGTAAACATACTTAATGCCATTGAAAGTGTCACTTAAAAAATAGTTAAGATGGTAAGTTTTATGTTATTTGTATTTTACCATAATTTAAAATAATAATTTTTGAAAGTATTTCAAATTTTATGCCAAAGTTCTTATTAAGGGAACTTTCAATTTTTTCAAAAAAGTTTAAAATGCTTTCCACCTAACTTTCAAAGTAAATACAATATTTAATTAATTCCCTGGGACTTTCAGAAAACCAAACTTCTGATCACTGTTTATTTGAAGAAAGACTTCCTTTTTCTCTCTCCTTGCACATAATTTTTCCCTAGTGCTGTATGCTAGTCAGCTTTGTTAGCTATTTGTGCTAGTCTGTGGCTTTATTGCTCTGGTCTTTATCAGAAACTTAGGTAAATATTTGCAACTTGACAAATGATGCTTGGATACTGATAAGTCTTTACATTAAAAAGGATATTCTTAATAAAATTAATGTTCTACTTAGTTCACAAAGCTGTACACAGGATAAATAGCAGAAAGCCTGCCAAAGTGCCTGGAGACAGTAGACATGAACACATGTTGTCTTAGTAGATATTTGCTTATCAAGCATTAGCAAACAATAGAGCTGGAGGGACCCAAAGAGAGCCTAATCCCTGTCCTCTAAAGCACTAGGTTTCTAAGCAAATCGTTTAAAAGTGAGAGAAGACATGGCTATAAACCCCCATTTCTGTATCAGCTAGTAAAGCATTTGCACATATTTATATATTGGGACTCTGTTCACCCCAAAAAAGATTTAAATCCCATTGACCATGAAAATTGGTTGCTTATGACTTCAAACTATACTACAGGGCTACAGTAACCAAAATGGCATGGCATTGGTACATAAACAGACACACAGACCAATGGAACAGAATAGAGAACCCAGAAATAAGACTGCACACCTACAACTATCTGATCTTTGACAAACCTAATGAAAACAAGCAATGGAGAAAGGTTCAACAAATGGTGCTGGGATAACTGGATACCCATATACAAAAGATTTAAACTGGACCTTTTCCTTAACCATATACAAAAATTAATTCAAGGTGGATTAAGGACTTAAATGTAAAACTCAAAACTATAAAAACCTAGAAGACAACCTAGGCAATACCATTCAGGACATAGACACAGACAAAGATTTCATGACAAAAATACCAAAACCAAAAGCAAAAATTGACAAATGGAACCTAATTAAACTAAAGAGCTTCTGCACAGCAAAAGAAAGTATCAACAGAGTAAACAGACAACCTACAGAATGGGAGAAATTTTTTGCAAGCTCTGCATTGACAAAGGTCTAATATCTAGCATCTATAAAGAACTTAAACAAACTTGCAAGAAAAAAACAAATCACCCTATCAAAAAGTGGGCAAAGGACAGGACATGAACAGACACTTTTCAAAAGAAGACATACATGTGGCCCACAATCATATGAAAAAAGCTCAGCATCACTGATCATTAGAGAAATGCAAATCAAGCCACAATGAGATAACATCTCACACCAGTCAGAATGGCTATTATGAAAAAGTCCAAAAATGACAGATGCTGGTGAGGTTGTGGAGAAAAGGGAACACTTATACACTGTTGGTGGGAGTGTAAATTAGTTCAAACATTGTGGAAGACAGTGTGGTGATTCTTCAAAGACCTAAATATAGAAATACCATTCAACTCAGCAATCCCATTACTGGGTAATATACCCAAAGGAATATAAATCATTCTGTCATAAAGACGTGTGTGTGCATGTTCACTGAAGCACTATTCACAATAGCAAAGACATGGAATTGACCTAAATGCCCATCAATGGTAGACTGGATGAAGAAAATGTGGTACATACACACTATGGAGTACTATGCAGTCATAAAAAAGAACAAGATCATGTACTTTGCAGGGGCATTGACGGAGCTGGAGGCCATATCCTTAGCAAGCTAATTCAGGAACAGAAAACCAAATATTGCATGTTCTCACTTATAAGTGGGAGTCAAATGATGAGAACACATAGAGGGAAACAAGACATACTGAGGCCTACTGGAGGGTAGAGGGTGGGAGGAGGGAGAGGATCAGGAAAAAGAACTAATGGGTACTGGGCTTAAATAACTGGGTGATGAAATAATCTGTACAACAAACCCCCATGACATGAGTTTACCTATATAACAAACCTGCACATATACCCTTGAACTTAAAATAAAAATTTTAAAAAAGAAAGAAAGAAAATGGGTTGCTCGACTCTGCACCTTTCCTTCTCTCCTTCTCACTTCCCAACCGTCCTAATTTTGTATGGGAATCCATGCATTTATGGAGAATCCACCTTCAGCAATGGGAATGAACCTAGCACCACATGACCTAGGGTGGATCAATCATCACATTCTATCCCCGACCCAGTGATTGGTTCAGGGATGGACATGTGACCTAAGAAGGTGTGGTTAGAGTAAACTTCGGGACTTCTGCTGATAACATTGGCAAAAAAGATTTTTTTTTTTTTTTTTTAATGAATGAGGGCATGTAACCTCACAGAACAGCTGGAAGCCATTTTGCAACCACAGAGATCTGCCAAAGTCTCCTTAATGAAGAAACACTGAGATAGCAGAGCCAGGAAATAGTGAGGGGAATGTTGGTCCCTGATCAAGTTGTTTGAGCTAGCCCTGAAGTTTTTTGAATCTCTGTGGGCTTTTCAATTACATGAGCTAGTAATTTCCCTTTATTATTTAAGCCAATATGAACCAGCTTTTCTGTCACTTAGAACCAAAAACATTCTGCTTACACCAGTGATCCATGTCAAACACTTCCTTCAATTTACAGAAGAAAAGACTAAGTCTTGCGCATGCTATGTGACTAGTTAGGAGGAATTGCCTTCCCAGTTCCAGGCCTTTCTCCTTTTACTATTCTAGCCACTTGTGATGGGTTTGGTAACAATGAGTAAAATGTGCATTCTCCTTATTTCTAACCACAGATTGGATATGTTCGGAAATATTAAAACTGATTTTCCTCAAGTGTATCTTCTGGCAATTAATGTCATTGCTTTATAGCCACTCTCTGTACTATGGGCCCTCGTGATTTATTAGAAAAAACAAAGGATCAAATAGTTAGAGAAGGTGTAAGGATCTCGTTTAAGAATTTTTATTTAATTACAGCTAGTTTACCAGCAACTTAGGCTCAACCATGTATGCTGCTTTGCTATTTTCTTTGAAACTTGTCATGCACTTTCATTTCTTGGTAATCACCCCTCATTACCATTTCTTATATTTCAAAAACACAGCCTCACCACACTGTATTCTTACCTTTGGTGCCTCCCTCTACAGCTAGAATTTCCAGTTTCTGTGGGCTTTTCCTCTGTAAACTCTAAAAATTCTTCCATTTTTATCTATACATAGTATTTCCCCCACTCTAATGGATCTTATCTATCCCCAACCCTAAAATTACATAACAAAATGCTCATCACATCTTCAAGGAAATGTCCCACAGCAGGAGAAAAGAGAAAGGAACCTGTGTTTATTGTGCTAGGAAGATACTAGATACTTTACAGACATTAACTCATTTAATTTTCACAACCACACCATGGTAAGTAGGTAGTAGTATCTCAGTCTAAAAATAAGGAAACTGAGGTTGGGTGAGTCGTAGGGTTGAATTCCAAACATAGGTGTGTACAGTTCTAAAGATACTTTCTTCCACTGCTTCTGTTGGACAATAGGTTTTGCCCCTGTTGTACTGGCTCCAAAGGATAGTGACCACTTGGATCTCATGTTGAGAAGACTGAAGCCTCATCCAGGTTGACAGGGAAAGACAAAAGAGATGTCTTGCCGAAGCTTGCCAAAGGGGAAAGTGGGAATCCACACACCACTTATTTCACATTTCTTCAGGCCTTTGCCTCAGGCAGTTCTAGAGGTTTCCCTGGAGAAGGACAGGTGCACCAGGGAGTCTGGCTATAAAATTTGTACACTAGAATCTGTTGGCAGATTCTGTTGCTTAAAGTTGAGTTTGCATTCGTACTTTATATCTGGAGAAATGGGAAGTCAGGGAGTTAACCACTGTCTATTGGGAGGTGATTCATGAATCAGAGCAGTGAGAATGTCAGGCTCTGAAATGACCAGCAGACTTGTGTATGGAATGTGCTGGGGCAGCATACCTGCATTCTTTCTCAGAGCAATGTTGACACACTTAAATTTGTGAATAAGGCCTTCCTGTCTTGTTTAGGAAGAACCAGTTCACATGCTGGTATCTAGTCTGACTCCTAGGGGCTTTTTGTCAAAGCATACAGTGTGGTATCTAAACAAGCAGTGAGAAATCATCAGTGTTCTCTCTCTGAAGAGAGAGACACCAGGAAAGAGAGAGGGTAGCAAGTTAACAGGCATGGAAAGCTGCCGCTTTGCAGATGGGTTCATCAGGCATAAACCTTAGCTGGATGTTAGACAGTACCAGAAGTTGCATGGGGACTTGTCTGATGGTTGCAAAGATATTGGTCCTCATGTGGGATTATTCGAGATATTCAGAAGGGAAGAGGCTGAATCTGGTTACAAAAGGTGTTCCTTAAATACGTAATGAATGAATGAATAAACAATTCGATGGAAATTGGGGCAAATTAAGGATTCAGTAGACGTGAGCTGTATTTGTCTCATGTCCTCATCTGATGAACATCTGCCATATTCAGTTGTCTGGGGAGGACTCTTTTAGTGTAGCAACCAAGGAGGCAGATGTGGGGTTCATTTAGAGATGGGGTATTTGGGTTTGGGGGGAAGCCAGCATATGAATGATGGGCTTCACCAGAAGACAAAGGGCACTTGTCTAAGGATGGATGCTGAGGGTGGACCTGGGAGGCTGAGCAGGTAAAACTCTTCCATTGGAGCAGACTGTGGGTTTATCTGGGTTTAAGAAAAGGAGGTCATTCCCAAGAATGAATAACAGTGGATTTTAGACTTTGAAATTAACAAATCAAAGACACCAGATCTCTGTGGAGAACTTAGTATGATCTCTAGATTCTGAAGCTCCAATTCTCAGCCCTGGCTGCACCCTAGAATCACCTGGGAGCTTTTCAACCCTACCATTGCCAGGGTTTCTCCCCCAGAGATTTGGATTCAAGCAGTTCAGAGTGAGGTCTTGGAATCAATATTTTCAAAAAGACCTCCAAGTGGCTCTGAGAACGTCACTGCAGTTGAGACTCTCCACTCTAGACATAACTCAATGCAGGCAAATTTTCAGGATACCATGGCTAGACCATGACATGTCCAAGAACCTCAAGAGAGACATTTTAGGATTATTGATTCATACTGTGTGCATTCTTGGTTTCTCACTAGCCCCTGTTCTTAAAGCCTGGCAGATTCCCAGGTGACTTCCATCCATGAGAGTGTCCCTAGAAGGGCCACTGGGAAACACACTTATGGAGAGTTTGGATTATGATCCCAAAAGACATATTCCTGAACGCCATCATCCCCGAGGTTGAAATCCTGAAAGACCAAACTTTCTAAAGACTAAATCCCTAAAATCCTGAAAATCACAATCATAGGATAGTTGCATCATGTTAGGTGAAACTATTACCTTGTTATGGTCTACATTTGGAAATTAAGTATGGTTTAAGGAGATGCATATAGGTGCCAAGTTGACAGGGATGGATTTGTTGACTTAATTTGAGGTGTCAGCTTGACTGATTAAGGAATGCCTGAAACCCTGGTAAAGCATTACTTTGGGTGCGTGTGAAGGTGTTTCCAGAGGACTGAGTAGACTCGGTGAGGAAGATCTCCCCTTGATATTGGTGGACACCATTCAGTTGGCCAAGGAACTGGAGATAACAAATATAGAAGGCCAATTGGTCTCTCTCTGAGAGCTGAGACAGACTTTTCTTCTGCTGCCTTGGACATCAGAACTCCAGGCTCACCAGCCTTTGCACTCCAGTACTTAACACCAGTGGCCCCCTGGGTCCTGAGGACTTTTGGCCTCAGAGTAACACCATGGGCTGCCCTGGTTCTCAATATAAAAATATTGAAACCTCCTCAATAAATGAAGGTATTTCCTTTTTGTATATATGCATTTGTGTAAGACAAAATTTCTTGAGATCTTGCCTTTTTGGGCAACTGCATATGCAGTTGTGATCTATAGAGGTTTTTGATTGATCTTGTCAAAAGACAGGTTGTCAGTCATGGTATTTCAGATGACTGCAGTTATAAAGCTGGGTGCACACAACTACCAACCATAATGATATGCGTTTATACACTTTGTTTTTGGCCTGTTGCCTTATGAATACAGTTCTTCTGCTTGTAATTGTTATAACCATGTGACTTGTTAGAATAGCTGAGTGCTTATGTTTGCAAAGATATATATGTTATTATTACCTATTTTATTGTGTAAATTGGCCTCTGAAGTGCTCTGTCATGTTTTTATATGGTTTTCAAATAAATCTCCCTTTAAAAATGTAAATAAATGTTTTAAAGATAATTTCTTCTTATTTTTCCAGAATTATACTTTTGGGGTTTTGATCTTTCAGGATTTCAATATTTGGGATGGGTCTTTCAAGATTATGATCGACCCCCTACATGGAACCATTCTGGGGAAACTATGACCAAGAATAAAATCTCAGAAGCCTGGGATTTTGACGTTGGAGGCAAAGGAAAATCACATCAGAGGGCCCTGCTCAGTGGAAAGAGCACTAGGCCAGGTGCTGGAAGTCCTGACTTTCACTCATGACTGCAGCTGCCCCACTGTGATCCTGGGGAGGTGACCTCACCACTGTGGGTTTGAGTACAGTCATCTCTTCACTTCCATGTCCTTCCACTACTGTGACTGTGAGCCTGACTCTATTTCTTTTTTGTTTGTTTGTTTGTTTTTGTTTGAGACGGAGTCTCATTCTGTCGCCCAGGCTGGAGTGCAGCAGTGCGATCTCGGCTCACTGCAACCTCCGCCTCCTGGGTTCAAGCAATTCTCCTGCCTCAGCCTCCTGAGTAGCTGGGACTACAGGTGCACACCACCACACCTGGCTAATTTTTGTGTTTTTAGTAGAGACAGGATTTCACCATGTTGGCCAGGCTAGTCTTGAATTCCTAACTTCAGGTGATCCACCCCGCCTTTGGCCCCCCACAGTGCTGGGATTATAGGCGTGAGCCACTGCGCCCGGCCACCTAACTCTATTTCTAACAGCCCTGCCAGTTGGAGATTTCTCTAGGCCACTGGAGTTTCTGGCTTTGGGGGACAGGGAGGGAAGGAAGGGGAAGCTGTGTTATTAAGAAGAAAGTAAAAAAAGTAAGCATAAATTATTTGAGCTTTTAAGAGACATTGACAAGGTACTATACTGAGGGTATTAAAAGCACTAAAATTTATTTGGCTCTGGATAGAGAAGCTACTGAAATTGAAGAAGAAAAGATGGGACTGAATGAGCACTCCTTGGGTTGGAGAAAAATCAACATTATCATTATATAATCATCATCATCATAATGATAATGGGCATTTGTATAGCACTTGGCAGTTTACAAGGTACTTTTATATAATAATAATTACTGCTATATGATACATTACAGTAACAAATACTTTTTAGGGCTTTACCCCATGCCACTGTAAAAGTTGGTATTAGTGGAAGATGTAAATGGACTATCTACATGATTGTTAAGGAACTAAGAGGGGTGGAGGTTCAATACCAGCAGTTGGACAGCAAACGTCTTAGAAGACCAGGCACATCTTCAGCCACACCCTTGGGTTCAACCTTGTGGTCTCCTGGTTGGGGTCAGGAGCAGAAGTGGGGCCGTGGCCTCCACTTCCCTTCCTGGGTAATGTGCCTTTCTTTCATCACCATGGAGTCCTTGCCTTTGTTTTGTTTCTCCTTGTCATTTATTTACATTAACATGCAGTGGTTTTGTCCTTTCTCTTCCCGACTGTCACTTTCCTCACCTAGATAGAGAAGAACCTCACCTAGCGCACTAGTCTGTATCAGGCTTAAATGAGGTGATGTATGTAAAAAGGTTTTGAGATATTAAAAAGCACAGTTCAAAAAGACCTGAAAGCATGTAAGCTGTTATGATTTGGGGGCTTAGCAGGACCAGGAATTTGATCTCATTTCCTCCAGGTTGTATCGTGACCCTCTAGGGTC
Organism: Theropithecus gelada; assembly: GCF_003255815.1. Taxonomy (NCBI): domain Eukaryota; kingdom Metazoa; phylum Chordata; class Mammalia; order Primates; family Cercopithecidae; genus Theropithecus; species Theropithecus gelada. The sequence continues at coordinate 52,489,642 of NC_037682.1, forward strand.
CCTCCTCCCTGTCACATAGCCCTCTATGGGCACATTGATCCCAGGATTTCCAGAGTACATCAGGGCTGAGCCGACCTTATGGCCACTCCTGGATCGTCTCTGATATGGTTTGGCTCTGCGTCCCTACCCAAATCTCATCTTGAATTATAATCCCCATGTGTTAGGGAGGGACCTGTTGGGAGGTGTCTTAGTCATGGTGCAGTTTGCCCCATGCTGTTCTCGTGATGATGAGTGAGTTCTCATGAGATCTGATGGCTTAAAAGTGTTGCACTTCCTACCTCACTCTCTCTCTCTCCTGCTGCATTGTGAAGAAACTGCTTGGTTCCCTTTCACCCTCTGCCATGATTGTAAGTTTCCTGAGGCTTCCCCAACCATGCGGAACTGTGAGTTAATTAAACCTCCTTTCTTTATAAACTACCCCGTATCAGGTAGTTTTTTTTTTTTTTTTTTTTTTTTTTTTTTTTTTTTTTTTTTTTTTTTGAGACAGAGTCTCACTCTGTTGCCCAGGCTGGAGTGCAGCAGCGCGATCTTAGTGTACTGCAACCTCCGCCTTCTGAGTTCAAGTGATTCTCCTGCCTCAGCCTCCCAAGGAGCTGGGATTACAGGCGCCTGCCACCACGCCCAGCTAATTTTTGTATTTTTAGTAGAGATGGGGTTTCACCAGTTTGGCCAGGCTGGTCTCCAATTCCTGACCTCAAGTGGTCCACCTGCCTCGGCCTCCCAAGGTAATGAGATTACAGGCATAAGCCAACATGACTGGCCCTCAGGTAGTCCTTTATAGCTGTGTGAAAACGGACTAATACAGTCTCCCTGGTTTCCCACAGTTTTCTTCCGTTTCATTGCTCTGCCCTTGTCTCACCTGAGTTGGGTATTTCCTCAAAGAATATTAAATATTTTTGCTGTCAATCTAGAATTGCAATTAGAAAGATAAGTTGGCAGCCAAAAGAAAAGAAACTTCATGTATTATAAAGCCTAATATTAAATGAATTTTTTGAACATTTGGTAAAGTTTATATCTTGTCTGGCTTCTTTGTTCCTTTCTCAAAACAATGATTTTCTCTTTCAAATATCTTATTCTCTGTTAAATTTTCATTTACAACTCAAAATGTGGCTTTTCTTCCTAGTCTGAGAGTCCTGACATCATCTTAACTAGGGAGTCTGTGGTTATTTGTAGCCAAGGACTAATGATCAACAACAACAAAATGTCAGAAATACTTAGAAGATGAAACAGATTATTAAATTCTATTTTGTTACTAGAATGTCCATAAATTAATCTACCACCAATTTTAGCCATACATTGAAAGTCAGTAACCTTGTCAAATCCATGTAACTGAGTTTTCCAGAGAAAAAGATAATGTTTAATAAATCAATCACTGTTATTTATTTATTTATTTTAGGCCAGATACAGTGCCTCAAGCCTGTAATCCCAGCACTTTGGGAGGCCAAGGAGGGAGGATTGCTTGAGGTAAGGAGTTCGAGACCAGCCTGGGCAATACAGAGAAAAAAAGACAAAAGACACAAAATCCGAAAAGTAATTGTGTTCATTTCCAGATGACAGTCACAGTGTCTGTCTCTGGGTGATGTGATTATCAGTCTTGTCTGAACATTTAATTAAAGTCCCATCTGAATGTTCTGTGATCTAGAGGCTAAATTTTAATTTTGTATACAATGTTTATATCAGCAGTATTTACCTTAGTGAAAAATAAGAAACAAATCAAGTATGAGGCAATGAAAAACAGGACATTGGCTCATACAGACCTGGTTTAGATCAAATAGCACCACAGATAGTAAACTTGAGTGTGTGTCTTCAATACTGTAAACCTCAGCTCTTGAATGTGCAAATTGGAGTCACAATTCCTATCTCACAGAGAAACTGAAGAGTATTCTGCTGAATGGAATTATGCCTGTGAAGTACTTAAGAAAGTCCTCAGTCAAGGGTAGCTTTGGCTGGCTAGTAAAGTTGCTGGTCAAAGAATGTCAAAAGAGCTTCCCAGACAAGGGGATTCTTGAGCCCCTCAGCAGGTGTGGAAATGAAGAAAGCACTTTTAACCCAGTTGACCATCCCCATCTTCCTCCAGACTTTCTTCATTTGGCCTTTGATATTTTGCTCTACTAAAGACTATATGTTAAAGTTAAGTTAACCACCACCAATGCGTAAATAAATTGTAAATCATAAATAATTGTACGATAAATACGATAAATATTTATCGTAAATAATTGTAAATCATAAGGAAAGGAAGAAATAAAGAGAAGACATAAGTATGTGTGTAATAATACATGTGTAAATAACACGTAAGGAAAAAACCATGCATAGTTTTTAACAGTCCTTGTTTCTGTAACTGATCACCAGCAAAGTTGATATTTATAACTTCCTTCCTCCGCTACTCTTTCCACATTTCCTTCCTTTGTCCTCTGCCAGGACGTCAGCTGATGTGGGTTCTTTACCTGGCAGAATGATCACAGCTTTCACTTCTAAAGGGTTGGGGTCTTTCGGATTCTGCCTGTTTTTCCGTTAAGTATTACTGTTGGACATGGAAGTACTAACAGGCATCCCTAAGCATCCCCTGGGTTCCAGACAGTCCTCCATGCCCTCCTTGTATGACAGCAATCCAATTTCTCCTTGGTAATCAAAACTAACCACCCCAGCAGGTAGAATAACTTCCTTCTTTGCCTTTTAATTTAGTGGCCTGAGGAGGCCATAATGTTTCAGTTGAATGGGTTGTGTCCCCTGGTGGAAGCATTCTTCCTTTGGGTACTCAGACCACCAGGACATCAGAACAAAGTTCTATAAGTGAGTTATTAGGTCAATAAGTGAGAGGAGCCATTTCTGCTTTTACCCCTTGATACTTGGACCTCTGCATTTTGTCTATGGGTAAAACAGCAACATACATCATGTGCTGATTCAAAGTGTATACTGCATCCTGTAAAACAGCACCCTGAATTTTCACAGCATTGTCTCTCAGCTGGTGCCACGAATACGTCTTCAGCAGGCTGTTCCATTCCACCATTCTATCTGGCCCACTGCTTCTTACAAGATTAAGAGAGCAGATCCCATGGGTATGGGTGAGACCCATTGCCTCATTTATTTTGCTGTGAAACGTGTTCCTTGATCAGAAGTAGTGTTAAGAAAACCATGATGGTCAATAATGTATTTTGCAATTTCATGGAACTGAGACAATAACCTAGTATAGGGCATAATTTGCATCATCTGGAAGGGATTAGCACCCCTAGGCATGAAAGGACAAGGGGAAGAAAGATTGTTTCTCGGCCAAGTAAGAGCTAGAGACTCAGAGGAGGTACCTCCCTCCCACCAACCCTGGCAGGAGCTATGGCTACCAGGGACACAAATATTGCCTGAGACATGGCACGGAAGCAGAGAGGAATCAGGAAAGAAGAAATACTTCAATCTCCTTCTCCTGCTGCCCTTTGATCTCTAGCTAGTGCCTCACTTTGTCTGAACCCAAAGGGAACCAGCGGGCAAAAAAGCTGTGGTGATGCTTCAGAGGGGCCAGGCTCCTAGAGCACAGAGTAGAGCAAAGGAAGGCAGGGAGTGGACATGGGTAGGGGTGGGGACCAACCTGCGAAAGAATTATTCAGGCAAATGAGATCTGGAAGGACTTCCTGGTAACTGTGAAGTCCTAAGTAGAAAACTGAAGGGGTTAGGGTTTCAATTAATATGCTCATTTCTTCTTTGTTGGAAAGTGGACTGGAGCCAGGAGTGAATGACTGGCTGCACAGTTAATGTGGAAACCAAAGATCTGAAGGGGCCCTGTCACCCTTTGGACAAACACCTGCAGACGGGCGTGCATGTCTCCCTAGGACAAGGGACATGACTGGGAGTGATGTGCCAATCTGCAGTAAGGTGATCGCATTCTAGGAATAAAACTAAATTTAAACAATATTTACATTGGCAACTTGTCATTTTCGAAAGGGCTCAAGATCCAGAGTCAGAAATTTCTGTAATAAATAAGGAGCCTTATGTTTCCAAGATGGAGAAGGGATGGTGAGAAAGGTAATACCTACTTTGCAGGAATGGCAGAGGGATGACATGAACATACTCTGACATGAAGCTAGTACTCAAGAATTGGTGGTTGTTAGTAATAAAACTGCATTTCAAGCAAAGTGAAGACATATCCAGATAAAATACAAAAATGATGATGTGAAGCAACACTAGGGTTCTAAAGGGCTATGTCCCTGTTTTCTTTATCTCAGCATCATTGGCACTGAGCCTAGGCCCTAACAAGGAGCAACCACTCACGGCTGACAAATGAATGAAAATGACACAAAAACAATTCCAATGGGGATGAGGCCCCAAGGTCTGAAGCAGATGACCACATGTGGGATGGAGTTAACAAACAAGCTAAACTTGGAGTGTTAATTTAAG